>NC_057835.1:13667200-13972800 GCF_910594005.1 Cervus elaphus
ACCAGACTTTTTAGTGTGCGAGCATTCCCAGCGGGGTAGGCAGAGCTACAAGGATTCTCATAACTTAGATTTAGAAGTCATACTCTTTTTTATGTCATATTGTTCTGGGGGAGACACAAGGATAACCAGAATCAACACCAGCTCCTAGGGGAGTTACCTTTGGAGGCCAGTTGCCACGCGACTGCTGCAGATGTGAGCAGGAAGGTGTGTGAAAGTAACAGGTGACCCTGGGATACCCCAGGAAAGCACAAGAATCAGGCTTGGAAGCTATACATTCAGGAAGAGCACTCAAGCCACAAGGCGAAGCTTGTACAGTAGAACCCCCTACTGTCATGCCTGGGCATGGATGCAACATGCTAGCCTCTGCACGCTTGAAACTCTACTACCTGACTCCCAGAGCTCTCTGGAAAAATAAATTTCATGGTGGCCTCTTCTTTCTCTCTCTTTTTTTTTTTTGGTGTGGTCATTATTTTATTGATACTCATGTCTGTAATGTAGGGCTTCCCAGGTGGCTCAGATGGCTAAGAATCTGCCTGTTATATAGGAGACCCAAGTTCAGTCCCTGGGTCAGGAAGATCCCCTGGAGAAGGGAATGGCTTCCCACTCCAGTAATTTTGCCTGAAGAATTTACAAATTTCAGGGAGCCATTATACTGAGTCACATCTCTCTCTCTCTCTCTCAGGCACTAAAATTGATTCATATCACCACGGCTTTCTAAAGACAATAAATGCCCATTGCTCAACTTTAGAATAGACATGATGGTGAGTCTGACCGGTGGAGCAGAGTCATGCGGCTGAGTCTTCCAGAAACGGAGGCTGTGAAAATCAGACTGCATTCTTTCCTGGGCTGATGGGACTCTTCAGGTGTTTACCTGTGTCAGGCTACCCTTCAGAGTCCCAGAAATCTGCAACTTCTGACTTCCTCTGTCCCCACATCTAATCTCAAGATCAAGTCATATCAATTCTCTTGAAAATAATCGACTGATGAGGACCTACTGAAGAGCACAGGGAAGTCCTCTTCACGCTCTGTGGTGACCTAAATGGGACGGAAATCCACAAAGAGAGCATATATGTAAACACAGAGCTGATTCCCTTCATTGCACAGCAGAAACCAACACGGCATTGTAAAGCGACTATACTCCAATAAAAATGAATAAAAAGAGAAAACAACCATCCCTCTCATGCCGATTACACAAATCTTTATGCAAGTATGAATGAAACTAGTCTACTGAGTAGGAAGGAGAATATGAGTCATTTTATTATAATTTATTTTATCATTTTAACACTAGAAGTGAAAAAGATTCCTTGCCATCTTGTGAGTCCATCCTGCTTCTTGAACTTAAGAAGATCCTTCTTTGCCCCAGAATCTTCATTGGTTAAAAGAAGGATATCAACTGCATGTCCTCTGAGATTCTTTCCCATTGTATTAATAAGCAGATTTTTTTTTTTTGGGAAACACCAAAGATGAGGAAAGAAAAAAAGAAAAAACAAGAAACTCTGCCTGTGTCCCTATAGACTGGTCAGTCATAGGCCAAGGATTTCTTGTGCCTTTCAGTAAATCAGTATTGTCAGAATTGCTAATTACCAGGCTTCCAATTTCAGGCTCAACAAAACTGAGTGTGATTAAAATGTCATAGGAAGTAAAGGGAGCCTTTAGTGTAATTTTTATCACCACTGCCATTTAACTATGTTTTTCTTCTTAAAAACTGTAGCTGGTTTTAGAGCTATCTTTTCCTGTATTCCTTAAAAGGTAGTTTGCAAGTGTTAGGAGAGACGGTTAGAATATTTAAAAGATGCCGAAAATCCTTTATTGCCATCGTGTGCTGCAGGAAGTTCAACAACCAAATATCTTATAGTGATTCCCTGAGTGCTGTTGCACTCAATGAGAGCATCTCTCTACAAGCACAAAGGCCTAAGATCATCTTGATCATCAATATGTTCTCACCATCGTGTGAGTAAGAATAAGGAATCAAACCACAATAATGAGAGTACAGCCCTGCAGCAACTTTACTCAGAAAGATATCTCAAAGGATACTTTTGAACATACCTTTCCAAACCAGACACAAGCATAGTTTTAGGTTGTGTATATATATATTTGTAGGGCTTCCCCGGTGGCTCAGCTGGTAAAGAACCCACCTGCCAATGCAGGAAACGCAAGAGACATGGGTTCCATCCCTGGGTCAGGAAGGTCCTCTGGAGAAGGGCATGGCAACCCACTCCAGTATTCTTGCCAGAAAAATCCCATGGACAGAGGAGCCTGGTGGGCTACGGTCCATAGGATCACAAAGAGTCAGACATGACTGAGCACACACGCACACATACATATATTTGTAGATCTAACTGTGATATTATTGCACCATAAATAACAAATATGAAATTGGACTACAGTTCAACAATGAAAAAAAAACTCCAAGAATTTAATAAAAGAATAAAGAGAATTTTCTGAGTATGTTGGGATTCAGGGATGGTTTTTAAATATTTATTTCTGTTCTCTAGTTGGAGTCTTGGTAGTAGGGATAAAATGTGTAGGAAGAAGGAGTCTACATCACTTGGAAGTGGTATCAACTGATTACAGTAAAACTTAGGATTTTAATATTTTCCTAGGAGTCAAGTAATTTTCCAGGAAAGCACATGTTCAAGATTTTAATAGATATCCAATAACTTAGTGACTTTTTTTTTTTGTATCACCTGGGACTCCTGGGTTGCTCCCTATGGTTCAGGCTGGTCAAATCTTTTCAGAAAGGTGTATTCTCCTTGTACATTTCTCTTTGATAGGTATTTATTGAACACCAGTTATGTCCTGGTTCTAGGACACTGTTCTAGGTGCTAGAGATGCAAAAGATCATAGTCTAGTAAGAGAGAAAAATAGTAAATAATTAAGCATATAAACCAATAAGGCAATTTTAGATACTAATAAACTACAGCAAAAGAGAGAAAGAAGCGCTTCCTTAACACTGTAACATTTTATCCTCATTTGTAGAATGAGGATTTACTACCCACTTCGGTGAGGCAATGAAGGTAAAGAACCTGGACTTAGTAAAAGAATAAACACACACACACACACACACACACACACACACACACACACACACAGTCTCTCTTAGCAGAGACTGAAGCAAAAGATGAACAGATTGTCAAATTTGTGCAATCTAGGTTTTCTGGTAAGATATGAATGGCTATAATTCATCAAGATTCTGCTAAAAAGACGTAAAAGGATGCACTAGAAATGGAATTTGACTGCTTGGATGAGAATGCCATCTCATCACATTCTTGATTTACCAGGGGAAGGAGACATTAGCCCCTTGACCACAGGCTCGAGAAACCCTCTGCTATCCTGTCTGTCTCCACCTCTGTAAACCCAGGGATCTTTCGTTGCACCTTTACCCCTGAGAGCCAGGCGCTATGCAAAGCACTTTATGGGCTTGCTTTCAGTTAAGCCTCGCAAGAGCCTCCTTTGAAAGATAAAAACCTTGAGGCTTATCTATCTGAAAATACAAGATATTTCTAGCATGTCTGAGCCCAGATGAACCTATGTCTAACAGCTGGGAAAAGAGGTGAGATCAGAGTTTCTGGAAATAAAATAAAACTGAGGATAGGGCACAGACATGCTGATGACATGCTGACGTGTGGCTCCAAAGAGCGTGAGTCCAGGGACTACAGAGTCGTCTTCTGAATGGCGTGCGTCTGGGGCCACCCTCTGCGGGAAGCCCCTGCTCACTTCTCGAGTCGAATCTGGAATCTCTCTGGTCCGTGTTGCCTCTGCCTGCTGAAGGCGGGTCACCTTGAAGGTCAACAGAGGTGGTTCAGTAACTGGATTCTCTGAAGGGGAGATAAATGGGAGCCTCCTATCTTTATATTTTGCTGATTGATGAGGGCACAGACCCTGGGGTCTGCAGTTTTGCTGTCATTGGAGACAATACGGATTGCCATCAGCACGCCTGAGCTGTTTTTAAGGACCGGCATTCTAGTTGCCTAGTTCTCATATTGTCATCGAAATGCACATGTCGGGCAGGGAGTTGAAATAAAGGAGAAAAAAGTGGTTTTCGTTGAACTTACTATTAAGGGTGTCCAGCAGCCACTGCATAATTTGACTTTTCCAGTCAAACTTGAGACTCTCCAGTGGGTGTCTTGGGTGCACACAAATGCAATCGTATCTCAGTCCATGTGCTGTCAGCCATGTTTCTTCCAGTCCAGGTTTTGGGCCGTGTCTATATGGGTGAGGGAGGCGGGGAGGGGAATTTCATTTCAACTCCTGAGGCCATGGGAATAGACAGGATCCACTGCGAACCATATGATGGGAATCACTCGACTGGGATGAAGCCACAACTATGTGCTACAGCCATCAACTCTTAGGAGTCCTGCATGACAAAACTTAGGCACTAAAAGGATGACATGGCTTAGAGAAAAGTATGGGAACAATGACCCATTTGAGGTTGTCAATTTGGTTTCTCTTGAGTATGAAGGAAGAGAAGGTGAAACAAGCCTCAGATAAAAATGGAAGAAAAGACAACACACTAAAAAAGCCAACCAACCAACCAAATAAGCCTCCCCAAACCCAGTATGCATACGATCACATTTATATAAAATTATATTTGTGTCAGTTATACATGCATTAAAAGATTAGGAAACATATCAATAATAGCTTGACATCAACTGATTTTTTGCAATATGCATTTTTTTTTTTTTGGTGGCAAAAGCATCTTGCAGAATAACGTGCATCATATGACTCAGTAAAAATGGTCGATGAACTCACGATTATGTGTACATATGTGGTAAGTGTACACACGAAAGAAAAGAGAAAGGTGTGGAAAGATACACATGTGTGTGATTCTGCTAGGGCTGCCACGATCCAGTGTCACAGACTTGATGGCTTAACAACAGGAATCTATTATCTCACCCTTCTGGAGGATAGAAGTTCAAGATCAAGGTGTCAGCAGTGTCAGTTTCTTCTGAGGCCTCTGTCCTTAACTTATAGATGGTTGACTTCTCCCTGTGTCTTCACATGGTCTCCTCTCTGTGTCCTAATCTCTTCTTTTTAAAAAAAATTCAATTAATTTATTTTAATTGGAAGCTAATTACTTTACAATATTGTAGTGGTTTTTGCCGTACATTGACATGAGTCAGCCATGGGTGTACATGTGTTCCCCATCCTGAACCCCTCTCCCCCTTCCCTCCCCATCCTATCCCTCAGGGTCATCCCAGTGCACCAGCCCTGACCCTGTCTTATGCATCAGGACATCAGTCACACTGGATTAGGGTCCACCCACGTGATCTCATTTTACATTAGTTATGTCTTTGTAGAGTCTATCTCCAAAGACAGTCACATCGGAGGTACTGGGGGTTAGGAATTCACCACAATTACCCTCTTTCCCCTTTGGAAACCATAAGTGTGTTTTCTACATCTGTGGATCTATTTCTATTTTGTATATAAGTTCACTGTATCACATTTTTTTTAGATTCCACACATAATAGAGCTACCATACGATACTGGTATTTCATTAATGGGCGTAGGTCTGGAGAAAACCATAATTTGAAAAGATACACATACCCCAGTGATCACAGCAGCACAATTTATAGCAGCCAAGACATAGCAGCAACCCAAATGTCCAAGGACAGATGACTGATAAAGATGTGGTATGTATATACAGTAGGATACTACTCAGGCATAAAAAGGAAGTAGTATTATTTGTAGCAACATGGATGGACCTAGAGATTATCAGGTGAGGCGAAAAGCACGGACTCCACAAGATTCCTAAAGGGAAAATATCGCGCGTGTAGGAAAGCACTTCCTTCAGAACGCTAGGTGGCGCTGTAAGCGAGGCCTAGAGATGAGCCGAAGCTTTTCCTTCCTCTGAGCAGAGTGGAGGGAAAGAAAGCTTTTCATTTTCACCGCAGACATCTATTTCCTCTCACCTGAAGCGCTGCTGTGATCGTCGATCAGGACTTAGAAGAATCTGCAAATTCCAGCGTGAGAGCTGAGAGATCTGTTCTGTGTTGCCCACCAGCCAGGAAAACACCGATGCTTTTGAGAAGCCATATCTCTGGAACGGGATAAGCCTCCCCTTCTCCAGTACCAATGCTTTCTGAGTCTATTAGAGGCCAAAAAGCAGCAGATCGCCCTCCCAAAGGATGGTTTTTATTGCTGTCTGTGATACATACCACCCTGACCTGAGTTTTCGGCCACAGTCTGTGAGACAGCCTCTGGGACACAAGCTCAGACTGGAGGCTTCAATCTGCGGAGCTTCAGGGAAGGGTGTTTGCTGTCTCCACCTGAGGGTAATCTGCTGATTCTTTGGGATGTCTGGGTGACGTGCCTGTGACAGCTGGCACCCACTGACCTCTTGCAAAAGTCCTGTATCTGGCTGGCCGGAAGAACGGCCACTTTGGTTCTCACTGTTCTTGAACTATGTCCTTAATTAAGGAGGATGAGAGTTCTTCACCCTAGAAAATGGAACATCGGCTTCTTTGGGATGTATCCCAAAGGTCACTTTTGAAAAAAAATTTATTTTACTGATGTATAGTTAATTTACAATGTTGACTACTATGTGGCCTAGTAGATTCAGTTACACAGATACATGCATTCTCTCTCTCCTTATTTTTTTCTCTTTAAGCCGTGACACATGGTATGTGGGATCCTTGTTCCCTAACCAGGGATCGAATCTGTGCCCCCTGCATTGGAAGCACGGAGTCTTAACCACTGGAGCACCAGAAAAGTCCTCATACATTCTTTTTCATAATTTCTATCATAGGATATTGCATACTTTTTCCTGTGCTATACAGTAAGACTTTACTGTTTATCCAGGTTATATATAAAAGTTTGCCTCTGTTAATCCCTAACCGATCCATTCCTCCCTGGCCCTCATCCCCTTTGGCCACTACAAGTCTGTTCTCTGTGTCTGTGAACCTGTTTCTGTTTCATAGATAAGTCCATGTGTGTCATATTTTAGATCCCACATGTAAGTAATATCATATGGTATTTGTCTTTCTCTTTTTGCAGAGGTTGCTTTTCCAATGAAACCCTGTCTGCACTTTCTTCCGTAATAGGCAATCACATGTAGGAAATGTTTGTAGACATTAGGCACCACATTAGGCTCTCTCAGACACATCAAGCTGTTTAATCCTTGCAGTGAGCTATGGTCATTATCACCGTCCCTGTTTTCACAGAGGAAACTGAGGCTCAGGTTTAAGATAACTTGTCTTGGACCCGCAGGGAAATAGTTGAGCTGGGATGAGGACTCTGGCTATCTGGCATCTTCTTCTGGTGTTTAATTAATTGCTCCCTTCTCTGTTCCCACAGACCTTCACATTTGCTTCTATTTCAGAGATTGTTTAGCTTGCCAGGTGGCTAAGTGTTAGAGTCTGTTTGCTAATGCAGGAGATGTGGGTTCCATCCCTGGGTTGGGAAGATCCCCTGGACAAGGGAATGGCAATCCACTCTTGTATTCTTGGCTGGAAAATCCCATGGACAGAGGAGCCTGGTGGGCTACAGTCCATGGGGTCACAGAGCCTACCACCACTGAGCGGCTGAGCATGTGAGGATTGCTATATAGTTTCCCCCTGCTCCCTACACCTTAGCACAATTGGTAGATTAGTACATGCTTCCTGTTTATCCTCCTCCAGCTGAATGGAAGACCTCTGCAAAACTAGAAGCCTCTGAACCCTGTTGTCTGTGTTGAATGCCTTCTCTGCCATCTCTGCAGGGCTGTATTAACTGGAACCCTCAAGCCCCTCTCCTTGGAGAAGGAAATGGCAACCCACTCCAGTACTCTTGTCTGGAAAATCCCATGCTCAGAGGAGCCTGGTAGGCTACAGTCCATGGGGTCGCAAAGAGTCAGACATGACTGACTTCACTTTTCACTTTCAAGCCCCTCTTATCTTCTTTTTTATTTCCCAATCCATCCTCCCTCTCTCAAAGCATAAAATGAATTAAATGAATGTTGGCATCATTTGCACTTGGCAATGAATCAACTGTTTATATTTCAGCCCCAAATATGTTTTAGCTGAGAGATTCTCAAATTCTTCTAGTCATGAGAAATGTTGAAAAGCTGAGTGGGTTCAGGCTTTAGAACACTGGGTGGTGCTGTTCCCCTTCAACTAGGATACGAGTGACCAACTCGAGATCCCTCTGCTCCACTGTGCTGAGTCCTGAGACCCTCCTCTGGCATCCTGCATAGTTTGTTCACCTTAGAAGTGTGGGCGTTTGGCTGTATTTACCACTTTCTTTTTTATCTCTTTGTTTTCCTTTCTTTCTGTGAATTTTCTTGATTTTGTCAGAAAGTGCCCCTAATGCCCCCTTAATGTGTTTCTTGTGCTCTCTTCTGGCCCTCATTGGTCTCCCACGTGGTTGCCTCTCAATCAATCTTTAAATTCCGTTCTTCTTCACAGCACACTCTTGGACCACAGTGATCATTCGTGATAATGATACATAGGAAATGGAAATGGAAACTGGAGGCCCATCAGATGCTGTCCAGAGGAACAATTCAAGTCTCCAGAGAGATGATGGTGTAGAACTGGGCGTGGAGGTATGAAGAGATTTAATTCTTTCTTTTGTAATTTTTTTTTCTTTTAAGGTGGTTTTGTCAGGTTTTCACAGATGGGAATACTGAGATCCAGAGTATTAAGTCCTGACTTAAGACTGTGAAGTTAGGAAGTTGCAAAATTTCTACTGATTTTGTTTAGTGAGGTCTTCCACCATCCATCCATCCATTCATCACTCATTCATTAAAAGATTTAAGTCCTGACTTGCTGCTGCTGCTGCTAAGTCGTTTCAGTCGTGTCCGACTCTGTGCGACCCCATAGACGGCAGCCCACCAGGCTCCCCCGTCCCTGGGATTCTCCAGGCAAGAACACTGGAGTGGGTTGCCATTTCTTTCTCCAGTGCATGAAAGTGAAAAGTGAAAGTGAATTCACTCAGTCCTGTCCGACTCTTAGCGACCCCATGGACTGCAGCCTACCAGGTTCCTCCGTCCATGGGATTTTCCAGGCAAGAGTACTGGAGTGGGGTGCCATTGCCTTCTCCAAGTCCTGACTTAAGCTAGTGCAATTAAGGAGTAGGACAGTTCTGTTAGATGTTAATGAGTTGTTCAGTCATCCATCCATCTATTAAATGTTTGTCCAGAATCTACTCTGTGTTACTCCCATGCTGTGCGCTGGGTGTACAATGTGCATGTGTGTTAAGTCGCTTCAGTTGCGTTGGGTCTTTGCAACTCCATGCACTGTAGTCCGCCAGGCTCCTCCTTCCGCGGGATTCTCCAGGCAAGAATACTGGAATGGGTGTCCATGCCCTCCTCTAGGGGATCTTCCTGACCCAGGGATCCATATATAATAGAGAACAAAAGACCAAGTCGCAGGGAATTTCCGTCTTAGTGAGAGAGAGGTCAGGGACAGACAGCAGACAGCAGCAGCCCGCACACAGCGGGTCAGGGAGTGGCGGCGCCCCGCCTGTGCGCGTGCGCTCTGTGCGTGCGCTCCTGCGATCACGCTTTATCTGGGCAGCTGTCAAAGAGCTGAGAGTGGGAAAGACACGCACGCGCACCAACAATCATAATGTAGGCATGTTCCTTACTGTCCTAATGCATTTTGTTCAACTGCTTCCTGGCTCCTGCCTAGCCCCTCCCCTCAGAATCAGAGGCAGCTGTGCAGTTGCTAAGCCGGGAGGGACATCTTCTCCTTCTCCGGAGCTGCAGGCTGGCAGGTAAAGGAGAGATGGGGAGGTAAGACAGAGGTTGGTCAGGGCTGCCCTTCCGTAGGTAGTAAACAGCTCTTAGAGCCTGGAAATCACCAGTTAAAAGCAATTTCCTGAATGTGCATTTGCTTCCAGCCTTTTCTCCTCTTTTACTTCAGAATGAAGCAGAAAACAGTTCTTAGAATTGAAGTTTTTGCCAGTGAGTTCTCATTAAGATTTCAGCATGCCTTCCCAGAACATGCCTTCCCCGGAACATGACTTCCTGGGAACATGCCTTCATAGACTGCCTTACCGAGTGAGGGAAGTGGGGGCAGAGGGCATGGCTGGCCCAGAAAACAAACACGTGGAAAAAAGTCAGTATCTTTAGAAGACAGGCTGTGGTAGGAGAGAAAACTGGGAGTTCTGGGGCCATGAAATTGGGAAAGCTTTGTGGCCTTTTCAGGCAACATGGAATCCTTGGTTGTTTTTAATTTGGCTGGGGACCTGTTCTACAGATAAATGATACAGAGTTGTTATGAAGGGTGAATTGCAACAGAATGAGAAGGGAAATAAGATAGTCTGGATGGAGTGGAGGGGACACATTCTGTAAAACAATTAAATTATCTTTTTTATGTGTCTGAGCTTCCCTGGTAGCTCAGCTAGTAAAGAATCCACCTGCAATGCAGGAGACCCCGATTTAGTCCCTGGGTTGGGAAGATCCCCTGGAGACAGAATAGGCTACCCATTCCAGTTATCATGGGCTTCCCTGGTGGCTCAGATGGTAAAGAATCTGCCTGCAATGCAGGACATCTGGGTTCGATCCCTGGATTGGGAAGATCCCCTGGAGATCTTTTTTTATGTGTATAGTGAGAATACTTAAAGATCTACTCTTTTAGCAAATTGCAAGTATATACAGCACAGTATTATTAGCTATGATACTAGTATATATTAACTATATCCTAATATAACTAATATATATATTAGTTAATATATTAATATAATATAACTAATATATATATTATTGCATTGGAGTCCCAGAACTTACCCATCTTAAAACTATGTGAGGTGATATATGTGTTAATTCACTTGATTGTGATCATTTTATAAAGTATAAGCATGTGAATGTGCTAACACATACAGTTTTTATTTGTCAAGTATACCTTGATAAAGCTGGAAAAGAAGGTTATTGAGAAGCATGTTTAGAGACTTCCCTGGTGGTCCAGTGGCTAGAACTCCAAGTTCCCAGTGCAGAGGGCCTTCGCTTGATCCCTAGTCGGGGAACTAGATTGCCCATGCCGCAGCTAAGACCAGGCACAGCCAAATAAATGAATGAATAAATATCCAAAAAAGGAGGAATGCCTAGCAGGATTTTGTCACTGATGAGATGACTAGCTCTTATTTATTAAGGAATTACGTATGTCCTGGCTTAGAGTGCCTTCCATATACTAACATGATATCCTTAGAACAATCCTATAAAATAGCCACTATTATAATCCCCACTTACAGATGTGGAAAAAGAGTTCCAGGAAAGTGAAATAAACTGTCCATGGATGTACAGGGCAAAGTGGAGCAGCTGTGACTCAGACCCATAGTGCTGTGCATGGGTGCTCAGTCCCTTCATCATGTCTGACTCTTTGCGACCGCATGGACGGCAGCCCACCAGACTCCTCTGTCCTTGGAATTCTCCAGACAAGGATACTGGAGTGGGTTGCCGTACCCTCCTCCAGGGGGTCTTCCCAACCCAGGTTCAAACCTGAATCTTCTGCATTTCCTGTGTTAGCAGGCAGATTCTTTACCCACTGAGCTACCTGGGAAGGTCTATAAACTGGGTCCAAAGCTTCTTATTTGGCTGTTTCTGCTCTTTTGTCCCCAGTATTAGATGTGGGGAGAAGAAGAGGGAGGGGTGGGAAGGATTCCCAGATGCCCAGTGTGGACAGAAGGTTCACTGGTAGACCCAGTTCTAGATTACTGGGGTGATCACATGCCATCCTATACTTTCCTAAACACTCTATGCGTTCTATCCCAGTTGAGAACTACAATATAACCAATATTAACATACAAAGGCCCTGGACTTTCCTGCCCACACCCAGGGTGAGGTCCCCTGCCATCAGTTATCTCCAGCCCCTACCTCCCAACGGGTGGGCAGTTCCTCTGCTTCCCTCCATGCCCACCGATTTCAGCTGATTTCTAGAGATCTGTAATCTGCCCAATCACTCCTGCCTCTGAGGTTTTGTTCCTGGAAGACTCTTGGCCTCTGAACTAGAGTTTTTGTTTCTGTGTTTGTCCTTTTACTCTCTGCCTGTGCTGACTTGGATCCCCCAGGTGTGTATCTGGCCACACTGTTTCACTGGTGGACTTTGAAAGCTGAAGGTTATTCCAGTTACTCTTTGCTGGTGTTGTTCAGTTACCAAGTTGTGTCTGACTCTTTGCGACCCTGTGGACTGTAGCATGCCGGTCTCCTCTGTCCTCCACTATCTCCTGGAGTTTGCTCAAATTCACGTCCATTGAGTTGGTGATCCTATCTAACCATCTCATCCTCTGTCGCCCCCTTCTCCTTGTCTCTTCAATCTTTCCCAGCATCAGGGTCTTTTCCAAGGAGTCGTATCTTTGCATCATGGGGCCAAATTATTGGAGCTCCAGCGTCAGCATCAGTCCTTCCAATGAATGTTCAGCGTTGATTTCCTTTATGATTGACTGGTTTGATCTCTTTGCAGTCCAAGGGACTCTCAAGACTCAATCATTTTTTTTTTTTCAGCCACCAGAGGGCTGTAGTTCAGTGATTCTGTCAATAGGACATTTAATTTTATGTGCCTCCCCCTCCCTTTTTTTTCCTTTTTTAAAAATCTTTTGACTTCTCTACTCCCAGGCATTTCTCACTGGACCCTTCTCTCCCCAGGCTGCTTCCTGCCTCATTGCTATTCCCGTTATCCACAAATTCCTATTTACTTTCATTCATGCATCTGTGAGTTCATTCTCAAAGTTGACAAGTGTGCCAGGTGCAGTTTCAAGTGCTTAGGATACATCAATGAATAAATGACTCTAAAATTATAAGATAACAAGTGCTCAGTTGTTCACTCATGTCCAACCCTTGTGACCCCATGGCATGTGGAATCTTAGCTCCCTGGCCGGGGATTCAATGTGCATTTCCTACATTGGAAGGCAAAGTCTTAACCACTCGACCACAAGGGAAGTTCCAGGTATGTAATATTTAAAAAAGAACAAGGATGTCATGGTAGCTGGAAAAGAGAGAGCAAATAAAACCAGGGAAACAACAGAGGCCCAGGGAAACAACAGATCATGGAGGGCCTTGTAGAGGCTACTGCAAGAAATTAGGAGGAACTCTAGGGACTTCCCTGGTGGTTCAGCAGTGAAGACTCTGCGCTTCCAAAGCAGGGGTGTGGTTTCAACCCCTGGCCAGGGAACTAGCATCCTACATGTCATAAAAGTGAAGTGAAAGTCAATCAGTCATATCCGACTCTTTGCAACCCCGTGGACAATACAGTCCATGGAATTCTCCAGGCCAGAATACTGGAGTGGGTAGCCCTTACCTTCTCCAGGGGATCTTCCCATCCCAGGGATCAAACCCAGGTCTCCTGCATTGCAGGTGAATTCTTTACCAGCTGAGCCACAAGGGAAACCCAAGAATACTGGATTGGGTAATCTATCCCTTCTCCAGCAGATCTTCCCAACCAGGAATCAAACGGGGGTCCCCTGAATTGCAGGCAGATTCTTTACCAATGAGCACATGTTATTCAGTTCAGTTCAGTTCAGTTCAGTCACTCAGTCATGTCTGACTCTTTGCGACCCCATGGATTGCAGCACGCCAGGCCTCCTTTTCCATCACCAACTCCCGGAGCTTACTCAAACTGGTGTCCATTGAGTCGGTGATGCCATCCAACCATCTCATCCTTTGTCATCTCCTTCTTTTCCCACCTTCAATCTTTCCCAGCATCAGGGTCTTTTCAAATGAGTCAGTTCTTCACATCAGGTGGCCAGAGTATTGGAGTTTCAGCCTTAACATCAGTCCTTCCAATGAATATTCAGGACTGATTTCCTTTAGGATGGACCGGTTGGATCTCCTTGCTGTCCAAGGGACTCTCAAGAGTCTTCTCCAACACCACAGTTCAAAAGCATCAATTTTTCAGCGCTCAGCTTTCTTTATGGTCCAACTCTCACATCTATACACAACTACTGGAAAAGCCATAGCTTTGACTAGACGGACCTTTGTTGGCAAAGTAACCTCTGCTTTTTAATATGCTGTCTAGGTTGGTGATAGCTTTTCTTTCAAGGAGCAAGCATCTTAATTTCATGGCTGCAGTCACCATCTGCAGTGATTTTGGAGCCCAGAAAAATAAAGTCTGTTACTATTTCCACTGTTTCCCCATCTATTTGCCAGGTAGTGATGGGACCAGATGCCATGATCTTAGTTTTCTGAATGTTGAGCTTTAAGCCAACTTTTTCACTCTCTTTTTTCACTTTCATCAAGAGGCTCTTTAGTTCTTCTTCACTTTCTGCCATCAGGGTGGTGTCATCTGCATATCTGAGGTTATTGATATTTCTCCCAGCAATCTTGATTCCAGCTTGTACTTCATCCAGCCCAGCGTTTCTCATGATGTACTCTGTATAATTTAAATAAGCAGGGTGACAATATACAGCCTTGAAATACTCCTTTCCCAATTTGGAAGCAGTCTGTTTTTCCATGTCCAGTTCTAACTGTTGCTTCCTGACTTGCATACAGACTTCTCAAGAGGCAGGTCAGGTGATCTGGTATTCCCATCTCTTTCAGAATTTTCCAGTTTGTGGTGATCCACATAGTTAAAGGTTTTGACATAGTCAATAAAGCAGAAATAGATGTTTTTCTGGAACTCTCTTGCTTTTTCAGTGATCCAGCAGATGTTGGCAATTTGATCTCTGGTTCCTCTGCCTTTTCTAAATTCAGCTTGAACTGATTTTCGTTCAGCTTTGAATTTCTAAAATCTGGAAGTTCACGGTTCACGTACTGTTGAAACCTGGCTTGGAGAATTTTGAGCATTACTTTATTAGCGTGTGAGGTGAGTGCAATTGTGCAGTAGGTTGAACATTCTTTGGCATTATCTTTCTTTGGGATTGGAATGAAAACTGATCTTTTCCAGTCCTGTGGCCACTGCTGGGTTTTCCAGATTTGCTGGCATATTGAGTGAAGCACTTTCACAGCGTGATCTTTTAGGATTTGAAATACCTCAACTGGAATTCCATCACATCCACTAGCTTTATTCGTAATGATGCTTCCTAAGGCCCACTTGACTTCGCATTACAGGATGTCTGGCTCTAAGTGAGTAATTATACCATCATGATTATTTGGGTCATGAAGATCTTTTTTTGTATAGTTCATCTGTGTATTCTTGCCACCTCTTCTTAATATCTTCTGCTTCTGTCAGGTCTATATCATTTCTGTCCTTTACTGAGCCCATCTTTGCATGAAATGTTCCCTTGGTATCTCTAATTTTTCTTAAAGACATCTCTAGTCTTCCCCAATCTATTGTTTTCCTCTATTCTTTGCACTGATCACTGATTTTGAACAGAGTTGAGATTTAATACCTTAATATTTAAAAACATCTTTCTGGATGTTGAGAACAGACTGTAGGGAGACAAGTATAGCAGAAGATGAGTTAGGAGGCTACTATTGCCATCTGGGTAGCTATGGTCTAAAACATATGATGCTCTTTCTAATCTGACGGCCTCCTGTGGGTAACAAGTAAAGAGAGAGGCTGGATCAGATGTATTCTCTCCATGCTTCTGGAGCTGGGGTAGATGTGAAATTCTCAGTGTCAACCAATGGACCTAGATGGGAAGGTTGGCTGGTAGGTGTTCAATGTCTTCCTGTCTAAGAATGGAAAACACTGAGGACTCCTCTTTTATTTCCAGGTTGCGTATGTGTTGGTTTTGATGCCACATTGGTGCCTAGCCTGGGTTTCCCAGCTGGTGCTAGTGGTAAAGAACACGCCTGCTAATGCGGGAGACATAAGAGACTCGGGTGGGACCCCTGGGTTGGGAAGATCCCCTGGAGGAGGGCATGGCAACCCACTCCAATATTCCTGCCTGGAGAATGTCTTGAACAGAAGGGCCTGTGGGCTACAGTCCATAGGGTCACAAAGAGTCAGACATGACTGAAACAGCTTAGCATGCATGCATGCATGCATGGCGCCTAGCCCACCTCCCATGAAGTCCTCCTTGTTATCGCTGTTGCACCTGCTAACCAACCACAAGCACATTTCAGTCACCAAGTCCTGACTATATGATAGATAATCACAGGCCCAGAAGATAAGATTGCCCCAGAGAAATGCCCACAGGACACTGGCTAGATGGCCACTCCTTCCTGTCCTAGACCAAACAGTATAAGCTTGCAATGTTTCTCTTCTTCAAAAATGATCATGTGTATATGTATCCCATTTGACCCCAGTGCCAACACAGTAAGAAAGTGACTTGTATTACCTGTTTGCCAAAACAATAGTATCAATGATTATATTATCAAAGGCTGGAAGGTGAAGGGCAGAAAAAATAAGAATATTGGGACTCAAAATTCCTACACAAAATGACCACTGTAAGGTGAGTTTTGAAGCACTCTTAAGTCAGCATTGTAGGGGTATTTCTTGAAATATAATGCGTTTCTATGTTTCCACAAGCTATTCGATTGCTTTATATTTCTGTATAAAGTGTAATGCTTCATAAGAAGATGTTTTGCAATTTTTAAATGGGTCTTAAAGTAAAGACATATGGCTATACAGAATGCAGTTAGGCAGTGAAATGGTAAATGTAAAAAATGTAGAATTAGCTCAAAAGTCTCTGAAGCTTTGCAAGAATCTGATGTAATGAACCAAAATGACCTTCTTCATTTTCTATCATTTCCCCCAAGATGCTAGTGCTTTAGATCTATGTGTAAATGTTACATGGGCTCTGTCATTACGTAGATGTTTGCTCACAGATGATAAAAAAGGTATATTTTCCTCCCAAATTTAATTTGATTAAGTTGCAACTATGGTCAATGAGGAACAGTCCTTGGAGATGGGTGTTGTCAAGCGCTCTTAGGAATCTGACATCTTATTATATGGAAAAAATTGCTAACAGTCTTGTAAGTACAGATTCAAAAGGGAAAACATGAAAGGCCATTTCTTAGCCTATAGCATTTGTTAGTAAAACTCACAAACTCTTAGAGCTTAGAAAGTTTCATACTCCATTTTCTAGTTTTCTCCAGTATTAGTTTTCAAGATCTCTTTCAGATGTTTAGCTCATACACACAAATACTGAAGCGCAAACTACACAAGTTTGTTATCCACTGTTCTCCATGCCTATGATGGTGAGTCCCCTCTGATTTTACCATGTGGAAGTGGCCTTGTATTCCACATAAAGATACAATGCAGAATTAACTCCATTGTTCTCTTCGCTCCCTTCTGTCAGTAATCAATTTTATGAAAGGCAGTGGTCAGACCTAGTTTTTCCTTCTTCCTTAAGGACACACATTAAGGACACATTCCTTAATGTGTCCAAAATAGTTCTTATGTTGATGCTTTCCAACAGTGGTACTGGAGAAGACTCTTGAGAGTCCCTTGGACTGCAAGGAAATCAAACCACTCGATCCTAAAGGAAATCAACTCTGAATATTCATTGGAAGGACTGATGCTGAAGCTAAAGCTCCAAAACTTTGGCCACCTGATCAAACAGCCGACTCATTGGAAAAGACCCTGATGCTGGGAGAGATTGAGGGCAGGAGGAGAAGAGGATGACAGAGGATGAGACGGTTGTATGGCATCACTGACTCAATGGACATGAGTTTGAGCAATCTTTGGGAGATAGTGAAGGACAGGGAAGCCCGGCGTGCTTCAGTCCATGGGGTCACAAAGAGTCAGACACAACTTATCAACTGGACAATGGCAAATTTAACCTAAACTGTTTCACCTTTATCTTAGGCATCAAGGAAGACCACAGTCTGCCTTTGGTATCTAGTTTCCTCATCTGTGAAGTAAAACAGGTGACGACGGTCCCAGAAACAGAACACTTTTAAATGTCATCTATAATCTGTGAACAGGGCAATGTACAGAAATAGGAGACTAGGAAGAGACAACATAGAAGTGTAGCTGCTAGTTCTCTGCTTTTTAATGTGAAGAGGACATCAGCTTGATTTCAGACTATACTAGCTCTATGATGCAGATTTATATGGGCATGTCTGAAGGCTGTTTGAAAGGACCCATGAGCCTTGTATTGTCCAAACAGTCTAAAGGTCTCTTAGGGCCAACATCTTTCTAAGCAAAGACAGAGTTTGGACGAAGGATTTTGCCTGGAATAAATGGTTTATAAAGAAGTTCAAGGTCATTCTGAATGGTGCCCATGTCTGCCACTCAGCCTGTCCTTGGCCTCGCTACCACACTCTCACCTGACCCTAGGGGGAGGGGATGGAGGATAAAACCTGAAACATCATAAAATCATATGAAACATCAAACATCATAAAATGTGGAGTCCCTAAGTCTTGGCGGCTGCCGTGACAGAGTGGCACAGGAGCTGGGCATTTTCACATCACGTGTTACTCTCAAGCACAGTGCAGTCTCAGCCACCTGGGACCTGCTAAATTAGCTCTCTTCTTAGATGGAAGAGTGGTCCCCCATGCCCCTCTTTAGTTGTGTTAGCAGAACCACAGAGGACATGAGGCAGCTTCATGATGGTTTCATGACCAGCAGCAATAGGACACATCAGAGCAGGAGAGGAGGAAGGTGATGGGTCCTCCTGGCAACCCAGAAGGTATGTCTGCAAACATCTGAGACTTCTTAAGTGATGTGTAGGAGTATTGGGTGGGCAGGAATTTGAATCAGATGGGAGTCTCATAAGAATTTGTGGAGCAGAAATATTCTACTAGTGTTAGGATGACCATGACTTAATCACTGTGTTAGTGTGGCCTGGGGAAATCTTGGTACATTTTAAGTGGGAAGCATTTTAATCAGCACAGTTCAGTTTCCCTAAGGTCCAGCTGGGACAACCACTAGCAATGACTGTAAATGAATCATGAAGATTGGGAGAGGTGGTCAAAGTGATCGAAAGAAGCAATTGAAAGTCCATTCTCAGGAAAGGAGAGCCAGGACAGTGTGGCCTAATATGGATCCATCAACACGTCATGCTGGGAAACAAACAAACAAACAGAATATCTCACCAGAAATCAATGTCTAAGCAGCCATAAAAGTGCAGGGTTTTGGGTGAAAAACAGCAGGCCTTTGTAGAGAATCGATATCATCAAAGTACTCTATTATCTTTCCGTGACAGAGAAATTGAAACTCAATGTATTTTGATGTAGCTAAGGCTTTGATTTTTCTTGATGAGAATTTCTCTTCAACAAGGAGGACCATTCAACAGATATTTTTAGAAGCCCTAGTGCACATGCTAGGTAACAGGTATATATTCTGGTAACCAGTCGCCACTCTTGTGGCAGCAGAGAGCTACATGGGCAGGTAACTAAAAATAAAGGCAAACAGGCTTTAATTCAATTATGTGCAAAGTACTATAGTAGCACAAATCTATTTTTTAACCTTTTATTTTATACTGGGATATAGATGACTAGCATTGTTGTGATAGTTTCAGGTGGACAGAAAAGGGATTCAGCCTTACATATACAGGTATCCATTCTCCCCCAAACTTGCCTCCCAAACAGGCTGCCATGTAACCTTGAGCAAAGTTCCCTGTACAGTAGCACAAATCTAGGTTTCTAGAACTTTCTGAGATGGTCTAGGAAAGTGCCTTCAAATAAGGAAAAGTTCGAATAATTGTTAGCAGTTTGATCAGAGAGCGAGAGATAAGGACTTGAACGTTAGGAGAGAAAGTAAGCAAGTTAAATTGGGTAAACCAGGCAATCTATTGACTCGTAAAAAGAATTGCCCACAAATAGCTTCTCAACCCAAATTTGTTAAAACTGACCCAAGAAGTAGACAATGGAAAAGAATCCAAGTGTCTCTGTGAACTTGGGACCAAATATGTTAGCCCTGAATGTATTCTTTATCTGGACAAAAAGAACATTGCTTTGTAATGTTAACCTTATAAGAAATAGGAATATCAAATGTAAGAATCTTTAGTGAAAAAACAGGAATGTCAGAACATCTAAGGAACTGCTTTGGTCAGTTTCCCTTCATGTTTATCCCTCTTCCATTTCCGGAGCAGAATATCCATATCGCCCCAATGTTTAGGACTTGAGCTTGGGTCCAGTCTACATAAGTGACATCTCTTGACAGCATTAAGAATGAGTCAGGTATCAAAGGATGCTGAGAAGATTGATGGCTATGACCCAAAGCTGATAACAAAGAAAAACACAAAGAGAGAAAAGCACTAAGTTGCCAGCAGAATTGGGGGCCTGGACATCTCTTTCAGGCTTAGTAAGAAGTAGCTCATACAACATAGTAAATTAACTATAAAAAAGAAGAAAAGAGGTTGCTCAACTGGACCTACCACACCTGCCATTGTCTTTGCTACACCCACCATTTTCCCACTTTATAAATAAAAATGGTAGGCAAGAGGAAGGAGCCCTCAGCATCTTTAAGAAGACAATGCTAAAGGTGAATCAAGTTTTGCTTTGAAAGGACTGGAATGTTTGCACCCCACCCCTTCTCCCTGCTCCTAGTGGTACAGGGCTCCAGAGGATCTTCATAGAAGCAGGGATGTTGGCAAGAGAGGAAGAGCCTGGCATCTTTTGCCCTGGTTGGCTGTCTGCTTAAGCAGTGGGCCTGTTGATCTGACCTGAGTTTATGAGACCAGATGAAAGAGAGCAGGAAAGAACTTCTAGGCTTGGTGATGCAGGGTTGATGATGCAGCTGACTTATCCTCCTACTGTTCGGCTTCAAAAGACGTGTGAGTTTCTTTTGCACAGAGCCAGACTGCCACTGTCCCATCTGATGCTTCATCAGGTAGGCAGGGGGATGCCAGCATTAAGAGGCTTCAAGGTGTCCACTGGGGTTGAGAACTGAGGAGGAGGGGTATGGGCAGTGATGGAAGAAAAGAAAACTCACGCTGACATCCAACCAAGTTGGGACTGTCACTGCAACAATTGCATGGGATGCCAATGGGGGCTTTGGGTGGAACCAGCTATTCCTAAAATGTATTCTGAATGCACAGTTAATGAAGTGTGTTCAACAGCAGCTGTGTCAACTGAAAAAAGAAAGAGCACAACCTAAAAGTTGAGAGTTGTTTCACTCGACAGGCAGAACTGAGAACTTAGCCTGGGACACAGCGTCTCAGAGAGCACTGAAGGACTGCTTCTAAGAGGAGCCTGGATATATAGGAGCTTTTGCAACAAAGATGGGGGAGTCAGAGCTTCAAAAGATTACTGTTAGCTAAAAGAAAACCAGACAGCTCAGGGTAATGAATTTAGTACTTTTCTAGGTAAGGCATGAAGAAAGAGTCTGGGCTCACTGGAATCATTCCTTTGATTGTACCTTCACTCTCTAGAGCCAGTTTCCTACTTTTCTCTATCCTGAGTCCCCTCAGGGAGCACAGTTTGGGGCAGCACCATGCCTTGATGGCTGAAACATCCTTTGTTTTGGGCTTCCCTCTTAGCTCAGTTGATAAAGAATCCATCTGCAATGCAGGAGACCCTAGTTCGATTCCTGGGTTGGGAAGATCCACTGGAGAAGGGATAGGCTGCCTGCTCCAGTATTCTTGGGCTTCCCTGGTGGCTCAGCTGGTAAAGAATCTGCTGAAACATCCTTTGTTTACTGGTCTGGCAGCAACATTCTCATTAACAACTGTAACTCATGTATTAGATGTAAATACTCCATATTGTGTAAAGTACCTCTGATTTTCACAACAGCCCTTCATGGGACTTCAATCACGCATTTTCCAGATGGGGAACCAGGCTGAAAAGTAGTCAGAGATGTGACCACTTCACACCAATAACAGAAGAATCAAGCTAGGATCTAAATCCTGGTCAAGGCTGTCTGATTTCAAAGCCCATGTTTTTCTTGTAAGTTTCTCATTGACCGTGTGAAGTGAGCAATGTTTTATCTGCATTTAACAGATGAAGGAATGGAGGCTAATAAAATGAGGAGAGTTGGGAACGGCAAGGACTAAAGCTTGAGAAATTTTACTAAGCTGAATTCCCAGAATGTCTCATCTCTCCTGCCTACCCAAGTCATGCCAAGAACAATTTTATTCTTTCCAATTAATATCGAACTGGGTGCTAAATAAATGCTCAATATTGACTCAGTGACTCATTGACTGGCTGTACTACCAAGGGAGAATGAGAATTCTTTTCTGGAGGCTCATGGAAAAGAACAGATGAGGATCTTTCTGGTTTACCGTTTGATTTGGGAGATGACAAAATGATCTCTTGTGTCCCTTCTTCAGCCCCCGGACTTGATGATTCAGAACCGTTTCAGGGAAGCACGATTCCTTTTTAGCCGATTTCTTTAATTAGCAATTCTGCAAGCCTTCTCTGTATCACCCCCAAATTATGACTTTTTACCAGGGAACTTCAGACTACAAAGTTCCTTCAGAAACTATAGATTTTTAAAAATTGAATCTTTACAGAATATTTTTTGGGGTTCACACACAAAAACAAGCAGTGAAGTACCATTTGTCTTCTAGTTTTCATCTTTACCAAGCACTGAAATGGAAAGAAAAATATTTTATGAACGTAATAAGCTTTCCTGGGGCTCTTGCTAAGGGATTTATTTATCTATTGTTTCAGAGGAAAAGCACATTCCTCCTAATATAACTGCCCATTTGACTGCTCATTCCAAAGCCAGATCTGGGGCTTTTATTTTACCTTCACCAAGAACTTGAGAGAAATGTACACTTCATGAATCTCTGCGTCTCCTGGCTGCTAAGAATCTCTTCTCCCCAGGCAAAGAGGTAGCAGACATTTTCCTCTGCCTGCTTTCCAGATGGATAGGAACCACAGTCTGGCTCTTTGACTCGGAGTGACTATGTTCATTCTCAGGACCTTGGAATTAGATGCTCCTTGCTGAATCCTGGATGCCAGATTCAGAGGTAAAAACCTTTGAGACATACTTTAGGAGCTTTTGGAGAGAGGCTACCCAGTTCTGTTTTTCTAATTCAAGTACAAGACTTTACCACTCAGCCTGTTTTCTGCCGGATCTGGGGCCCCACGTTGTGTTACGTTCCCTGTGGCTGCCATGGCAAGTTACCACGGACTGCGTGGTTTAAGACAACAGAAATCCATTCCATCACAGTTCTGGAGGCCAGAAGTCCAGAATCAAAGGGTCAGCAGGCCAGCCTCCCTCCAAAGGCTCTACGGAAAAGTCCCTCCTTGCTTCTTCCAGCTTCTGGTGGTCCCAGGTGTTCCTTTCCTCGGGACCGCTACTACTACTGCTAAGTCACTTCAGTCGTGTCCGACTCTGTGACCCCATGGACTGCAACCTACCAGGCTCCTCCGTCCATGGGATTTTCCAGGGACAGCATCCCTCTAATCTCTTCTGTCTTCACACGGCCTCTGTCTTTCTCTCAGCATCTTCTCCCCTGCTGTCTCTTCTAAGGATGCTTGTCACTGGATTTAGGACCTGCCTGGGTAGCCTAGGAAGAGCTCATCTCAAGGTTCTTTTTATTTATTTATCTATTTTTGGCTGTACTGGGTCTTCACTGCTGCGTGAGCTTTCTCTAGTGAGGGGCTGCTCTCTAGTCATGGTGCACAGGCTTCTCATTGTAGTGGCTTCTCTTGTTGCAGAGCACAGGCTTTAGGGCCACGGGCTCCAATAGTTGTGGCTCCCAGGCTATAGAGCGCGGGCTAAATAGTTGTGACCCACGGGCTTAGTTGCTCTGAGGTGTGTGAGGTCTTCCCGGACTAGGGATCAGACTGAACCTACGGGATCAACCACGGTTCTGCGTTGGCAGGCAGGTTCTTCACCACTGAGCCAGTAGGGAAACCCTCAAGATTCTTAACGTAATTACATCTATAAAGACCCTTTCCCCAAATAAAGTCACATTTGCAGTCACCAGGGCAAGGACATATCAATTTTGGGGCCACCATTCAGTCCACAGTTTTAAATGAAAAAGATAAATGTAAGAGTCAGATTAGATAAAGTCTCCAGGGAAAAAAGATCAGAATTGTGTACTGATCAGGGAAGAAACTTGGATTCTTCTCAGGAAGTCACCTGTTATCTGATCCTGAATCTTCATCTTAGAGGTGATCCTGTCTTTGGAGATCAAGTTTTGGGTGAGGATTTGGCCTGAAAATCTTGACCCAGTAGTAACCTCTCCAGGCATTTTCTTCTCTTCAGTGATTTGAGGTTATCATGTTTCCTGGAGGATCAAACCAACACACCTGTAAGTTAGAAACTTAGTTTTAAATCTTCTTAACTGTAGGGTTTGTGGCTCTGGACCTAAGAACATTCATTGGCTGGTAAAATAATATTCTTTAGGTAAATTATACATGGTGTTATAATACTGCTCCAAAGAGACTGCTACTGCATTCCTGTAGCTATTGTGTTGCCAAAATGTCACTTAAACTGCATTCCTAAAGAAATGCATGAGATTATTTCATCATAAATAAGACAAATTGTATGAAGCATGCATATGAAAATTAAATTATAGAAGGAGTATATGGAACAATATTTGGGACTAGAATTCAGAAAATAAAACTTATACAACCTTGGACTTCCCTGGTGGCTCAGTGAATAGGAATCTCCCTGCCAATGCAGAGGACAGGACATTGTTTCAATCCCTGGTCCAGGAAGATTCCACATGTGGAGCGCAGCTCAACCCCTATGATGCAACTACTGAAGCCCTTGCTCTGCAACAAGAGAGGCCATTGCAGTGAGAAGCCCAGGCATTGCAATGAAGTCCCGGTACAGGCAAAGATAAATGATTTTTTTTTTTAAGCCTAGAATGAGAAAAGGTTATATGACCCTAAATATTTGAGAAGATGATGTTCTATCCCTTGCCCAGTGAATTGGAACTTAGCTAAGCTCCTGCTATGCCTGACGAGGACAGGGTACTTTACATGGAACAGAAGGTGGGTGGGGCTTTCTGAGAAATGGAATGATGGAATGGTAACCAGAGTTTCTGGGAAGCTTGCGCAGGACAACTACACACTCAGAAGGAGAGCTCTGTATTTGCTAAATAACTCCTGTGGTGACAGGAGGCAAGAGGTGATGAGAATTTAAGTCCGAAACAGTGAGGAAGCATTTCGATTTGGCAGCATCTCATTACTTTGAGTCGAATTCTTTGAACTCTTTGGCTTACCAGCATACTCAGGTCACAAAGCTGTTAATTCTGTTATTTCAGATATCCATACCACCCTGACCAGCTGGCATTAAACTAATTAAAAAAAAAAAGAGAAAATAGACATATTTCTGATAATAATAACCCACTCTCTTTGTTTCTCCTTTTCTCATTCCTCCCCTGACATTTTTCCCTTTCCTCTTTCTCTCCTTTCTTTCTTTCTGTCTCTCTTTCAACGTTTAGAAGTAATTTCTGATCCACCATTTCAATTCACCTTCAATAAAAAAAAGAGAAAATAGGCATATTTCTGATAATAATAACCCACTCTCTTTGTTTCTCCTTTTCTCATTCCTCACCTGACATTTTTTCCTTTCCTGTTTCTCTCCTTTCTTTCTGTCTGTCTCTCTTTCAACGTTTAAAAGTAATTTCTGATCCATTATTTCAATTCACCTTCAATAAACTCAGGTCAGTAGGGCAGATATTATTATTCCCTGACTGGCCAAGAGAACTGGACTTCTGTCCGAAGTCTCAGAGATGACTGTGGCAGTCTGCACAAGGACCAGGTCATCTAACTTTTGGCTGCTATTGAAAGTAGTAAAACGTAATGGGAAGATACAAACAAACCAAGGCAAATCGAAAACTGGGAGCCAAGAAACAGAGATTCTAGTTCTGGTTGAGGTGCTAGCTTGCTGTGTGACCCTGCACAGGTCACAGCACCTCTCTGAGTCTGCTATTTTGCACCTGCATTTTTTTTTTTTTTCTTTTTTTTAAAAAATTTTTTTTTTTTTTATTCTTTGAATCAGCCATGGATTTACTGCACCTGCATTTTGAAGGAGCTGCAGCAGATAGACTGAGTCTCTTCTCTCTTAGTAGAACTTCAACTGGGGGTTGAGGATAGACTCAGCCTTTCTTTGTATTCTTTTCCCTTGTCTCAAAGTACACCTGAGATCCTGATCTTTCTGCGTGGCTCCAGAAATGCCTTCCTGGGTGGGTTTGATGGCAACTGAACCCTGGGTCCCTGGTCCCTCGTCCAGCAGCTGGCCTGTGCTTGTACCGTTTTTTGCAACCTGGTGATTTTTCCTCTTAAATTTAGAGTTGGCATTTCTCACATGTGAAGTCTGAACTCCAAAGGGTATTATTTTAGACCGATCATTTTAGGCAAAATCATTTAGGCAGGCAAAAACCTTGCTCTCTTTGTGTGGATTTCATGAGTCCACAGGAGTATGGAAACAAAAAGCTCTAAAAGATAATTCCACTCTTGAGTGATTTAATAGTTACTTGGCTCAGCAGGTATCTTATTTTGGTAAATTGGGAGGAAAAATTCCTTTTTTTTGATAACAAAAGTAATAATTCATTCTTATAAAAAAATAGGATATACAGAAAAGCACAAGGAAGAAAATGGAAACACATGTAACACCACCTTCTGGAGATAACCAGACTTGAGTCATTGGTATGTATCCTTTCTGCCTTTTTGATGTATGTGCACACATATTACTCTTTGAGAAAACTGAAGACATGTTGTATATATTATTTTATAACACTTTTGTATTAAAATTAAAAATTTTTTAATTATTGCATAATATTTAGTACATGGATAAACTGAAATTTGAATAAATTCAGTACGTACTTTAATGCTCAGAGGCATTATTTTTGAAGAACGACAAACATTAATAACACTCTAAAAATATTTTCTACTCTCTCCCAATGACCATGTGCAGAGATTATACTTTTGAATTAAAAAAATCCTGTGTCTTATTCTTCCCTTGAGGTCTATGGAAACATATATTTCCAAGTTCCCTTTGGGATTAGATGAGGCCATGGAGCTAGTTCTGGACAGAAATGTGAGTGGAAGTGAAGTTTGTTACCTCTAAATAATATAGACAGAAAAAAAAAAACAAACCCCAAAAAACCACACCTTTGAGATTTTCCCATCTTTGTTTTCTTGCCATGAAGACCATGGAGACCTTCTTTTGGGAGTCACAGCACAGAGGGGTTACCTGGACAGGTACCCAACCTACAGATAATCCTGGGTGAAAGAGAAATAAACTAATAGGGGTTAATATTCCAGATCTTGGATTCTTTGTTTCTCAACAAAGGGCTAGTCTATCTTCACTGACATAGATCCCATGTAGAAATGATCTAAGATGATTCTTCTCTGACGTTCTTTCTTCTCTGATGTTCTCAAGGTAGAGTAATTTACCGTTTATCATTCAGCACTTTAACTGACTGAGGATCTTATGTGTACACAGAGTATTGGCACTTAAAGTGACATAAAATGGAAAGAGACATAGTCCTACTCCCCCATAAATAATCAAATGAGGATGGCATAGATTGCAAAAATTAAAACTGTGAAAGTACTCTAGTTGAGGATGTACAATTTCTTAACAGAATCACAGAAAATAGGATAACTTTGGGGAAGGGTCCCAAGAATTTCAAACCTTGGCTCAGAGGTGACCAGGTATATGTGGTGGGGGAAGATCTTTTCAGGCAGAGGGACATGTGTAAGTCCCAGGGATGCCTGTGAAATGGCATGACATGTTTAGAAACCCAATATGCCCATCAACAGGAGATGGAGGACAATGAAATATTATGTTATATTATTTATATATTATATAATGTATTATAATTACATAGGCTACCCACTCCAGTATTCTTGGGCTTCCCTTGTGGCTCAGCTGGTAAAGAATCTGCCTGCAATTTGGGAGACCTGGGTTTGATCCCTGGGTTCAGAAGATCCCTTGGAGAAGGGAAAGGCTACCCACTCCAGTATTCTGGCCTGGAGAATTTCATGGACTGTGTAGTCCATGGGGTCACAAAGAGTCAGACATGACTGCGTGACTTTCACTTTCATTATTTGTATTAAATATAAATTATTATTTATACTATGAATAATATATTATTTCCAATAATAGGAAGCTCTCTATTTTTCAAGATTTGATAGTCCTATTGTTAGATGGGTCTAATCAGTAGAAAAATCTTTCTTCTATGAATGAAAATGTTCTATCTTCTTTTTTTTTTTCCCCAGGTCTTGCTCAAACTCATGCCCATTGAGTTGGTGATGTCACCCAACCATCTCATCCTCTGGTATCCCTTGGTATCTCTAGAAAATGTTCTGTCTTCTAATTTTTCATGATTTGGTCTTCATTTTCTCTATGGAAATGTGGAAACGAAAACTAAACTCTTTGTTTGACAGTTCTTCAAGAATGTAAGAACTTCTTGTGTCTTCCTGAATTCTATATTATTTCTTTTCTTTTTCAAATGTGATTTGAAAAATGTGATTGCCAATCTTTTTTTTGAAGGTGATGTGCAAAATCTTGCCCAAAATCTAGTGTGTAGCAGTTACTCAATGCACATTTGATGGATGAATGTGCAGATCAATTCAGAGGTTGCCAGCAGCCTTTTTGCTCAGTAAAAAATTATGATGGTAAATAATTTACAATACTAAATTGTTAGAATTTATCAAATGTTGGGGTCCTTTAATGAACCAGAACCTGGTGGTCTGGAATTGATGATGAGAAAGTGAAAGAAGGAAAGAGGCTAATATTCCTTGGGTTATGCAGCTGGTCTTTATGCTCCAGGGAATCAGCCAGATATATATATATATAGAGAGAGAGAGAAAGACACGGGGACCCAAGCTCTGATGGAACAAGGGTGCTTTATTGAATTCTGTAAGAGTATATATACCAGTAGCTTCTTTAGATAAAGATCAAGAGACCAGACTTTACAAGTTTACCAAGGAAGCAAGGAGCAATAGAGGCCATAAGGCCAAAAGGTGATCCATATCAAAAGAGGGTCATAAATAGTTACTTTTCACCATATGGAAAAACTAACAAAGGAAATGCATGGATTCCTCAGCCCCGGAGAGGCTTGCCTCTCCTCTTAATTCCTGAATATTCAGAAATTAATAAGGAACAGAGGATTCATGACAGATCCAAAACAGCACACAGAAAGCCTCCTGTTAAATGCTTCCTGACAATTCCCCCTATTTTATTATATTTGTAAAAAAGGTCCTGACCAAATGAGTTTGGTTAGTATTAACCAATCTTATAGAAAGGCAACAATAAACAACAAATATAATCACCAAGACAATCACGAAAGTTACAGTCCCAGACCTGATGTTGTGGGTAATACTTTGAAACCAACTTTGTGGGTCTGACCCAGATAATTGATCAGTGAGTTGTTCAACTGAAGTTTCCAAGTAAATGGGAGAGGGCAGACATTTAGAAAAAGTTTCAAAGATTTCCTTTTGCAGTAATTGTACATTCAGAGAGGCATTATCATGTAAATGAAATTTGATTTGTTCCTAGTTGTAGGTACTATGATTGAAATGAACAGGAGTAACACAAAATTGGCAATTAATATGAGTTACAGAAAGTAAAGTCTTATTAAACTGTAAATTTCCTTTGGCTATAACAAAAGGAAGTGGGACACAGGCCTGTATAAAATATGACTGATTATAGTGAAAGAAATAGTTACTGTGACCATGACTGGTCCCTGTGAAATGTCCAGTCCAAGTCCCAAGTTCTTCGATGCTGGCAGCAAGTTTCCAGATGTCCCATTGTTTAGGCCCACTCTGTTTATAGATGATGATTCTAGGATGAGGGGATGTCAAGCCAGCCAAGAAGTCCTTTGTCATGGTAATGTTTCATCGTAGTGTTAGTAACCTTTTAAGCCATGTAAGTAGCATAATACATAATGTTTTTGTTCTTTCCCTAACTCTTTCCCTAAAGTTTCAGTAGTGTAAGCATGGTTCTAAGCAATGTCCGAAGGTCTTCTTTTGGAGGCAGGACGAAAGCCCAAGTTTGTCGGCTGACATTTATGCATAATTTCCCTGAGCCCAGGCACAATGGAAGGACTTCATAGCCTAAAGAGATGTTAATTAGTTTTCCCTCCCCCCCAGGGTGTGAGGGTTCCAGGGAGGGGGCATATGGGTGGAGTCACTGGTTGATATGATCGGTCTTTTCTCCGTCCATTTTCTGACCTGTAATAAACGCAGGTCGGGTTAGTAAGCCCAGTTAAGTCTGATTTGTTAATCCAGCTCAAGCGGGGGTCTTGCAGGCCAACGGAGCCAGCGTAGTGATAAGAAGGTTTTCAGGACTGAGGCATTTCCTGTTGAGAAACCAGATGTTTCACTTGATTAGTAAGGGTTTTTATTTGTCCTCAAGTGGGGAGATCATAAGGCTGATGCCGCCGAGGGTGGTGCTTCCTGGAGATGTTTAGAGCCGCCATGGCCTGTATTGGAATTTCTTCCTCCTGGGGTTCTTGTTGTTTCGTCTCCATTTTGAATGCTGGGGGCCCCCTTGGGTTGAATTTTCCGAGGAGAAAGCTACGTGAGTTTGTTGGATCCATCTGGGGAAATACAAGCATATCCCTTTCCCTGTAAGATTAGTTTCCCAGATTTCCATTGTTTATTGAACCTGTCTTGATACCAAATGGGCAGAGGAAGAGAAGTATCCTTCAATTCCTTGAAATATATTTCTATTCTTGTCAAGATATCTCCTTGTGGCAAGTTTAAAAAATTTAAAACAAATAAAGCTGTATTAACAATAGTTATAGGTTTAGAAAATATCTTATGTTGGAATCTAGTAAAGTCTGCTTTAGATAAGGAAGACAGTAGTGTTACTGTGTATTCCCCCTTCTTTAATTTTTTTATTTGCAACTTTAGTGTGTGATGTGCTTGTTCGACAATGTCTTGTGTCTGTGGATAATAAGGAATACCTATAATATGTTTAATAGATAAAGATTGTATGTGTAATATAAATGGGAGAAGTGTGGTCTTTAATAACAGATTGTAGTTCAAAAAAGAGTTGTTGAATAATAGGTTGATTGAAGTTTATGGTGGAGGTTTCTATATTTTTTAATACAAAAACTGAATATATAGAATCAGAGACTATATTAATGGGGTAAGGATGTAGACAAATAACTTGAATAAGAGCATATAATTCATTTTGTTGAGCAGAATGAAATTTAGTATAAAAACTTTATATTCTTTAAGAGACCAGAATGAAGCTTTGGCATTTTTAGTCCCATCAGTATAAAAAACCTCAGCTTGTGGTATAGGCTATGAGCTGATAATGCAATAAATAATACATTTAGTATTTTTGGAGAAATTCCACAGCTTACCAGAAGGATAATGAAATGCAATTTCTACAAAATATTTCAGAAAAGCTATTTGGAAATTGGTAGAAGTTTGTAATGTGTTCTCAAATTGAGATTTATTTGTAATAAAGTTTTATTAAAGTGTAAAGGAGATAGAGAAAGCTTCTGACATCACCATCAGAAGGGGGCAGAAAGAGCACCCCCTGCTAGTCTTCAGGTGGATGTTATATAGTCACTGGCAGTCTGTTAATGAAAAGAAAAGAATGTCTTAAAACTCAGAATGGCACCAGGCCCCTCATCCATAAGTTGCATTTTGTGATAATCTTGGCACCAGATCATTCATCCCAGGCCATAAAACGATTGACTTGAATCTTGTAGAAGGGCAGATTACCAAACAAATAGTTTTGTTTACATAGATTAGGGGAACAATATCTGAGTATAACATACTGGTTTGTCAAGTAGGTTCTGAGCCATTAGGCGGAACCGACTTGAAGACAGAGTCTGGGGTAAATGTATAGCACATTGACATAGCTTAAGACAAACATTTCCAAAAGAAAAATGCATTGGTTAACTCAGGGTTTGAGAATAGTTAACTTCAAGTGAAACCAGGTGTCATTATGGAAACACAGTATTTTAAGAGAAACCTCCTTTTACATTTGTATAGAGAAGGAAAAAAAATTGCTAGTTTGTTTCTTCCTGCCGCTTAAGAGAGATAAAAATGTCTGACACTTGTAGCCTATTTCCTCCATTTGAAGACCCCTGGCCTTCCTGCCTGTTACCCTCTCATTCTCCCCTTTTTAAATTGCCATAAAATCTAAGATGACATCATAATTTGAATTTCCCCTATATAATCTGAATCAATTACTTCAGGGTGAACAGTAATTCCTTTAGAAGTCAAACTAGATCGGCCAAGTAAAAGACTGAAGGTTTGTGGGGGCAGGGGCCCAAGAAGTCCAGTAGGTATTCTAGAGGGGACTGCTTGAGGGTAAAGGAGAAAGTCATTTAGGGCTGGTATATCGACAGCAGCACTGCTGGATGTTGAGGGTTTGAGGGAAAAGATGGAATTTGCCCCTGGTTTTTGTTGAAGGGGACCTGGGGGTGGGGGGAGGTCCCCTGCTTGGAGTTTCCCAGAATAGGTTTTCCTTCAATATCAAATTTAGATTTACACTCTGTGGCCCAATGGATTACTCTATGGAAGCGGGGGCAGACTTTTGGAGGTTTTTTTTTTTTTTTCTCTTAGCTTTCTTAGGGCAGTCCCTTTCTAAATGGTTCTTATTTCCACATATAAAGCATCTTTCATTTTTCTTTCTCAAAGCAGCAACCATTGTTTTAGCTAGCATTTGCATCTTTTGAGTTTCTGATCCTAGATTGCGACAAGCCTTCAAATAATCAAAAATAGTCCCTGTCTCACGAATTGGGGCTACAGCCTTTTGACATTCCTGATTTGCGTTTTCATAAGCAAGTAATTTCTCTAGTTGCCTTTTAGCTTTTTCTCCGATTACAGGACAGGAAATAGCTGTTTCTAATCTAGCTAAAAAATCAGCATAATTTTCACTAGGTCCTTGCAACATTTTAGTGTAGCTACCTGTAGGTTTTTTTCTTTTTTTTGAGGAGTAATTTTATCTCAAGGTTTAAGGGTCACTGTTTTTAATTGTCCATGCAACAAAGGAGGGCACTGTATTTGAGCTTTTATAGCGTCAAATTGTCCGGTGTCAGTTAACATTTCAAAAGTAATTTGGTTTCAGGGAGTGCCAGCTTGAGCATTTTTGTTAGCATGATCTCTGGCTATATCTTGAAACCACATTGTCCATTGAAGATACTCTCTTGGATTAAGGAGAGCTTTTATTAAAAATTTGCCAATCATAGGGAATAAAGTTTCCACTAGAAGACGCCATAGCATTTAGAATCTCTCTAGTAAAAGGCAAATGTGGGCCATACATAGTTACAGCCTTTTTAATTTGTTGCATGTGAAAAATATTAATACCGTCATATTGAGGTATTATTTGTCCTTGAGCATCAACATTTCTTAAAACTGTAAAGGCGGAGAAACCATCAGCTTCAGAGACTTGCGATTGCAAAACCAGCAATTCAGAGAGCCTCTGTCACAAAGGAGGTAGATTATTGTTGTTCAGAAAGGTGTTGTTGGTTTTAATGTTAAAAGGTGACTAAAGGGAGTCACTGCCAGAATCATTAGGTTCTATCAAGGGAGAGACTTTGGGATTTGTGCCTGCTGGCAGGGGAGGAGCGCTTGGAGCAATAGGGGCAGGGTTAGTAGGAAAATTTTGAAATATCTTATGTTGTTCTAATTGGGCCTTTTGTTAGGCTTCATTGTCTAATTTGTATTCACATAATAAGTGTTCTGCCTGTTGTTGAATATCAGGAGGGCTAGAATTACCTTGAAATGGCAGAATCATGGCTTTAATGAAAGCCCATAGGGGCCAGAAATCTATCGGAATATTTTTTCCCTGTCTGGCAGCTCGTTCAACATTCTGTTTGACTAGATGCCAAATTTCTAAATCAAAACTACCTTCATCAGGGAACCAAGGGTTGCATTCAACCACTGTCTGAAGACAAGCCTCTATTCGCTGGTGCGAAACTGAAAGTCCCTGAACTTTAAATAAGTGATGAAGTAAAGTAGAAAAGTGAGGGGGCTTTCCAGCCAAATGACCCATGTCTTAGTACTTACCGGCTTCAATAAGCCCTGAGGTCACTCCCTCCGAATCTGCCGTGTGTACCAGGTCCCGGTTCAGGTGCCACTTGTTGGGGTCCTTTAATGGACCAGAACCTGGTGGTCTGGAGTCAATGATGAGAAAGTGAAAGAAGGAAAGAGGCTAATATTCCCTGGGTTACGCAGCCGGCCTTCACACTCCAGGGAATCAGCCAGAAATAGAGAGAGAGAGAGAGAGAAAGAAAGATGCGGGGACCCGAACTCTGATGGAACAAGGGTGCTTTATTGAATTCTGTAAGAGTATATATACTAGTAGCTTCTTTAGATAAAGATCAAGAGACCAGACTTTACAAGTTTACCAAGGAAGCAAGGAGTAATAGAGGCCATAAGGCCAAAAGGCGATCCATATCAAAAGAGGGTCATAAATAGTTACTTTTCACCATATGGAAAAACTAACAAAGGAAATGCATGGATTCTTCAGCCGCGGGAGAGGCTTGCCTCTCCTCTTAATTTCTGGATATTCAGGAATTAATAAGGAACAGAGGATTCATGACAGATCCAAAACAGCACACAGAAAGCCTCCTGTTAAATGCTTCCTGACAATCAAACACCTAAATTTTGGCCTGGCAACTTATCAAGTTCTTTACATGCCTATCAGTGCACTTGATCTTCACAACAACTCTATGATGTGTATACTAATATGGTAATTTAGAGATGAGGGTTAAGAGGTTTAAGGGATGAAGTGCTTTTCTCAGTCACATAGCGAAGAAGTGGTGAGTCAGGATTCAAACTCATGCCTGTTCATCTTCAGAGCCTGACTTTTACTGCTCTCAAAGTGTTTTAGACTCTCATCTGACTCCTTGCCAACACTGTCAAGTGGGCATTTCCCCTCATTTTGGGGCATTTCACCTCATTTTACACTGGTGTGTAGAGAGTCAGAGGACCTAGGACACTAGCTCAAGGTCACATAACCTGCTCGGTGTGTTACAAGGCTTTGTCTACTTTCAAAATTCATGACTGCTTGATCCTTCCACGTTATCCTGTGGAGAGAATGATTTCAGTTCAGTTCAGTCGCTTAGCTGTGTACAACTGTTTGTGACCCTGTGGACTGCAGCATGCCAGGTTTACCTGTCCATCACCAACCCCTGGAGCTTGCTCAAACTCATGTCCATCGAGTTGGTGATGCCATTCAACCATCTCATCCTCTGTTGTTCTCTTCTCCTCCTGCCTTCAATCTTTCCCAACACCAGGGTCTTTTCCAGTGAGTCAGTTCTTCACATCAGGTGGCCGAATTATTGGACCTTCAGCATCAGTCCTTCCAATGAATATTCAGGACTGATTTCCTTTAGGATTGGCTTGTTTGATCTCCTTGCAGTCCAAGAGACTCTCAATACTCTTCTCCAACACCACAGTTCAAAAGCATCAAATCTTGGGCACTCAGCTTTTTTTATGGTCCAACTCTCACATCCATACATGAATACTGGAAAAACCATAGCGTTGACTAGATGGACCTTTGCTGTCAAAGTAACATCTCTCCTTTTTAATAGGTTGTCTAGGTTGGTCATAGCTTTTCTTCCAAGGAACAAGCATCTTTTAATTTCATGGCTGCAGTCACTATCTGCAGAGATTTTGGAGCCCAAGAAAATAAAATCTCTCACTGTTTCCATTGTTTCCCCATTTATTTACCATGAAGTGATGGGAGGCCATGATCTTTGTTTTTTGAATGATGAATTTTTAGCCAGCTTTTTGGTAGCTCAGCTGGTAAAGAATCTGTCTGCAATGCAGGAGACCCCAGTTTGATCCCTGGGTTGGGAAGATCCTCTGGAGAAGGGAACGGCTACCCACTCCAGTATTCTGGCCTGGAGAATTCAAAGGACTGTACAGTCCATGGTGTCACAAAGAGTAGGACACGACTGAGTGACTTTCACTTTCACCAATGAGACTAACAGAATGATTTAGGTAGTGATATTGTTGGAATTTTTCTGATAAAGAGACAGAACTCCAATTCAATCTGTGCCTTATCAACTGCTCTCCCCTTTTATTATTGCACTCAGATCAATCTCCAGTGAATGAATTAAAAAAAAAATGGAGTGTAGCTGCTTAACGTCACTTAAATGGCTTGCCAATATCTGTAGTGATGGTTGGGCTGAGGACCACTTTTTCCAATTGCTTTTAGATTTGCTTACCTCCACGTGGCTCCTGTCGTGTGAGGACAGAAAGATTTCTACCTAATTGGATGAGATGAAGTGCAGCAGAAAGCACCCCTAAATGTTAGGTGGGAGACTTGAGATTCAGTCCTTGAATGGTCTTTACTGGGACCTGTGACCTTGGGAAAGTCACATCCCACTTCTGACTTTGGTTTTCTCATCTATAAAGTGAAATAGTAGGAAATTCAGTAGTGGGATTGCATTATTGGAGTGACCATATATTTCCTACTCTACATGTGACACGCACTGAGCTACACTCTTTATATGTAACCTCCATAGTGTCTCGAGGTGATGGTTATCATTCCTAACTCCATTTTATAGACAAAGCATCTGGGGATTGGAGTGCATGTGTGTGTGTGGAGTCTCTTCAGCAGTGTCCGACTCTGTGTGATCCTATGATCTGTATCCCACCAGGCTCCTCTGTGCATGGGATTCCCAAGGCAAGAATACTGGAGTGGGTTGCCATTTCCTACTCCAGGGGATTTTCCCGACCCAGGGATCAAACCAGCATATCTTATGTCTCCTGCATTTGCAGGCCGATTTTTTACCACTAGCACCACCTGGGAAGCCTGAGGACTGGAGTAGCTAACTATTAATAATTCTCCCAAAGCCACATAGATAGTTGTCTGGATGAAATGCACCAATGTTTTCAGTGGTCCCATTGAATTGTGGTTGAAGTAGCAATGGGAGGTGAGATTCTAACTGCTGAGGTTCCAGCCTCCACACTCAGTCAAGTCCAATAACCTCCTGAAGGCTCAGTCCTTCACCTGGAAAATGGGGTCAATAAAAATGTCTGCCTTATAGGGTTGCTTTTCCAATTAAAGGAGAAAACAGAGGCCCAATTCTTAAGTACAGTACTTAACACACATTAAGTAATCAAAAGGGCTTCCCAGGTGGTGCAGTAGCAACGAATCCACCTGTCAGAACAGGAGACACAGGAGACACAGGTTCAATCCCTGGGTCAGGAAGATTCCCTGGAGAAGAAAATGGCAACCCACTCCAGTATACTTGGCTGGAAAATCCCATGGGCAGAGGAGCCTGGTGGGCTACAGTCCATGGGATCTCAAAGAGTGAGACATGACTGAGCAACTGAACACGCATGCAAGTAGTCAAAAACATTAGTTGATATAATTAAAGTGTTCCAGAGCAGTGGTTATGTGGTTACTAACTCTTCTTTGTTTGTTTTGTCATGAATCTAATAACAGATGTCCAGAGGAAAACAGAGATCTGAAAAAACAGCCTTATATAACCATTATGGATTCCAGGATAGCTGCAGGTAACCAAGGGTTAATAAATCCAAGAATAATATTTCCTGGGAAAGAATCTCTCAGAGGAGAGATTTTAGAATGGATGCTTCTCTAAATGTTTCTCTTCCTTCCTTGAAGGCAATGGCTTAAAACAAAAACAAAATCCAGAAAACAAAAAATCCTTGTGTAGTCACTGCCTCTTGCATCAACAAACAACACTCATTTCATCCCTCAGGGGCCAGAAGTCTCCTCTGCTGCCTGGAGCTCAATGCAGTTCTCCGGTTCTTGCGCGCTGACATGTTCAGCAGACATTCCTGCCTCTCCTGCCTCAGCTCCTTCGGCATAATTATCTCTGTATTTATTTCTACCCCACAAAAATGCACACAGCCTGTCAGTGTGGAGCAAGCCATGCTGTACTTTGCTGCTGGGGTTTTCTGCACAGATATTTTTTCCTTTTGTGGAAAAACAGCAAATGACATGAAATTTTATGTGGACATGCAAATCTACTTTTGGAGGGTGGGGCTGGGGGGTGGGATAGGGATGGAGGGTGAGAAAGAAATACTGTCATTTCAGCTCTAAGTATAGAGATGGGACATGGCCAAGTTCAATAAGTAATGGTCAATTGCTTTATGCCTGAAGCTAACACAACATTGTTAATCAACTCTGCTCCAATGTAAAATTAAAAAAAATAAAAATAAGTAATATTGAAATGTATGAATTTAGTAGAATAGGCAAAGGGAACTACCCTCAATGATTCTTTGATTATTCATTTATTCATTCCCTATCGAGCATCTATTATGTGTCATCACTATGCCATACATTGGAGACAACTTTGAACGATACATAAAGGGTCTCAGCTGACATGAAGCAATTAGTCTAGTGTATATTTATCAGTTAAATAGTCTGGATTCAATCGAGTCAGTTTTCCTTAGCAAAGTATAAGGCAGAAGGGAAATAATATCATGATGGTGACTGGTTTCATCCATTCAGTTTTCCATTCATTCAGTCTCAAACATTTACTGACAACTTACTCTGTGTTATGTTTGGAACTGTGCCTGGCAGAGGGGTTATTGTAGCGCAAAGTTTCTATTCCATGTCATTAGAAAAAATGGTGGTGATTCTTTTCTGTGGGGGGAGGGGTAGTTCCGAGCATTGGGGAACGTTTAGCTGCATACCTGGTGTCTATCCACTGGATGCCAGCAGCACTCCTGATTGTCACAACCAAATATTTAAATATTGCTGAATAATCCCCAAGAAGCAAAGCTGTCCGCCTATTGTTAAGTCCCCCAGTTAAGGCTCTAATGAACAAGAGCTTGCCTCTCCCATCGATATCAAATAAAAGTCACTTTAGTAACATGAATAACCACAACAGAAATCACAATGTATGGGATATCTCCTTTCTGTCAGGCTTTGTGCCGGCTATGTCATCTTACTTACTGCAACAATCCTATGATGTGAGTAAATATTTATTTATGGATTTCTAAAGATTTATAATGAATATTCACAACCATTTCTTCACATGTGAATTGCAAACTTCTAAAAGCAAAAATCCATGTTTATAGATGAGAATTATGGGACTTATTATATTCTAAGAGATGGTAGAAGCTAAAAATAGAAAGACTGTATTTTAAAGAAATATTAGGTTATCCAGTAGATTAAAAATGCCCAAGCAAAAAAGTCTCACATAAAAATATATATGTAGCTACACTTTTCCTTTCTTGGTGCTTTTAGTTTATTTTAGCTAAACTCTTCACTCTGCAGATTTCTTTGTAATATTTTTTAGAGCATATATATTAATTTTTGTGTTTATATTCTAGTTAAATCAAGCCTTATATTCTATTCTTCTTATTGCTAATAAAATGAGTAAAACAAGATGGTTTCTGGGCTTCAGAAAAATAATTAATAATTGAATTTCAGAGTAGAAAACTACCTAAGCTGCATCAAATTCAAACCATCAATTTATTGATGAAGAATTCAAAGCTAAGTCAAGGAAACTGAATTACTCTAGATCAGGGCTCTTCAAACTATACTCTGGGAATCAAATGTTACTTGTTACTTGTTTTTGCAAATGAATTTTTATTGAGACGCAACCACACTTATCCATAATGCCCGTGACTGCTTTCAAGCTATAACGACAGAGTAGGTTAGTTACCACAAAGACTGTATGTCACTCAGAGCCTAAAATATTTATTATCTGCTCCTTTACAGAAAATATGCATTAACTCCTACTCTAGGTCCAACCATGAATTAGGTCTAGAGTCAATGTGTCTCTTACTGGGCAGCAATGTGGTGGACTGGATAATCCCTGGGTTCTAGAATCAGACCAGGATTTGAATCCTGTCTCTCTATCTTTCACAGCTGTGTGGCCTTGAACATGTAACTTGATCCCTCTCAATCTTGTTTTCCAGTGGAATAAAACTGGGATAAATACTCTGGTAATTGCATTATGTGGTTTATGAATATTTCATACTCATACTCAAAATAGATGATATTAAAATGCAGTGCCCTTTCTGCTTAATAAATGTGACTTTTGCTCATTTACTCAATAAATATTTATAAAAAGCCAGGAACCTTGGTAGGGACTGAGGGCACAGGAAAGGTGAGGCAGAGACCTCTGAACTCAGTAAATGTCAGCTGAGCAGAGGGCAGGTAGGTGAGACCCTTCACCCAGACCCTGATCAAACATGGTTTCTTGTTGAAGAGGATATTGACCTGAATCCTCAAGGGCAGTAGGGATGAGCAAGGCAGAAGAGGATGGGTGTGAGGTAAGGAATGTTCCAGACAACGGGAAGAACAAGAGTACAGGACCTAAAGTCAGCAAGATGTGGTACCCAGGAAGGACTAAAAAAGCTTAGTAGCATCTGAGTGGGACTTCAACCTTGGGAGAAACTGGGGAGATAGATGGAGTGAACAAGATCCATGCCCCCAAAAGCCACAGTAGTAGACATTGTTAGCTACCTCCCCAACAGCTATGGGCCCTTCCTTACTAACAGAATCGTGATTTTGGGCAAGTGACAATATGTCCACCTGACTAGTCCCAGGTGAGCTGGTGACTAGGATCTGGCCAATGCAAGGCAATGATGAATTCTGAGGTCTTTCAGAACAAAGTCTTCCAGCTTAAGAATAGTGACGAGAAAGCCCTTTACCTTCCCTTTCCTCTTTTCTGCTTCAGATGCAAGGTAAGTCAGATTATCTGTTGCGCTTTTGATGACAACAAAAGCTGACAGGCTAGAAATGGAGGAGGGAAGTGTGTGAAGACACAGTTCTAGAGGTGTTTGGTTGGATCTGGGCTATCATCTAGGACCAGACCTGGGTCTGCATACTTATGAACTTTAGATACAGAAACTGGGGCAAGACCAAAAGGGGTTAAGTGCCAGGGTAAAATGAAATCTAAGGGTAAAGCCATGAAATTAAAAGGTGCTTGCTCCTTGGAAGAAAAGCTATGACAAACCTAGCATATTAAAAAACAGAGACATCATTTTGCTGACAAAAGTCCATATAGTCATAGCTATGGTTTTTCCAGTAGTCGTGTTTGGATGTGAGAGTTGGACTGTAAAGAAAGCTGAGCGCCAAAGAATTTTGAACTGTGGAGTTGGAGAAGACTCTTGAGAGTCCCTTGGACTGCAAGGAGATCCAACCAGTCCATCCTAAAGGAAATCAGTCCTGACTATTCATTGCAAGCACTGCTGCTGAAGCTGAAACTCCAGTACTTTGGCCACCTGATGCAGAGAGCTGACTCACTGGAAAAGACCCTGATTCTGGGAAAGATTGAAGGTGGGAGGATAAGGGGATGACAAAGGATGGGATGGCTGGATGGCATCACCGACTCAACGGACATGAGTTTGAGAAAACTCAGGGAGATAGTGAAGAACATGGAAGCCTAGGGTGCTGCAGTCCATGGGATTGCAAAGAATCAGACGTGACTGAGCGACTGAACAACAAGGGTAAAGTGAATGCTGCAAAAGCTTTACTGCCCAGTATCCTCTCACCCGTCAGCAACTGAGCTCCAGGTGGGTTAGACGGTCCTTTGGGAGAAGTCACTAGCTTTTGGTGGAGCCCTTGATTTCTTTGACTGTAAAATGGAAGTGATAATAGACTCCTTTGAAGAACCATCTGTGAGGATTCAATAGTGTACAGATAGGGAGTACAAGTAGAGGACCTAGTATGTATCCCTAGAGAGTACTCAAAATGGTAGGTGAATACTCTTATTGCTGTGTTATTGTTGTAAACTCAAGGTTCTTGAACAACTTTGACATTATTAAAGAGTACCTCAGACTGATGTGAGTCAGAATTTTCATGGCCATTGCACTGGGGGTTGGATGAAATATTCTCCAAATCAGTTTTTCCCCCCAAAGTACATGTTGTGATCCATGAGCATCTGGAGAAATTTTAATTTGGAGGGAAGCAGGAAAGAACAGAATGGGTTAGAATAGGCAGCATTAGAATGTATCACATGGTTACAATAATTATTTCATAGAAGTTTTATTCATATATTTATTTACATACATGTATTGGGTTTCAATTGTAAAAGGTATTTCTGATTGTGGATCATGTTAAAAAAATTGTGCTTTTTTTTTTTAAAAAGTTGCTTTAAGGTCCCTTGCAGCTCCAGATTCTGTGGTTGTGCTCAGAGGCTGTGGCTTATTTCAGCATCATATCTTCATGTTACACAACACTGGTACCCTGCTGACTCATGGTCATCAGGCAGTTCTCTGCTCCGGTGAGAGTTTTCTCTTCCTCATTGCCCTTTGTTTCCTACATCAGCCCTGTTTTGTTTTTTAAAGGAGCCAAGGAAGTTGAGCATCTTATGGGTTGCCCACTAAATGAAATGGATACTAAACTAGAGTCATAAGAGGTCTTGGGGGGGCCCTTCAGCTCAGTCCATGGAAGAGTGGACTCATAGCCTGGAAGGGAAATAGACCATGTCCTGGGAGCAGAATAACTTAGCAGGTTTTGTAGTCTCAGGATGGAAATTTCCACAGGTGTAATGAGTCCCTTTAATTCCCTGATCTAATTGTCACCTCTAGTGTTGACATCATGGAATGTGAAGGAGGATTTGGGCAGTACATTTTTACTGGGAAAAACAACTGACAATTTTTATGTAACTTTTTTGTTGTTGAATGAAAGGAGACTAAACAAAGAACATGCAAAATGCATCTATATAGATATAGATAAACATGCAGTACCTATTCTATTTTTGGTACTGTCCACAGCCAACAATAGATGATTGCCTGAAAGCTATAATTGGCACAGTCAGAGGAAGCCAGCATTAAAAATCGGAAAATTTAGAGTTCCTGCTTGGGTGACCTTGGGTGAGTCACTGACCTATTCTGAGCTTTAGTCAAAAAGAAAAGCTGCATTTGAGGGAATACCACATGCCAGGCACATTACAGATATCACTTATAAACCTGACAGCAACCCTGAGAGGTGGTTGGAAACTCTACAAGGCCAGCGTAGGGCCACATTGCTAGCCAGAGCCAGAATCTAGAGCTGAATGTAGTCTGCTTGCCTCAAAAGCCCACAGTCTTTCCATTTTATTTTTCTGTCTTCTTCCTCCTTCCCTCTCTCCCTCTTCCATTCCTTCCTTCCTTTCTTTTTTTAAATTGAAGTATAACTGAGGGTGGGAGGAGAATGGGGCGACAGAGGATGAGATGGTTGGATGGCATCACTGACTCAATGGGCATGAGTTTGAGCAAACTCCGGGAGATGATGAAGGGGAGGAAAGCCTGGCGTGCTGCAGTCCATGGGGTTGCAAAGAGTCAGACACGACTTAGCAACTGAATAACAACAATTGTCGATTTACAATATTGTGTTAGTTTCAGGTGTACTGCAAAGTGATTGTTATATACATATATATATATATAAAATAATCTGAAATATCTATGTATTTCAAATTATTTTCCATTATAAGTTATCTTTTTATAATTGAAATACAGTTGATGTACAATATTATGTTAGTTTCAGGTGGACTACTTGATGATTGGATATTTGCACATATTATAAACTAATCACCATGATAAATCTAGTAACCATCTGTCCACCCCCAAAGTTATTACGGTATTATTGACCATATTCCTTATGCTGTTTATTGCATCCTCATGGTTTGTTTATTTTATAACTAGAGGTTTGTACCTTTTAATGCCCTTAAGCTATTTTGGCTCCACAATATCCCTCACCTTTGATGACTACATGTTTGCTGTCTGTATTGATGAGTCTGTTTTCATTTGTTTTGTTTTTTAGATTCTACATATATGTGAAATCATACAGTATTTTTCTTCCACTGTTGATTTATTTCACTTAGCCTAATGCTGTCTAGATCCACCCATGTAGTCACAAATGGCAATATTTCATTTTTTTAATGGCTGAGTAATTTTCCATTGGACTTCCCTGGTGTCTCAGTGGTAAAGAGTCTGTCTGCCAATGCTGGAGATGCTGGTTCGATCCCTGGGTTGGGTAGATCCCCTGGAGGAGGAAATGGCAACCTAATCCAATATTCTTGCCTGGGAAATCCAGTGGGTGGAAAAGCCTGGTGGGCTCTGATCCATGGAGTCACAAAGAGCCAAACACACCTTAGTGACTGAGCCAAACACACCTTAGTGACTGAGCATTCATTGTGTGTGTGTGCGTGTGTATGTGTGATATGTATATATCACAACTTTACCCACTCATCTAAAGATGGACACTTACACTGTTTCCATATCTTGGCTATTGTCAATAATGCTGCACCAGCATAGGTGCATATGTCATGTTTTCTTTTAAAAACAGATATTAAAAATAAAAATGCTTACCAACTCCAAAAGTTGTTTTAAGGATGAAACCAGCTAAAATAAATGTAAACATTTTGAAATCTGTTAGTTACTGTGATTGTGAGCACTATTTATTTTATAATGGCCATTTTCTATGAGCATGAGTAAAACTATACATGCATACTGTTTTAACTTTTACTACACATGTACATTTGTTGGACTCTTTACTTATTTGTCTCCAGCACTAGACTCGGAACATCTTGAGAGAAGGGCTCTTGGCCTATTTGGGTGTATGTTGCTAATATCTGATACAATGCTAGGCAGAGAATTAAGTGCTCAGTATCTGGTATACTGCAATGAAAGTATGGAGAATCTTCAGTCTGTCACTGTGCAGAATATTCCTATATTTAGAGCTATGTTATCTCAATAATTTGACTTTTATGAAATTACGCAAAGATCTGGAAAAATATGTATCAACGTATTAACAAGAATTGTGGGTGAATTATCTCCCCCCCCATTCCTTCTATTTTCTCATTTTCTTTTATAAACACATTTTATCCATTCAGTTAAGATTTTGGGTTGTTCTGTTTATTTTCACTAGAAGGAGTAGCATCGATCCACTGGAAACCAGATACAGTAATTATGACTAGTTTATTCATTTCTGAGGTTCTGAGACTTAAAGAGCAAAAAAAGAAGAGCAAAGGAAAAGGCTTTAGACCCGATGTCCAAGCTGGAACAAGGAAGAGGAATTTCCTAGGCTGCAGAGGTCTTTACGAATTGTGGAATTTCAGATTTGTGAGGGGAGTTGAGCTTCACTGTTTCCACGGCGTTAGCTTCCAGAAGTCCTTCCCAGAACCTCTCCCAATGGCTGCATGTCTTCTGCTTCAGGATTTCCAAGGACAGGAACCCAGGCTGCTGCGCAGGAAACCTCCTTCCATGTTGGTCAGAACGGATGTGACAGCGCCCCCTGCTGCTCTGCTTACTCTCTCAGTCGTGGCCGGCTCTTGTGACCCCATGGACTGCAGCCCACCAGGCTCCTCTGTCCACGGGATTCTCCAGGCAGGAATACTGGAGTGGGTGGCCATGCCCTCCTCCAGGGGACCTTCCCAACCCAGGGATCAAACCCAGGTCTCCCACGCTGCAGGTGGTTTCTTTACCAGCTGAGCCACGAGGTAAGCCCAGCAATGCCCTGTAAGTAGAGTCAAACATCTGCCTCGCCCACATTTTGACCACCAGTCACATTTGGGTCCTCCAGTGCCAAAGAGAAAACACAAAAAAGATGATTTCCATTTCCCTGAGCTTCTTATCTACCCCCAGCTACACACATCCTACTGTTAAGCTCTCTTCAGACGGGCTGGCTCTCTGCTCTCTGATGTCTCGGTTCCTGGTTTCTGGACAGAGACTTTACAGGATGCTGAAGGGCATGGGTTTGGGAAGCACGTGGATTTGAGTTCTAACCTGGACTAGTTCTCTCATGAGCAATGTGAAAACCAGTTAAAACAATAGTAAAAGAAACACGACAATGATAAATGATGATAATTCTGAGAATAACAGGAGCTACAGTTTGGGGTGTTTAGTAGGTGCCAGGCACTGAGCAATGGACTTTATTTGCAAGATCTCCTCTCATCCTCAGATACTGAGTTTTGATTTCTCCACTATACTGTGGAGACAATGATAGTCATCCACATGGAGTTGTGGTATGATTTAAATAACAGGAGGCATGGAAAATACTGAGGACAGAGCCTGCCACACAATGAATACTTCATAAAGATATAATCATTAACTACGGCACCTCAAAGGGCCATTATACCCTAAATAAGGTCACTTCTCTGCAGAATGCAATGGAATCACAATTCTTCCACCAATATGGCAGGGAGTTCATTCGTGCAAATGGGAGTTAAGCGCCTTTATAGCAAGTGGGGCAGAGAGGTAAGAAGAGCATAGAGTTGTAATTCCAGATCAGGCTGAACTGCATATCCATTCTATCTGAAGCCAAGGATCTGAAGCTGAGTATTTTAACTTGTGATTGTATTTGGAATTTTTTTTCCCCAGAATGACCTGCTGGTTTCTGATGTCTTTGTAGACAGGCTGCCCATATCTCTTCTTCCAGTGGAGTGAAGAGATTAAGAACATGAGCTCTGGAGTCAAACAACCTGAGTTCAAATTCTGTCTTCAGCATATACCAGCTGTTTTCTTAAAAAGTTTTCTCATTTATTTATTTTTTAAACTTTCAGGGAGAACTATAGCTGATTAACAATGTTGTGATAGTTTCAGGTACAGAGCAAAGCAGCTAAGCCATGTATCACATGTATCCATTCTCCCCAAACTCCCCTCCCATCCAGGCTGCCACATAACACGGAGCAGTTCCCTGGGCTATACAGTAGGTCCTTGTAGGTAATCCATTTTAAATAGAGCAGTGTGTACATATCCATCCCAAGCTCCCTAACTATCCCTTCCCTTCGACCCTTCCCCTCTGTTAACCATAAGCTCATACTCTAAGCCAGATGTTTTATTTGGACAATTTTCTTAACTCCTCTGTGTCTTAGTTTTCTCATCTGTAAAACAGTGATAGCAAAAAATAGATAATTTCTTGAGTGGATTTGAGGATTTAATGAGTTCATAGGTATAAAATACCTAGGATAAGGTGTGAAAAAATTGGTATTTCTTTTAGTAAAATAAGGTATTTTAGTAAAATAAAGGAAAGATAGAGTGAGAATTTCTCTTCCTGGTCCAACCAGCTCTGAATAAAGAGCTTTAAATGAGCCTCAGTGTAAAACACATGTGCTAATACACGCGCGCGCACACACACACACACACACACACACACACACACACACACACTCTCTCTCTCTCTCTCACCCCTCCAGCCTCTGAGCTATAGAACAGTAACCTCTTCTGATGTCATGCCCAAGATGTTCCTGGTCTTGCTGTACTGCAGGGCCATTCTTTACAAAATTGCCTCTTGCTGCAGAAAATCAGGATGCAGCAATATTAAAATGCCTGCACGGGATAGAATGAAAAGTGGAGGTCGGAGGCAGAGCCCTAGCAAAATCCACAGGCTGATGCATAATCAAAGTACAGCCCTTTCATCATATTAAAGATGTTTCTATTCCCACTTTATAAACAGGCGAAGAGCCTGAATTAGAGCAGTGGGAATGTAAATGTATCTCCTAATACTAGTCTGATCTTGGATGTGTATATATGTCTCTCTCTCTGTGTCTGTGATGCAGTTTTCTTAAAGTTGTTTTCAAATATCCTTATAATATTGTTCAAGACAATTGACGGTGAAGGTATAGGAGATTTCTCAGTAGTACACAAACAAAGCCAAACTCAAATCATGCAAATTGCTTCATTCATGGAGATAAAGCTAAACTGCTTGGCAAGGCAGGGAGTCAGAGAGAACAGAAAAGATCCAGAGGGAGCAGTGGGGGGATGATCAGCCCATTTTCCTTATTATTTCTGCGTTTGTCAAAAAGGAATGTCCTCCTCTCCTATTTTATGTTCTTAGCTGTAAACAAAAAGCAATCAATGGCTTTATAATAAAGTCTATTTTTGTTATGGGTATGAGACAGCTCAGGAAATGGAACAGAAAATCACTTTCCAGTCTAGTCTCAAAATCAATTGTTTCCAAATTATTTTTCTTGCAAAACTTCCATTTGTATCTTGGAATTTCCTTTCATTTACCACCACTCCTCTCTCTCTCTCTCTCTTTTTGCCTTGTTCAGTGAAAAGTTTGTAATTAAACTCAACATTCAAAAAATGAAGATCATGGCATCTGGTCCCATCACTTAATGGCAAATAAATGGGGAAAAAGTGGAAATAGTGACTGGTTTTATTTCCTTGGGCTCCAAAATCACTGTAGATGGTGACTATAGCCACAGAATTAAAAGACGCTATCTCCTTGGAGGGGCTTCCCAGGTGGTGCTAGTGGTAAAGAACCCACAGCCAATGCAGGGGACTTAAGAGACACAGGTTCGATCTCTGGGTTGGGAAGATCCAATGTTAACCCACTCAAGTATTCTTGCCTGAAGAATCCCATGGACAGAGGAACTCGGTGGGCTATGTCCATGGGGTCTCAAAGAGTAGGACATGACTGAAGTGACTTAGCACACATGCATCTCCTTGGAAGAAAGGCTATGACAAATGAAGACAGAGTATTAGAAAGAAGAGACATCACTTTGCCCACAAAGGTCCGATAGTCAAAGCCATGGTTTTTCCATAGTCATATATGGATGTGAGAGTTGGGCCATACAGAAAGTTGAGCACTGAAGAACTGATTCTTTCAAATTGTGATGCTGGAGAAGACTATTGAGAGGTCCTTGGATAGCAAGGAGGTCAAACCAGTTAGTTCTAAAGAAAATGAACCCTGAATAGTCATTGAAAGGACTGATGCTGAAGCAAAAGCTCCACTACCTTGACCACCTGATGCGAGGAGCTGACTCATTGGAAAAGACCCTGATTGCTAGGAAAGATTGAGGGTAAGAGGAGAAAGGAGTAATAGAAGATGAGACCATTGAATGGCATCACTGACTCAATGGATGTGAATTTGAGCAAACTCCAGGAGATGGTGAGGGACAGGGAAGCCTGGTGTGCTTCAGTTCGTGAAGTTGCAGAGGCAGACATGACTTAGTGACTGAACAACAACTGTCTCTTTTTCAAAGGTTCTTCACTATCTTTTGACGCTTGTGATCTGTATTATAAAACCAAACTTTTAGATATGTGTTGTCATTTTTCTCATCGTTCTCGTAAGATCCCTGAAGGCAGGGGATATCTCCTATTTGTCTCTCCCCTATGGAATGAAGCATGGGGCCAGCAGTGTAATAGGCATATAGGAAAATATTGAGCTCCTCACTCTTTGCGAAGCACTATCTCACAATAATATATTCAATGTGTTTTACTTGTCAGGGAGTGAGCTGATTTTATGTCATTTGATCTGCATCCAAAGCAACTGCCTCACTATCAAGCTGCATCTTCCTAATCCTTTCCTCCCAAACCTGCTGTCCCTGGGCCAGTGGCAGACTGGTTTAGGGAAAGAGACAAAGATTAGCCAATCACGTGCTTCCTATAGGAATGTGAAACCAGGGTGGAATCCACATTTTATGGCATTGCTCTTAAAGAAGACGTCCAAAGTGTTCATCGACAGAGGAATGGATAGGGAAAATGTGATAAACATATTCAATGGAATACTACTCAGCCATTTGCAGCCACGTGGATGGATCTAAAGATCATCATACTAAGTAAAATAAGTCAGACTGAGGAAGACAAGTATCATATGATATGAGTTACATGTTTTAGGAATCTAAAAAATGATACAAGTAAATTTATTTAGAAAACAGAAATAGACTCACAGATATAGAAAACAAACTTACAGTTACTAAAGAGCAAAGAAGTGGAGGAGGGACACATCAGGAGTTTGAGATTAACAGATATATACTACTATATATAAAGTTTATAAACTAGATAAACAACAAGGTCCTACTGTAAAGCACAGGGAAGTATATTCAGTATCTATAATAACCTATAATGGAAAAGAATCTGAAAAAGAATATATAGAAGTGTAAGTGAATCACTTCGCCATATACCTGAAGCTAACACAATATTGTTAAGACGATGCTGTGAAAGTGATGCACACAATATGCCAGCAAATCTGGAAAACTCAGCAGTGGCCACAGGACTGGAAAAGGTCAGTTTTCATTCCAATCCCAAAGTAAGGCAATGCCAAAGAATGTTCAAATTACTGCACAATTGCACTCATCACACATGCTAGCAAAGTAATGCTCAAAATTCTGACAGGCTTCAACAGTACGTGAACCATGAACTTTCAGATGTTTAAGATAGATTTAGAAGCAGGGGAACCAGAGATCAAATTGCCAACATCTGCTGGATTACTGAAAAAGCGAGAGAGTTCCAGAAAAACATCTACTTTTCCTTTACTGACTATGCCAAAGCCTTTGACTCTGTGAATCACAACAAACTGTGGAAAATTCTTAAAGAGATGGGAATACCAGACCACATGACTTGCCTCCTGAGAAATTTGTATGCAGGTCAAGAAGCAACAGTTAGAAATGGACATCGAACAACAGACTGGTTCCAAATTGGAAAAGAAGTACATCAAAGCTGTATATTGTCAACCTATTTATTTAACTTATATGCAGAGTACATCATGAGAAATGCTGGGCTGGATGAAGTACAAGCTGGAATCAAGATTGCCAGGAGAAATATCAATAATCTCAGATATGCAGATGACAGTACCTTATGGCAGAAAGCAAAGAACTAAAGAGCCTCTTGATGAAAGTGAAAGAAGAGAGTGAAAAAGTTGTCTTAAAGCTCAACATTCAAAAAACTAAGATCATGGCATCTTGTCCTATCACTTCATGGCAAATAGATGGGGAAATAATGGAAACAGTGACAGACTTTATTTTTTGGGCTCCAAAATCACTGCAGATGGTGACTGAAGCCATGAAATTAAGATGCTTGCTCCTTGGAAGAAAAGCTATGACCAACCTAGACAGCATATTAAAAAGCAGAGTCATTACTTTGTCAACAAAGGTCCATCTAGTCAAAGCTATGGTTTTTCCAGTGGTCATGTATGGATGTGAGAGCTGGACCATAAAGAAAGCTGAGCACCAAAGAATTGATGCTTTTGAATCGTGGTGTTGGAGAAGACTCTTGAGAGTCCCTTGGATTGCAAGGAGACCCAACCAGTCCATCCTAAAGGAGATGAGTCCTGGGTGTTCATTGGAAGGACTGATGCTGAAGCTGAAGGTCCACTATTTTGGCCACCTGATGAGAAGAACTGACTCATTTGAAAAGACCCTGATGCTGGGAAAGATGGAAGGCGGGAGGAGAAGGGGATGACAGAGGATGAGATGGTTGGATGGCATCACCGACTCAAAGGACATGAGTTTGAGTAAGCTCTGGGAGTTGGTGATGGATAGGGAAGCCTGGAGTGCTGCAGTCCATGGGGTCTCAAAGAGTCAGACACAACTGAGCGACTGAACTGACTGACTGACTGAATACAGCATTGAGATCATTTATGCTAGAATTAAAAGATGAAGCCTCACCCACATCTTCAGCTGAGACTCCCTCTCCAACCCATGCAAGGCATGGTCTTGCTTCAGATTCTATGAGTTACTTCTGTTTTCCAATAACCCCCACTCCATTTTGGTGGGGAAGTATTTGATGTAACCTATTGAGTGATTTGCCCTCAACCCTTCACCACTACACACACACACACACACACATACCCCATGTCTTATTTTAATCCCACAACAGTCCCATTAGGCAGAAATCCTCCTCTTCTCCTCTTTGCTGTGTTAGATCCCAAAGCCTAGAGACTCCATGTAGTTCAAAGTCCTAAGGGGTAGGTGGTGTAACTGGTGTTTTACTTAACCTCTAGCTTCTCAGAGAATCAGATTCAGATTTATTGGCTTTTCCACCGTGTCTCAGACCCGATCAAGCAAACTCCTATGAATCCATTAAGAATCAATGCCTACAAAACTATCCATCCTGTGCAGATCAAGAACTGCACCACACCCTTCCAAGGGAGCCTCAACCATTGTCTTCTCACCCCCCTACTATCCTAGTGGTCACGTCTGGGTTTCTGGGAGTTGGTGAAATGATTTTGAATGGAGAAGCTGACTGGGGCAATGTGGGTACCTGGCACCTGCAAGTTGAACCTGGCAGTTAGATACAGGAGCTGAAATGATGGGTCAGGATGTGACAAGGACATGGACAGGGCAGGCATGATGATCCTGGGCAAGCTGAGGGTGGAAGTGAGGAATGACCCAGAGGCAGCACAGGAAGACTTGTGCTAGGGGAGAACGCAGTCCTTATGTGGAAAGAAGCAGAGACACCATGACACATGGACATCCACCCTCTCAGGCACGTGTGTCCATAAGAGCCAATAGTCAGCTCAGCAGGGACATGATTATCCGGAACAGAAGTAGGAAGACTGGCACCTGCACAGGTCCTGAAGAACTTCACTGCTGAATTGCAAGACGGTCTGAAAACCTTTGAAGACCTCAGGGGGCGGACAGGGCACTTTGGACTGGGAGCGTGGGGATGGGATGGAGGCTATGTATCTAATAGTCTGGAAAATTTTTCAGAATTTATAACCCGCAAAGTCATAGCAGTGTGTACTGGCAGAATATCAGCCCCATTTCCATCTTACACCCACTTCCTTCCACGCGCACTCCCAGAAACACACACATTCATAATGCGGTCCTAGAGAGTTGAGAAGAGTAGATAACACCCTAATCTAGGGATCCCTAATAAACTTTTACTTTGATGTTCCAGCTCTGTTGTATACAAACTCGTATAATAATACTGTCTCTCCCCCCCCCACCCCCATTTAAGGTCTGGCCACCTAAAAACATCTTAAGAAAGGTGCCTGATAGAGTCGATGGGTGTGTGCTAAGTCACTTCAGTCATGTCCAATTTTGTGACCCTATGAACTGTAGCCCATCAGGCTCCTCTGTCCATGGAATTCTCCGGGCAAGAATACTGGAGTGGGTTGCCATGCCCTCCTCCAGGAAATCTTTCTGACCCAGGGATCGAACCCGAAACTCTTATATCTCCTACATTGGCAGGTGGGTTCTTTACAACTTCACCTAGGAAGCCCAGTAGACTTGGTTGATGGAATTTATTCATGGATCCTAGGACTCCAGCATTCTTGCCTTGAAACCCTAGGTGACTCAGTATGAAACAAAACTTGGAATGAATAACTCAAGTAGCATCATTTATGATAAGAATAGCAACCATTGGACTGTACCAAGGTCATCTGTTGAGGTCCTCTGTTGGACTCCAGATTGGTTCTGAATAATGCATTCACAAATTGCATTAATGCATCTGGTAATGCATTCACAAACTGTGTTGGCAGGCATAATTAATCATCTTGAATTGCGCTGTAAATATTTCATATGTGTGTAATCCTTAGGCTTCTGAAATATTGTAGAATCTGGATGAATCTGAAAATATGGATGAATCCTAAATATTGTAGAATCTGTAGCATCTGAAAATCATATATTTTTGGAGAATTACTGTATGGATACTGTTCTAAATCCTGGAGAGACAAAGATGAATAGAGTCTGGGCCATTTCTGAGATGCTTATAGCCTAGTGATGAAAGTCAAGAAGGAGGCAGAAGATTAAAATGATCAAATGTATCAACACATAACCCATTAATGAAAAACATATATTCTAAGGGATATGTCTAAACTTTTTTAAACATAAAAAAATATAGTAGCCCGTTGAAGGGATGGTTGGGTGAATATGAGTAGGAATGGTGATCAAAGGGAATACATTAAATAAAAACAGTAATAAATTTAGGAAGAAGAAAGAATGGAAAGCAAAGCTATTTCACTTAAATGTAACAGCTGAAGCAAGAGCAATAAAATATAATTTCCTTCCGCAGTTGCAGAAAGCTTATAAATTTCAGGGCTGACTCTGAGGCTGTTGGAGTCGGTGCCGACACCTGGATATGGAAGCAGGTTGGGGACAGGTAGGGCAGCAGCTGCAGAATTGGATGTGGCACTGGCAAATCATGCCCTCCGCATACCGGCTAAAGGTACAAGTTCATAAGGAGAGACCAGCAGTAGGATGTTCGTATTGTTTAGTCGCTCAGTTGTGTCTGACTCTTTTTGCGACCTCATGGACTGTAGCCCGCCAGGATCCTCTGTCCATGGGATTTCCCAGGCAAGAATACTGGAGTGGGTTGCCATTTCCTTCTCCAGGGGAATCTTCCAACCCAGGGATCAAATCTGCGTCTCCTGCATTGCAGGTAGATTCTTTACCACTGAGTCACCAGGTAAGTCCTGCATGTTCACATGCTCATATGCTATTTGCAATTTTTAAAGCACATTCAATATGTTCATGTTCAAGATTACAATTACACATACACACACACATAGGTATGTATATAGACCAGTTCATCGCGGTTTCTTTCTACAACCCCTGCACTTAAGAGTTCCTTTAGTGTCCACTGACATTGGGATCAGCTCCATATAGCATAGAATCCAGGGACCCTGTTCAAACATTTCATTTGGGTAAGTTAGATGAGCAGAGACTCAAAAAGAGCTCCAGAAAGGAAAGCATGCATATTGAGTGTTTACTCTGTGCCATCTCATTTATTTCAGGAAATATTGCAGGTTTTCTGTTTTCACACTGGGAATGTGAGACTCGCAGAGGTTAATTCATTTGCCCAGCACCATAAAGCTCTTTAGCGATGATCCCAGGATATGAAAACAAGCTTATCTGACTCCAGAAGACGTGTTCTTTCTACTAAATCCTGCAGGAAAAATAAGGGTGCCCATCTTGTACAACTTCTATTTCCAGAATTTATGTTCACTCACTATTGGGGTTTCTTCACCAATTTCAGTGTACCCAGGACCACAGCTATGGCAATTTTTATACATTTCTTTGAGTCTGCTTCTCAAGCACATCTGCCTTATTCTTGCTGCTGTGACTTTGTTTAGATAATGACATGTGTGTTCAGTAGCTAGGTCGTGCCCTGCTCTTTGTGACCCCATGGACTACAGCCTGCCAGGCTCCTCTGTCCATGGGATTTCCCAGGCAAGAATATTGGAGTGGATTGCCATTTCCTCCTCCAATAGATCTACCCAGCGCAGGGATTGAACCCTCATCTCCTGTGTCTCCTGCATTGGCAGGCGGATTCTTTACCACTGAGCCAGCCGTGGCTCCTTAGATAGTGAACTTGGTCACAATTTTCTCATCCCCTTCGTTTTCTCCACTCAACAGAGTCTTCAGTGCTCACTCATGGTGAGTTACTTTACTTCTCCTGCTCCCATAACTTGAAGTCTTTTTGCATCCCTTGTATCCATCTTAAGTAGTAAGCATATTGTCTTGCAATTAATGTCCTGCTTCAATATGTCCTCTAGTTATTTATACATGTAAGGTATATTGTTTCAACTATACAAAAATGAATTCCTTCATATCCTTATTGATTGATCTCTAACAAATCCTAAGACAATCCATGTGGATTAAAAGGACACAGGACTCATTATCTTTCTCCACTCTGCTTCTTCTCCTCTTCCCCATCTCAGAGGCATCACCAAGCCCTGAGTTGCCAGCCCTTAGCCTTCTGGTTGCCAGAGCAATAGCCAGGAGTCATCCTTGAACGTCCCCTCCCATTCCACATGGATCCACATTTAATCAGTTCCTAGGTCCCATCAGTTCCACTGACCGCCCTAGTATGTCTCTGTCTCTACTGCTGTTACTTTTTTTTTTTTAGTATCTTTAAACCTTTATTTTTTAAATTAATTTTTATTGGTGTATAATTACTTTAATGGGCTTCCCAGGTAGCTCAGTGGTAAAGAATCTGCCTGCCAATTCAGGAGACTCGAGTTTGGTCCCTGGGTTGAAAAGATCCCCTGGAGAAGGAAATGGCAACCTGCTGCAGTATTCTTGCCTGGGAAATCCCATGGACAGAGAGGAGCCTGGTGGGCTACAGTCCCTGGGGTCCTAAAGAGTCCAACAAGACTTAGCAAATAAACAACAAAAACATGGCTGCTTTACAGTGCTGTGTTAGTTTTGACTGCACAGCAAAGGAGATCAGCTGTTAGTCTCTTAGTCATGTCCGACTCTTTGCGACCCCACAAACTATAGACTGCCAGGCTCCTCTGCCCATGGAGTTCTCCAGGAAAGAATACTGGAGTGGGTTGCCATTTCCTTCTCCAGCTATATGAATACATGTACCCTCTCTTTTTTTTTTGGATTTCCTTCCCATGTAGGATGGCACAGAGCGCTGAGTGGAGTTTCCTGGGCTCTACAGTAGGTTCTCCTACCGCGGTTACCTGAATTTAGGTCGCCATCATTGCTTGCCAGATGGCTGCAACATCCTTCTAGCTGGTTTCCTTATGCTCAGCTTGCTTCCTCCAATATGTTTTTTTCATGCTGCAACCAAAGTGACTTAAAAAAAAAACCAGAATGGAAATCTGAAGATCTCTTTCTGTCATAAATGAAAATCATGGCCTTGGCATCACTGTCTGTTCTGAGATCAATGTCTCAAGGAGCCATCGAAGGTGAAGACCAACCAGGAGGGAGGAAGCAGGCAAATGCTGCTCAGGCTTCTAGGTGACAAAGAGGCAGAGAGCCCTTGCAGGCTGTCCTCTTGATTTTCAGCCCCGCTGGCCATGTAGAAGACATTAAAAGTCTGAGAACAGAAGCTGTTCTTGGGTGCAGTTTATATCTTTGGCAGGAGCATCTTGTATCCTTTCCTGGGAAACTGAATGCAAGAGAAAGGGCATGTGCCTAAAAGGAATGCAGTGGATACGATCGCCAGGATTGGTTTAATACTTTGCACTTGTACTGCCCTGTGCCTGGCATGTCTGGTCCCCAGTGAATTACATTATTGCATCCTTACAAGTGAGACCACTTCTGACGTGATGCAATACCCCTCCCTGTATGGTAGTCTCCATGATCACTTTCCTCCTCTGTTTTCTTGCTCTGCTTTCACTATTTGTCGTTGTATATATTTACTTGTCATATCCTCTGGGAAGACAGCCCTAATCCCAGGTTGGTTTAGAAGCTTCTCCTGTGGGCTTGCTAAATTATCTTGTAGTCATTGCTTGTTAGTTTTTGGACTCTCTCCAACATTCTACAATGTAAGTTCCCAAGGGCAGGAATTTTGCTTGTTTCACCATTGTATCCCGGGTCGTCGGTTTCAGTACTGCAATTTCCCAGATGCCCAAACTAAGGCAAGAGGTATGGAGAGACTGGGCAAGAGTCAAGTGTTAGCAAGTGCCAGAGACATCCTTAGAACAGGCGTTCTACTTGTTCAGTGGTTTGTTGGTTAATTAACCGATTAATTCTTCTGCTCATTCAACACATAATAATTGAAGGGCTTCTAGGCTCTTTGGGGCATAGAAGAATGGATGATACATCGACTCTACTACATACAACTCGTGGCCACGGGCTCCTGGAAGAGAAATAAGCATAAATAACTCCAAACTTTGGTGACTGTGGAAGAACAGTAGGGGTACTAACCTGCTGGGCGAGTGGTCCAGGAAAGGCTTTTCAGCTGTGACATTGACTATGAACCCCTCAAAGTGACTGTACGTTCATCAGTAAGTGGGAGAAAGAGGAACTGGGGAAACAGCAAGTGTAAAGCTCTTTCGGGGCCTCCTGGGCTGTATTAAGACACTGAGACTTTGTCTTAAATGAAGGAAAGCCAACAGGGCTGGAAAGATGAGTAGAATCTTAACAAGGAAAGATGGGGGGTGGGGGTGGGGAGGGGTACTGCTTTCCGGGAAAAGAGAACAGCCCGAAAGCCCCTAAAATCCAGACAGTTTGTGGTTAGCATGCCTGCGGGCTAGTGAACATGGAGACTGGACTGGAGACACGGCTCAGAATCTCACTGGATGCGGCTTCCATCCTTTCCCGAACCGTGCCCTTGCAGAAGTTAATCTGGAAAGTGGGATTCTGTAGAGATGACTGACCTGTTGGAGCGTTTCTCAGCCTCACTCATGTTTCCAGGAGGGAGAAGGGGTGGTGACAGAGGCGACAGGCAGAGTGTTTCGGAGGTGATGTTGGAGCGGCATCTTTCCATCCGCAGCCCCAGCCCTGTTCTTGAAGGTCTTGTCAGCTCCGGGGCAGGGCAAGGGCAGTGCCTCTGTTGGGCATTAGGTGGCGGCATTGTCTCAGTCTCAGAACTTGTGAGGTTGAAGACCCATTTGACAGATTTGTCTCCTTTGCTCTTGGGGATCTCAGCCTCAGGAGTGATATTTTGTAACCTGTGTAAGGAGGAAAGAAGGGAAATATGACTAACAGGCACTGAGATGATTTTCCTTGCAGCATCTCAAGGAAAATGCTGGGGAAGGGTGAAACATGGAATCTTAGGCCGCAGGTGGCCTCCAGGCCCTCTCTCCTCCCCCTCCATTCCTGTTCCTCCCCCTCCTTTTTCTGCTCCCCACTCCCTCCCTTTCCATCTTAATTTTCATCCTCACCATCGCAGCCATCATCCACCGAGGACGTTCTAGGCACCAGGCACCAAGCTGAGCCCTCTCAGGCGTGAATTCATTTCATCTTCAACCTTTGCTAGCTTCCATTATTGTTTTCTTTTTGCAGAGAAGGACATGGCGCTTCAGAGAGAGACAGTCATTTTTCGAGATCACACAGTAATAAATGGTAGAGAAAAACTCTGACACTAGTTCAGGCTTCCTCAACAGTAAGGCTCCGCCTTTTCTGTTAAAGCATGTTATTTATTTTTCATAGGTCAGATTCACACACACAGTTCCTCCCCCATCAGTTCAGTTCAGTTCAGTCCCTCAGTCCGACTCTGCGACCCCATGGATTGCAGCATGCAAGACTTCCCTGTCTTTCACCAACTCCTGGAGCTTGCTCAAACTCGTCCATCAAGTTGGTGATGCCATCCAACCATTTCATTCTGTCTTCCCCTTCTCCTCCTGCCTTCAATCTTTCCCAGCATCAGGGTCTTTTCAAATCAGTTAGTTCTTCCCATCAGGTGGCCAAAGTATTGGAGTTTCAGCTTCAGCATCAGTCCTTCCAATGAATATTCAAGACTGATTTCCTTTAGATGGACTGGTTGGATTTCTTTGCAATCCAAGGGACTCTCAAGAGTCTTCTCCAACATCACAGTTCAAAAGCATCAATTATTTGGCGCTCAGCTTTCTTTATAGTCCATCTCTTACATCCATACATGACTACTGGAAAAGCCATAGCTTTGTCTGGACGGACCTTTGTTGGCAAAATAATGTCTCTGTTTTTTAATATGCTGTCTAGGTTGGTCATAACTTTCCTTCCAAGGAGCAAGCGTCTTTTAATTTCATGGCTGTAATCACCATCTGCAGTGATTTTGGAGCCCCCCAAAATAAAATCTGTCACTGTTTCCATTGTTTCCCCATCTATTTGCCATGAAGCGTTGAGATGCACACACACAATTCCTCCAGCATACCTATAGCCAAAAACTTTGTTCCCCAACAGAGACTAAGGACTGCCTTGTATTGAGACTTGGGCTTATTTGCATCTTGGGAGTAATGTGAGGCATGGGCTGTCAAAATGGTCCTTCCGCACAACAGCACAGATGTTCACAGCTGGAGTTCCTGCTGTGGGGTGACTGGGGTGACATATGTCTCCTTCTGCTCCTTGCCTTCTCTTCTTTCGGCCAATCCCAGTGTTAGCCGAGTGCACCATGTCCCTTGGTAGATTGCACGCTCATCTGTCATCCCTTTATTCACTCACCCCTCCACTCATTAGTCGTCTCTCGTCATTTTGGGTAACATTTAATGAACAGCTAGTACATGTCAGGTGATGTTCTAGAAAGGCACAATTGGACAGAATAGTCCTTGGTCTCAGGGAGCTCACAGCCTAGCAGAGACACAACAGTAATCGCGCTGCGGTAACGCAGGGTGGTGAAGATCGGACACGACTGAGAGCCTGAACTGAACTGAACTGAAACACGACGGTTACGGGGGGCACCCCCTGTGTGCTCATACAGCTCTCGGGGCTCAGGGGGGCAACAAAAGTCTGTTAAATGATTGAACGAATCCACCAAGCCTGTGAGTCAGGGGACGCTTTCTGGGGAAGAGAAGCCGTATCTGAGAGCAGCCGCATGCGCCTTGAATTCTCCCGTGTTCTGGGACGGGTGCCCAGCTCAGGATGCTGTGCGTAGTAGGCGCTCAGTGAAACGGCAGGGACCCTCTAAGGGTCTTCCCAGGCCTCTGTCGTGCAGCTTCAGAAGCAGCTTCTGCCCCGCCTTGCGTTGCGTGCACGGGGCGTTCACAGCCTGCAGTACAGATGCCGCGCCCGGAGCTGAGCAGCGCGGTGCTGAACATCCCCGTCTGCCAGGGTGCTGCCTGCCACCTGGGTCTCCTCTCTTCGTCTCTGTTTGTTGGGTCCTTCTCGGCACACACCCTTTGCTCCGATAGAGTCCAGCCATTCTCTGCTTCCTTTATTTCTTTTTAAAAATGGAAACAGAGTTGATTGTAATCTTCTGTTCATTTCAGGTGTACAACATAATGATTCAACATTTAAATACATTATGAAAAGAGCATCCCAGTGAGCCTAGTTACCATCTGTTCACATACAAAGCTATTACAGTACCACTGACGCTGTTCCCTGTGCTGTATAATACATCCTGATGACTTATTTATTTTATAAATGGAAGTTGGTGCCTTTTAACTCTCTTCACATATTTTGCCCACCCTCACCTCCTCCTCTCTGGAAACTACTTGTTTATTCTGAACATCTATGAGACTCTTTCTCTTTGGTTTGATTTGTTCATTTGTTTTCTGGTTTAGATTCCACGTGGAAGTCAAATGATAGAGCACTTGTCTTTCTCTGACTTATTTCAGTTAATATAGTAATACCCTCTAGGTCCATCTGTGTTATTGCAAAGGGCAAGATTTTATTCCTTTTTATGGCTGAGTAATATTCCAGGGTGTATATATCTTTCTCTTCTCTCCCTCACTCCCCCAGGTGCCCATTACAGCTCCTCCCGCTCACTCCTACCCCCAGCATTACTTGGTTTACACTGTCTGCATGTAGAGAACAGGGGTTATGGTTATTCAACCTCCAAGCTAAGCTAGCACTTGGCAGAAGGCTCCACACCTCGTCCTTACCATCAGCCATTGTTGCTTAGATGGGCCAAGTATCATTCAGTCTTCAGAGGCTTTGCATACATCCTGTTCTTCTTTGGTTGCTCAGTCGTGTCCAACTCTTTGCGTCCCCATGGACTGTAGCCTGCCAGGCTCTTCTGTCCATGGGATTTCCCAGCAAGAATACTGAAGTGAGCTGCCATTTCCTTCTCCAGGGGATCTTCCTGATCCAGGGATTGAACCTGCGTCTCCTCATTGCAGGAGGATTCTTTACCATTGAACCACCTGGGAAAGCCCATAAGTCCTGTTAATATACCTATTTTACAGATGAGAAAACTGAATCTGAGCATAAAGAATTTGTCCAAGGTTACCTAGCCGGTAAACATCAGAGCCAGGATTTGAACCCCTGTATCGGACTTCAGAGCTTGTGCTTCTAACTGTGACCTAGCATCCTCTCCACTGTAATATGACCAGTAGACACGTTGAGTGAATGAACTGTGCATTGCAACAACTATCCCATTATTTTCCAGTTAGGAGCAGGTATCCTCTACTCAATGCTTTCCAAACCTCCTGCAGTGAAGGAGTGGATTTTTTTTAAAAATAATTTTCCATTTTCTGTGGACTAATACTTTCATACTTTGCAATAAAAAATGAATCACTAGGGAAATAACCTTACACTAGAATATGGTGATGATATCGAATTGATTTAAAAGTTTGTAAATACTGACTCTCACTTCCTGTCCTTACCATGTGGACTGTCTCTGAATAGCACTGGTCTATTCGACTGCAAGCTCGGACTGCCCTTAGGTTGAGGATGGATTGCAGAGAGAATCTGGATTATTTGACTGCGTGTTTTGAGGAAGGAAGAAAAGCTGAAATTCTGTGGCTCAATTTTTCAAGAGAGAAAAGTAATTGCTCGATGCCATCAGAAAAAGAAATTTAATTTCATGAAGTGTGCACATGTCAGTGTGTATTTGGGGGAGTAAGAGTGTGGGGACCGTGTGGAAAGAACTATAAAATGTCTTTGCCCAAAGGTATAATGATGATAACATCCGGGATGTGAATCCTGGGTGTTTTGTCATTTTTTGGGTCCTGATAGGAAATATGTGAATCTGTCAAAGCAATTTGGCTTGTCATTTACAGGGACCACAAGTATTACTTCCAAATATTGTTCCAAATAAAACTTAATTGAAAATGTGATCAAACTGAAAAATCTCTCAGCAAACCAGGGTCACAGTCACAAAGGGACGTTTGTTTATCCTCCACCGTGGTGGGATCAGGGTTATGTGGGGACGGCTGGTGTGTCTGTCACATCTCTCACTGTCCCTACTGGAAGGCACCCTCCCCCCCAACCCTAAACTGGCTGCACTGTGTTTGCTTAAAGGTCATCTTTCAGAGAAGCACAGTACAATCCTTTCCTGGGGAGGCCCCCCCATATAGGTCCCTTTTGACTTCACCCTAGAAGCCCTGCTTTCTGAGAACTCAAATTGCTGGTTGGGCAATGGAAGTTTCTCTGCTTCCGGAGACAGCTCTTCCTGTTCTGGTTACTTAAGAATTTTCTGAGTGTAGTCCATTGTGTCTGGCTCCAATTGCCCAAACTTTTCCTCCATCTCTCCGTCTTGAAGCTGGACTGTGCAAAGCAGAAATCCAGAACTCTGGGGTGATAATACTAGGTACTCTTCTGCTATTTAGTGTTATTTAAAGAGAAGTAACTTGGCTCTGGGAACTCAACCCAGTGCTCTGTGAGAACCTAGAGGGGTGAGATGGGGTGAAAGGTGGGAGGGAGGTCCCAGAGGGAGAGGATATATGTATACCTGTGGCCGATTCCTGTTGGTGTATGACAGAAACTAACACATCGTAAAGCAATCATCCTTCAATTAAAAAAATTATAAAAAGGATAATAAATATAATATAAATATATATTTATTAATATAATAATATTACAATAAATATAAATATAATATAAATATAATAAATATTTATTTATTATAAATTTAAATTTATAATAATATAAATATATATTTATATATAAATATATATAAATAAATAATATAAATATAATATAAATTTAAATTTATTATAAATTTATTATAAATATTATAATAAATATAAATATAATATAAAAAATTATAAAAAGGATAAAGAGAAGTAACTATGCCATTTCATGAGATGCTTGATAGAGACAGACAGCAGCATTGATCTAGAACCATAAAGACTGCTAAGGGCTGAATGAAGTCCCCCTAAAATGGCTGGGTTGAAATTCTAATCCTCTACTTTCAGGGTCTTTCAGGGGGGGATTAAGTCAAAATAAGCTCATTCGGGTGGCCCTAATCCTATCTGACCCATGTCCTGTGAGAAGGACACAGCTGTATGGAGGGAAGGCCTGGTTAAGACACAGAGAGAAGATGGCCATCTGCAAGGCAAAGAGAGAGGCCTCAGAGGAAACTGACTCTGCTAACTAACTCAGAAACTAACTCAGAAGAAACTAACTCTTGATCTCACACTTCTAGCCTCCCTCGTGAGAAAATTAATTTCTGTTAATTAAACCGCTCAGTCTGTGGTGTAACAGCAGATCTAGGATTTAAATTCTATCTCCTCTGTGTAACATTAAGCAAAGGAATAGATTTCCCTGAGTCCCACTTTCCCCATCTGAAAAATGTGGTTAATTATAATCCCAGTTCTACCAAATTCCCAAGGTTGAATTTGGACTCAGTAGTGTGTGTGTCTGTCAGAGGGTAGAATCACACTGAAACGATAATCACAGAAAACTAGCCAATCTGATCACAGGACCACAGTCTTGTCTAACTCAATGAAACTAAGCCATTCCATGTGGGACCACCCAAGACGGACAGGTCATGGCGGAGAGGTCTGACAGAATGTGGTCCACTGGAGAAGGGAATGGCAAACCACTTCAGTATTCTTGCCTTGAGAACCCCATGAACAGCATGAAAAGGCAAAATGATAGGATACTGAAAGAGGAACTCCCCAGGTCGGTAGGTACCCAATATGCTACTGGAGATCAGTGGAGAAATAACTCCACAAAGAATGAAGGGATGGAGCCAAAGCAAAAACAACACCCAGTTGAGGATGGGACTGGTGATAGAAGCAAGCTCCGATGCTATAAAGAGCAATATGGCATAGGAACCTGGAATGTCAGGTCCATGAATCAAGGCAAATTGGAAGTGGTCAAACAGGAGATGGCAAGAGTGAACATCGACATTCTAGGAATCAGTGAACTAAAATGGACTGGAATGGGTGAATTTAACTCAGATGACCATTATATCTACTACTGTGGGCAGGAATCCCTTAGAAGAAATGGAGTAGCCATCATGGTCAACAAAAGAGTCCAAAATGCAGTACTTGGATGCAATCTCAAAAATGTCAGAATGATCTCTGTTCATTTCCAAGGCAAACCATTCAATATCACGGTAATCCAATTCTATGCCCCAACCAGTAATGCTGAAGAAGCTGAACAGTTCTATGAAGACTTACAAGACCTTTTAGAACTAACACCCCAAAAAAGATGTCCTTTTCATTATAGGGGACTGGAATGCAAAAGTAGGAAGTAAAGAAACACCTGGAGTAACAGGCAAATTTGGCCTTGGAGTACGGAATGAAGCACGGCAAAGGCTAATAGAGTTTTGCCAAGAGAATGCACTGGTCATAGCAAATACCCTCTTCCAACAACACAAGAGAAGACTCTGCACATGGACATCACCAGATGGTCAACACCGAAATCAGGCTGATTATATTCTTTTCAGCCAAAGATGGAGAAGCTCTATACAGTCAGCAAAAACAAGACCGGGAGCTGATCATGAACTCCTTATTGCCAAATTCAGACTTAAATTGAAGAAAATAGGGAAAACCACTAGACTATTCAGGTATGACCTAAATCAAATCCTTTATGACTATACAGTGGAAGTGAGAAATAGATTTAAGGGACTAACTAGATCTGATAGAGTGCCTGATGAACTTTGGACGGAGGTTTGTGACATTGTACAGGAGACAGAGATCAAGACCATCCCCATGGAAAAGAAATGCAAAAAAGCAAAATGGCTGTCTGAGTAGGCCTTACAAATAGCTGTGAAAAGAAGAGAAGCAAAAAGCAAAGGAGAAAAGGAAAGATATTCCCATTTGAAAGCAGAATTCCAAAGAGTAGCAAGGAGAGATAAGAAAACCTTCCTCAGCGATCAATGCAAAGAAATAGAGGAAAACAGCAGAATGGGAAAGACTAGAGATCTCTTCAAGAAAATTAGAGATACCAAGGGAACATTTCATGCAAAGATGGGCTCGATAAAGGACAGAAATGGTATGGACTTAACAGAAGCAGAAGATATTAAGAAGAGGTGGCAAGAATACACAGAAGAACTATACAAAAAAGATCTTCATGACCCAGATAATCACTATGGTGTGATCACTCACCTAGAGCCAGACATCCTGGAATGTGAAGTCAAGTGGGCCTTAGAAAGCATCACTACAAACAAAGCTAGTAGAGGTGATGGGATTCCAGTTGAGCTATTCAAATCCTGACAGATGATGCTGTGAAAGTGCTGTACTCAATATGCCAGCAAAGTTGGAAAACTCAGCAGTGGCCGCAGGACTGGAAAAGGTCAGTTTTCATTCCAATCCCAAAGAAGGGCAGTCCCAAAGAATGGTCGAACTCCCCACAATTGCACTCCTCTCAACTGCTAGTAAAGTAATGCTCAAAATTCTCCAAGCCAGGCTTCAGCAATATGTGAACTGTGAACTTCCAGATGTTCAAGCTGGTTTTAGAAAAGGCAGAGGAACCAGAGATCAAATTGCCAACATCCGCTGGATCACTGAAAAAGCGAGAGAGTTCCAGAAAAACATCTATTTCTGCTTTATTGACTATGCAAAAGCCTTTTGACTGTGTGAATCACAATAAACTGTTGAAAATTCTGAAAGAGATGGGAAAACCAGACCACCTGACCCACATCTTGAGAAACCTGTATGCAGGTCAGGAAGCGACAGCTAGAATTGGACATGGAACAACAGACTGGTTCCAAACAGGAAAAGGAGTATCTCAAGGCCGTATATTGTCACCCTGCTTATTTAACTTATATGCAGAGTACATCATGAGAAACGCTGGGCTGGAAGAAGCACAAGCTGGAACCAAGATTGCCGGGAGAAATATCAATAACCTCAGATATGCAGATGATACCACCCTTATGGCAGAAAGTGAAGAGGAACTGAAAAGCCTCTTGATGAAAGTGAAAGGGGAGAGTGAAAAAGTTGTCTTAAAGCTCAACATTCAGAAAACTAAGATCATGGCATCTGGTCCCATCACTTCATGGCAAATAGATGGGGAAACAGTGGAAACAGTGTCAGACTTTATTTTTCTGGGCTCCAAAATCACTGCAGATGGTGATTGCAGCCATGAAATCAAAAGACGCTTACTCCTTGGAAGGAAAGTTATGACCAACCTAGCACATTAAAAAGCAGAGACATTACTTTGCCAACAAAGGTCTGTCTAGTCAAGGCTGTAGTTCTTCCAGTGGTCATGTATGGATGTGAGAGTTGCCATTTCCTTCTCCAGTGGATCTTCCTCACCCAGGGACAGACTTGAGTCTCCTGCATTGCTGGCGGTTTCTGTATCACTGAGCCACCAGGGAAGCCCTGTGGATGTTCTGGAGGTCGTTACTCAGCTACCACAATACTGAAAAAGCTGTGGAGTAATGCAAAGAGCAGGACATTTCCCCAGCTTCTCTAGTTGTTAACTTTGTGATCTCGGGAGAGTCACTTAACCCCTCTGAGCCTGTTCCCTCAAATGTAAAATGAGTATCACATTACCCACCTCACAGAGTTGCTGTGAGAATTTAGCTACAGGAGAGCATATCTGGTAGCAATTAATATAATTCCAAGGACATTGAGGGTTCTTAAATGGTAAACGGCAGCTACTTTGTCTCATTTGACCTTTCAGTTTTCCAAACTGTACCCTGTCTCTGTCCTTGGTTCCCTTCAGGCAGGCTTAGTGCTAGCTGCAGTTACTCTGCAGGACTTTAAGGATTGGAGGCAAGGTCCTGGATTTCATGAGCAAACTGTGTCAAATTCTCATCTCTATCTCTTGTCCCCATCGCACTCAACCTCAAACAGTTTAATAGGGCTCCCTCCTTCGTCTCTGTGCCTTTAAGAGGACAGCCCATCAATCTCAAGAACTGAAATACACAGGGAACCAAATAACCCTACCTGAGCCAGCTGCTTCCTAATAACTCCCTCCACTCCACCCCTGGGTGATGAAGGGCTACAATGTTATACCACAGGAAAAATAAACATCAGACACAGTCATCTTTTGAGATGTTATAAATGAAACCCATTCCTTCTCATCTCTGCAGTAAGGCAGCTGTTCCAGAAGCTGGTAGAGGAGAGGTCTGCCCAGTTCATCATAGCACACATGTCATGAGCACCTGCTGTATGCTGGGATAGACTCTGGAGACTCAGGGAAGAATAATATACACTCTTCAGCCATGAAGGACCCTCTGCCTAATTAAATACATGTACCTAAAGGTGGGGCTTCCCTGGTAAGTCAGTGGTAAAGAATCTGCCTACTAATGCAGAAGACTTGAGTTCAATGCCTGGGTGGGGAAGATTCCCTGGTGATGGAAATGGCAACCCACTCCAGTATTCTTCCCTGAAAAATCCCATGGACAGAGGAGCATGGCTGGCTACAGTCTATGGGGTCGCAAGAGAGTCGGACACGACTTAGAGACTGAACTATCAAACTCTGTAGGTCGCTCAGCATGAGCGTTGTGCATTAGGGAAGCCCCTGACCTGAGGAAGCCTCAGCATGCTGATCTGAGTGGGGAATCAAAAGACCCATTTTTTGTTGTTATAAAACAGCCTATGGGAACATGCTCAGTGCCTTGCTTGGTGTGTGGAAGGTTCTAATACTTATGTGTATCCCATAAATTTGTCAGTTAGGAACAGTGGTGATGAACATGGATGAGGAGGAACCAGGACTACAGCTCAGCTCAGAAGGGAGCCCTGGATGAGACGTTCACAGTCCCTCACAACTTGACCCTTGTCTGCCAAGGTAGATGGGCTTGTTCCAGACAAGTCTGGGCATAGATAAGAATCTAACACATTCAGGTCATGGAGTTTTGTGATCTCTTGGTTAAATTCTGCCTTGATTGATTTTTGCAGCTAAAAATCTCTTCTGAGCATTAAACTATTCAGTTTAAGATCACTATAGTGTTGTTTTGAAAGATTAAGATCAGGAAACGGAATACAGATGTGAATACAAACATGACTTAGGAGTCAGTGCTGAAATTCCAGGTCTGTCTGCATTAACTGTGGTCCATGGGGTTCTCTCTCCACCTCCCTGAGTCTCCTTTTCGTGATCTGTAAATAACAAACAAACAAAAAGCATTATAATGCCCTTCTAACTGGTTGTCATGAGGAAAATCTTGACATTATGGATGTAAAGTGCTTTGCACATGGAGCCAGCACTTTGTCAATGCTAGAAATCATTACTAAGAAGAAAATAATTGAACAAACTAGAAAGCATAAGAGAAAAAAAAGAGAAGGAAGGATGGAGAAAAAAGATGGACAGGAAGGATGGGGGTGGTAAAGCTGACTATGAGTGCTGTCTTCTCACATTTGAAGAGTTGTTCTAAAGGAAGTGAGATGTTGCTTAGGACCAATTTATACAAGTGGTAGGGAAGCAGATGTTACCTAAAATGAAGACCATTTATTCTAGAGGAAAAGGTGTTAATCTCTCAGTCATGTCTGACTCTTTGCGACCCCATGGACTGTAGCCCGCCAGGCTCCTCTGTCCATGGGATTCTCCAGGCAAGAACACTGGAGTGGGTAGCCATTTCCTTCTCCAGGGGATCTTCCCAACCCAGGGATGGAACCGGGGTTTCCTGCACTGCAAGCAGAATCTTTACTAGCTGAGCCACCAGTAGAAGCCCACTTATGCTAGAAGGAGACATTCAAAAGGGGACTGAACAAAGAAATGTTAAAGACATTGAGAAAAGCACCTCTATAGAGCAGAGAGAACACAGAGAATCCTAACACATGCCAAGTTTTTTCCATGTAACCCATCTTTATAAATGTGTAGCATTGAGGGCGTCCATTGGTTCTGGGACTCTTATCAACAACAGAAAGCCTGAACCATGTATCAAACCAGGAGCTGAGCACTTTTCTTGTAATACATGTATTGTCTGTCAAGAAACCCTGGAAAAGCTGTTGTCTTCCTCTCTTTGTAGGGAGAGTAGACTCTGACCCAGAGGCCCAAGGACCAGATTGCAGAGTCCAGGTGTTGTGTTTTAATTAAAACATTTTAAATTGGTATTTAAAAAAGTATTTGTTTGTTCGGTTGCATCGGGTCTCAGCTGTAGCATGCGGTTCTTCATTGCCTCATGCGGGATCATTCACTGCAGTGCATAGACTCTCCAGTTGTGGCATGTGGGCCCACTTGCTCTGTGGCATGTGAGATCTTAGATCCCTGAATAGGGGTTGAACCTGCATTGCAGGGGGGATTTTTAGCCACTAGACCACCAGTGAAGTGAAGGTGTGCAAGTGTCAGTCAGTGAGTTGTGCCTGACTCTTTGGGACCCCACACACTGTAACCCACCAGTTCCTCTGTCCATGGAAATCTCCAGGCAAGAAAACTGGAATGGGTTGCCATGCCCTCCTCCAGGGGACCTTCCTGACCCAGGGATCAAACCCAGGTCTCCCGTGTTGCAGGTGGATTCTTCACTATCTGAGTCCCCAGGAAAACCCAAGCGTATAGAGTAGGTAGCCTATCCCTTCTCCAGGGGATCTTTCTGACCCAGGAATTGAACCAGGGTCTCCTGAATTGTATGCTGATTCTTTACCAGCTGAGCTACCAGGAAGTGAATGACATGTAAAGATCCATACATATTTGACGTGCGTAACCTGAGTTGAGGATAAGTGTGTTGGATCACAATAAACTGTGGAAAATTCTGAAAGAGATGGGAATACCAGACCACCTGACCTGCTTCTTGAGAAACCTATATGCAGGCCAGGAAGCGCCAGTTAGAACTGGACATGGAACAACAGACTGGTTCCAAATAGGAAAAGGAGTATCTCAAGGCTGTATATTGTCACCCTGCTTATTTAACTTATATGCAGAGTACATCATGAGAAGTGCTGGGCTGGAAGAAGCACAAGCTGGAACCAAGATTGCCGGGAGAAATATCAATAACCTCAGATATGCAGATGACACCACCCTTATGGCAGAAAGTGAAGAAGAACTAAAGAGCCTCTTGATGAAAGTGAAAGAGGAGAGTGAAAATGTTGTCTTAATGCTCAACACTCAGAAATCTAAGATCATGACATCCGGTCCCATCACTTCATGGCAAATAGATGGGGAAACAGTGGAAACAGTGGATGACTTCACTTTTCTGGGCTCCAAAATCACTGCAGATGGTGATTGCAGCCATGAAATTAAAAGACGCTTACTCCTTGGAAGGAAAGTTATGACCAACCTAGACAGAATATTAAAAAGCAGAGACATTACTTCACCAACAAAGGTCCATCTAGTCAAAGCTATGGTTTTTCCAGTAGTCATGTATTGATGTGAGATTTGGACTGTGAAGAAAGCTGAGCGCTGAAAAATTGATGCTTTTGAACTGTGGTGTTGGAGAAGACTCTTGAGAGTCCTTGGACTATAAAGAGATCCAACCAGTCCATCCTAGAGGAGACAGGTCCTGGGTGTTCATTGGAAGGACTGATGCTAAAGCTGAAACTCCAATACTTTGACCACCTCATGTGAAGAGTTGACTCATTGGAAAAGACCCTGATGCTGGGAGGGATTGGGGGCAGGAGGAGAAGGGGACGACAGAGGATGAGATGGCTGGATGGCATCACCGACTCGATGGACATGAGTTTGAGTAAACTTCGGGAGTTGGTGATGGACAGGGAGGCCTGGTGTGCTGCAATTCATGGGGTCTCAGAGAGTCGGACACGACTGGATGACTGAACTGAACTGAACTGATGTGCTTGTAAAACAATGATCACCATCAAGGTCATAAACATAACCATCACCTCCCAAAGTTTCCTCCTGCCTTTATTATTATTACTATTATTATTATTGGTTGGAAAACAAAATAAGAGCTCCTCCTCCCCCTTAAAGCAAATTTCAAGTTATGCATTATTGTCAGCTATAGCCACCAAGTGGTATAGTTGATCTTCAGAAGCTCTGTATCTTGCATAACTGAATCTTTTTATCCTTCACCATCACCCCCCCTTCTCCCCTCCCCTCTAGCCCCTGGTAACCACCATTCTATCCTCTGCTTCTAGGAGTTTGACTATTTTAGATTACACATCCACACCACAAGTCGGGTTTTAAATTACGAAGGAATGCTTCCGAATCCCCATGACCTCCATTATTCTTTTGCCCGTGTGCTCTATGATTTATTTGTTGGCTTTACATGTCAGTTTCTCCCTCTGGACCATGGGCTCCTCTGATGCATGAGCATGCTAATCTCTTTATCTTGGTATCTTTTGTGCTTAACAGCTCCAGGGAGGAAAGTTGCTCCATCAGTTTATTTTGAAAGGATGAATACTTCAGTTAGGTTCAAGAGAAAGAAAACTTAAAAAAATGAAGAGAGACTTTTTTTGGAACACCTTATAAATGTCTGGCTGGGAGGCATGTTACGTCCATAATCCAGCCTCATTTCAAGATACTCTCTTCTCTTCCAGAGGCTAGAAAGCTAAAAAGCTGTAGCTAACAGATACGGGCTCTCCAGGTGGCGTTAGTGGTAAAGAACCCATCTCCCAGTGCAGGAGACAAAAGAGACATGGGTTAAATCCCTGGGTGGGGAAAATCCCTTGGAGGAGGGCATGGCAACCAACTCCAGTTTTCTTGCCTAGAGAATCCCATGGCCAGAGGAGCCTGGTGGGCTACAGTCCATGGGGTTGCAAAGAGTCAGACATGACTGAGGCGACTGAGCATGAAGCACAACACAGATCCATCCAACAAAACGTGCTTGAATAAGATGTGGGAGGAGGAGCAAGGTTTGCTAGTTCCTTTCTTCTCCCCTCCAGCTCATCTTTCACTGCTTTCTTCCCCCTTCTGAATTGTTACTCCAACCATCCTGAATCCCCCCCCCCCCCCCCCCCCCCCCCATTCTCCTATGGACTTGGATTTTCCTTGATTCTTTGCTGGGAAGTTTGCTCTCCCTATTATTACTATTTTTTTCTAATTCCTACTACTTCTTTATAACTCAGCTCACATGCCACCTCCTCCAGGCAGCCTTCCATGACTCGCTCAGTCTGGGTTAGGGGTCTTGCTTTGGTAAGAATTCTGAAGATGTTCCCAAGATTTCCATTCCCCAGTTATTCAATCAAACACTAATCCAAGTAGTGCTATGAAGCGACATCACAGGTATAATTTAAACCCCATATTCGAACACCCTGCTTGCTTGTGACTTCAGTCACCCTGACCACTGTCTTCCCTCCATTCAGCACTAGGCCCTCCTGGAAATCCCGGTCTTGTTCTCTAGCGTCCTCTTTCTGGGCAGCCTCTCTTAGGCTGTTCTCAACTCCTGTGAGCAGCCCAGGCAAACACACAGATTTCTTTAAGAACCAGGATTGTAGATGTAGCCAATTAATTAAGGAGATTCAGGTAAAGGATGGAATGTCCGGAAGAGTAAATGTTACTAATTTACCTTGAGGAGAAAATGATAAACTGTGCTCTTTCCACCCAAGAGATGCTAATTCACAACCCAAAGCTAATTTTCTGATGTCTGTTTTCCTTCCTGGAGGAAAATAAATGAGTTGAGAAGGAGGCTGAGAAGGGTAGGTATGCTTTCACACAGGAGCTGGTCTACGAGAGGGATGTGGGTTGAGGAGACATAACAGGAAAGAGGTTGGATTTGGACAGAAGGTCTTCAGGGAGCAATAGGACTATTAGCTTCCAGGAAGAAGAAGCAGATCTGCTCTGTGACATTCATGGGGGGAGTGCTACGGCAGAAAGTTATCTCTAGCAAGCTGAGCTCTCTGATGGATGTATCAGGTAACTCATGAAGTAGCACAGTCTTTCTTTTTAGAGGTATTCAAACAAGGGCTGGATGTCCATGCATCTGGGGTGCTATACAGAGGAGCCTGACAGTGTGTGAAAGTGATGAACTTCAAAAAATTCCGAAACTAAGAAATCTGAGACTTGACAGTCACACTGCCCACTTCCAAAATTGAAGGGCAATCAGAATCCATGGCTTATTCTTGAGAATGAGAGTATAGGATCTCAGAACAATCCATCTATGATCATGTTCTCCTGGGAGAGATCTAACAGTAACAATTTCCCCGCCTACAGAGGACAATGTATTGAGAAACGCTTCATTTTGTGACATGAGTGAAACAGCATTCAGAAGCTTCCTGCTATTTTTCCAGAATTTCTGCCATGTAAAGATCCCTTCCATTTAAGACTTGGGTCCACCATGCAGCTGGACTCCCACAAACAGTGGGCCTTGGGAAAGTAGCTCTACATGACTAGCCATTTACTTCCTAACCTGCAATTAAGAAGGCCAACAAATGTCCTCTAAGTTCTGCTTGAGCTCTTAGAATTCACATAGGTCCGCATTTCCATAAATATGTAGAAGGGATTTATATCGATAGAACTTGTCATAGCAGTGCCTGAGGCAGCAGGCCTGGGTGGGTAGCTGAGACTGAGGGATGTTACATAGATGGGGAGGGTGGTGTTACAGTAACGGGTTCCACGCTAGTAACTGTTGGGGCAGGAGGTGAAAATGGGAAAATAAACAAATATATTCTCTTAGGGCTTTCCTGATGGCTCAGTGGGTAAAGAATCCACCTGCAAGGAAGGGACACAGGAGACGCAGTTTCAATTCCTGGGTGGGGAAGATCCCACGGAGGAGGAAATGGCAACCCACTCCAGTATTCTTGCCAGGACAATCCCATGGACAAAGGAGCCTGGTGGGCTACAGTCCATGGGGTCACAAAGAGTTGGACACGACTGAGCAACTAACACACACTCACACACAGCAGTATTGGTTCAAACAATTTCAAGATCAAGGAGACCTTCAAGGTCACATAAACAAATCCTGAAGTCTAGCGTCTTCCTTCCTTCCTCCACCTGAGAGCTTTTCTCTCTGCCACACACATGAGGAAAGAGCTGTGCCTGCACCTCAGGAAAACATGTAGGAGTTTTGTTTCCAAACACCCCTTGCTGCAGGTGGGAGAGCTAGTCACATTTCCATTACTGCTGGGTTTAATCCTGTCACTGGAGCTGACACATGAATCACTCTGCTGGTCCTGGGAGCGTGATGATGTAACGGATTGATGGAGGCCCATCTGGCCTTTTCATTTTCTTGATGAAACCAGAACATCACCAGCCAACTGGGGCAGCTGGGGTGCTGGTGGAGGGTTCTATTCAGGCAGGAAGCCAAGCTGGGCCACCTGGACCTTCTGAGTCTCTAAGGGGCCACCCTTGTTCTCCCTTCCTAGATGGGTGCCTGAAAACCTGCTTCACTTGCCTCCATCAGCATGAGTAAATGTTTACTGCACACATCACTCATGGACCAGGCACTGTCCTAGAGATTTCCTTGAATACTGACATTGGCCCTATGAATTAAGCACCTATATTCCCATTTTATGTAAAAAATATCATAACTCCTCGGAAGTATTAAATGACCTCACACTGCTTGGCAATGGGATGAAATCCAAATCTGTTTATCTTCGATGATCAAGCCCCTACTCTATAACACGCTGATCCTCCCAATTACAAGTTCAGTGCTTCCATGTACAACTACATTTAACTTTCGTAAAAGCAGTGTAAGGCAGCTGTTGGCAAGGAAATCAAGGCTCAGAGAGGTTAGTTCAGTTATCCAAAGTACCAGATTCATGGCCCCTTGCATTTCTTCATCTTAGATTTGATCAATACCCCCATGTTGTATTGCATTGGGTTCTGGGTTACATTTGTGATGAAACGTCAGTGTTCTCGCCTTCATAGAACTTATAACATAAGATAAGAATCAGTTAGGCTGTGGGGAGTGACACAAAAGGAAAGTTATGTAGTGTTTTGACATTAGAGTGAGGCGGGTGTTAGCGAAGGACCTCTTCAAGAAATGAGCTGTAAGCTGGGCCACAGTTAGGAGGGGGAGAGAGCAGCTGTGCTGGGTGAACATCTGTGTTCCCCCAAAATCCATGTGTTGAGGCCCACATCCCTGTGCTGCTGTGTGCTCAGTCAGGTCTGACTCCTTGCCACCCCATGGACCATAGCCCACCAGGCTCCTTCCTCTGTCCAGGGGATTCTCCAGGCAACAATACTGAGCTGGTTGCCATTTCCGTCTCCAGTGGATCTTTCCCACCCAGGGATCAAACCCACGTCTCTATCTTCTACATCTTCTGCGTTGGCAGGTGGACTCCTTATCACTGTGCCACCTGGGAAGCCTGTTCTTATCCCCCAAATGACGGTATTTGCAAGTTGGGACTTTGGGAGGTAGTTAGGGTCAGATGAGGTCATGGCGGTGGGACCCCATGATGGAATTATAAGAAGCGGAAGAAAGACCAGGGCCCTCTCCCTCTGCCGCGTGAAGACCCAGCAAGAACTGGTCATTTTCAAGCTAGAAAGAAGGCTCTCACAAGGAACCGAATCTGCCAGCACCTTGATTTTGAACTTCTAGCCTCCAAAACTGTGAGACATAAATGTTTGCTGCATAAGGGACTTCCCTGGTGGTCCAGTGGTTAAGATTCTGCTCCCAATGCAGGTCATGGGTTTGATCCCTGATTGGGGAACTAAGATCCCTTATGCTACTTGGTTAACCCAGGAGAAAAAAAAGAAAAACATGTTTGCTGGGTAAGCCACCTCGTCTACGATATTTATTACAGAGTAATACAGAGGAACTCAAACCTAATTCCAGGAAGTCAGAGGCTCTGTTTTCTCTGCCAGCCAGAGAAGTCAGAATTATTAGTCAAGCATAGTTTTCCAAGTTATTCAAATGTTCTTCCTCGGCCCACACAGATCTTTCTGGAATAGGTTAAGAACAAATCTGGGGAAAGTTATTTGCTTTTGCTGGGGAGAAAATAACAGACATGTAGCCATTAATTGAAACATTTTTGGACATTAAGTTAGTTTCTACGGGAATGGAATCTGAATGAATTGGTACCTTTGAGTGTATCTGACATTCGCTTATTTTCTTGGTTCTCAACACTGTTTCACCAGTAAAAATGGTTTCTCAGTGTCGATCCTGCCATTGCCAGATAAACAAAACCCCTATGGCCTTATGTGGGGTGTAAGAAAGAGAGGCCAGAAGATACTTTCCTAATGTGCATGATTTTCCTTTTTGTTGACTCACAGTGTGCTAGAGCTGGAAGGGACCTTTGATTTGACACAGTCTGATTCTGCTCCTCTGATAAGGGAGGAAACTGAGGCCCGGAGAAGGGAAGGAACCAGCCCAGGGGAACCCACTCTGGTAAGTGGAGCTGCTCTGTCCACCTTGGAAGTGGACACTGCTCCAGGTCTTGTAAGTATGAAGTGGTTTAATAGTGGGGATTAATGGCCTATAAAATTATTGAAAGGACTAGGGCAGCAAAGGTTAGCAAAAGCTGCTGACACAGAGTTTTGCTGCTTAGCTATCAAACAATCTGGAATTGCAGGAAGCTGCCACCAATGATTATGGTTGCTTGCAGCAAGGAGGCAAGCGGTCTGTAAGAGTAAGCCTGGAGAGTTTTGGACGGTCTCTCATCTGCTGAAATCCATACATATCCTCAGAAAATGTAGAGCAGTGATATGGCTTCTGCCTCTCTCACACCTTACCAGAAGCTAAACCATAACCCCAGTGGCAGAGACTTCGAGGAAACATAGGTCCCAAGCTTCCAGCCCTGGGGAATAGAGGGGAACTTAGGAGCGAGCAGGAAAGGTGTTGAGTTGCTAAGAGACATTCTGGTATAGCAGGTCTGCTGGAGTCTCTCTACATTTTCTTCTACAAGCCTGTCTTGTGTCTTTCTTCTCTCCGCCCATCTTTTTTCCTCTTTCCATCCTTACTGGATATTTGGTTGATTAGGTGCTTTATTGTCTGTTTAATTGGAGACCTTGCCTGGGTAGAATGGTAGAGGTTTGGCTTGACAATAACATGCCTTTGATGGGGGAAGGGGCTTCCTAAATATTTGCATATATGTGAAATTTATTTTAAAGGACATCTGGGTGTGTTTAAAAATAAACCAGAGAAAAAGCAAACACTGTGATGAGAAGATGGGCCAGATATAGTAATAGGTCTAGACAGATCTGGAGGTATAGACAGATTCGGATTCTACTCCAGATTCCCACAAAGCTCTCCTTGTCATAAACATTGGATGCTGAGCATCTGACTTAATCTCTCTGTGTATTAGTAATAGAAGTAATAAAAAATATTAATCTCAGAGAGTTCTTGTGAAAATTATACAAAATAATACATATTACAGAATACATGGCATACAGAGGAAATTTACTAGTGGTCCTAATATTATTATATGTCTCAGTCAGTATGAAATGCTGTCACGAAAATCCCATAGGTTGGGTGCTTAAACATCACGCATCTATTTCTCAAAGCTCTGGAGGCTGGAAAGTCCAAGATCAAGAAGCCATGTCTGGTAGGAGCTCTCATCCTGGTTTGTGGATGACTGTCTTCTTGCTGTGTCCCCACACAAAGAGAGAGAAAGAACTCTGCTCTCTCCACCTTCTTAAAAGGACACAAATGCCATCAATGTGGGCTGTACCTTCATGATCACATTTAAACCTGAAAAAACGTGAGAAGTGAAAGTGTTAGTCACGAAGTCCTGTCCAGCTCTTTTATGGCCTCATAGACTGTAGCCCACTAGGCTTCTCTGTCTATGGAATTCTCCAAGCAAAAATACTGGTGTGGGTAGCCATTCCCTTCTCCAGGGGATCTTCCCCACCAAAGGATTGAACCCAAGTCTCCTGCATTGCAGGCAAGATTCTTTACCATCTGAGTTACTGGGGAAACTCCTCATGTTTAAAACTGATTATCTCCAAAATACCATCCCTTTGGCATTAAGGCTTCAACATATGGATTTGGAGGACTGGGAAAAGGGGGCACAAACATTCAACCTAAAGCATCATAATTCTTTAAAATTATTTAGGAGATAAAAGTTAGGGCTCCATTGCAGAGATCAGAATTCACTCTACCTCAGATCAGCAGAAATGGATCAGTTATAACATATTAAACAGATTCCGGAATCATCAGAGGGACTAAGTAACCACGTCTTGGTTGAGCTCCCAGGAATATCCTAGGGAACTGAGTCACCCCAGAAACCACAGTCTCTTTTCTGGTCTGAAAGCCTCTGGCTAAATTGGGAAGCTGCTACTCCAAGTCTGCCTCTAGGGCCAGTTACTTCTGTCATAAATTGGAGGCCAGAAAAACCAGAAAGACATCTGCTAAAGTGGTAGGCTGCTTGTACAGACACTGACTTTATTGGCTTGAAGCTCCTGCGACTGCACGGTCAAGAGGTCACCAGAGAAAAATCAGACCCCGTCCAGATCCGTGCTTGCCCTCCAAACTCACTGAAATAAAAGCGACCACCGCAGAAACAGCCTCCTTTCTGTATCCACCTTTCAAATGTCTGTCAAGCGTATCTAACCCAAGTCTTCCAGCTACACTAGGGTCTGCGCAGCATAGCGCTTAGCTTCTCGCCTGCAAGCCACGAAGGCGCTCTAAAAGGAGTGCCTGCATCCCTGGGAACTGTAATTTTTCTCACTCCTCATGTGTTCTTAGGGGGACTTGCTGGCCACTCTCTCCATTCATGACTTCCTCTTACCCGAGAGAGCAGGTATGATGTTCCCAGTCCTGAGCTTGACTCAGCCCCTTCTCCTTGCCTCCTTGGGTTCTGCCCTCCAGCAGCGAGGGTTCACTCACCCCTTCTACTTGGGCAGTCGTCTTAGTCTAAAGGCCCTGCCCCCATGCAGGGTGAGCTCTATCATCCAGATATGATAGACTGGGCGAATAAACAATCCCACTCAGGCACCGAGGGTCAGTAAGCTTACCTGCCTACAGAGCTAAGCTATATTCTCTAAGTTAGGGATCTCTAATTTCCGGGCCACAGACCAGTACCTCCTGTCAGATCAGTGGTAGCATTAGATTAGAAATAAAATGCACAATAGATGTGATGCACTTGAATTATCCTGAAACCATCCCCTAGCCCTGGTCTGTGGAAAAATTGTCTTCCATAAAACTGGTCCGTGGTGCTAAAAATGTTGGGGACCACTGCTCTAAACAGTTTTATCAGGAATGAAATTCATATTTTGACTTCCAAATGCCTGAATCCTGTGTTTCTTCTTCATTTGATAACAGTGTATAGCATTACTTTAATTTTATAAAAAAATCTATATCTATCTATCTCTGAAAAATGCAGTTTTAACATATATTTTTCAAGTTTTCTACAATGAATAGGAAGACTAGAGGAAAAGAGATGAAAGAATGAAAGGTTCTTGACTTACTGGGTTTGGGTACCAGCCTCTTTGCACCACTTTCCACTCTGCTTCTGGTTTCTGATGCAATTGCAGAGAAGAGATTCTTGGTACCTTGATGCTCTCTCCTTTATAACCAGAAAAAAATGATTATTTTATTACTTATGACACAAACAGCATTATGGTCACATTAACAAAAATGAAAATCTCCCCTGACTGTCCTGCCACCCCTGCAAGACAGCTTCCTTTTATGCCCGTTCCCCTGCCTACTCTAATCCATATACATGTGGTATTTAATCTATAACAAGGTAGCTTTGTAACATTGTTCTTCACTATGTTAGTATAACAATGTTCCTATAACACAGACATAGTTTTCTCTTTTTCTTTTAGCTATCCTTAGAGTCAAAGCATTTCCCTTGTTGCTCAGGGTCCATTCATCTGCTTCTACATGAGAAAGAAAAGCAGCATGTGTGGATGTGTAGACATCTCCGGATATTTCAGGGCTTTCTTGAAGCCTTTGGCAGCCCTGGCAGGTACAGATGCTCAAGGCTAGATCTGATGCAGCTGCCAATGGCTTGAGTCTGGCTGATAGAGAGCCCTTGGTTAAGATGGTACCCATGCAAGGTTGGGTCAGTGACCAACTTCAGTGCTGTTTCCTTGATGAATAGGATTTGTTCTGTTTTGGTGAGAAAAATTATTTTTGCTCAAAAGAGCAAAAATATAAAGTATAAAAGTATAAAAGCAAAAGTATAAAAATTTATACTTGGCAAAATAATTGTTTTATATTTTACACAATTTCAGGTTATATTTTCTTATAAATGCTGGTGTTATTATAACAAGTTTCATTTGAAAAGTCAAGCACAATTGCAAATGATCAGACAGGCCCATGTCTATGAAGCATTTACTCTGCGTCATGTGGAGTATGTGTGCGTGCGTGCTCTGTTGTGTCTGACTCTTTGTGACCCCTCGGACAGTAGCCTACCAGGCCCTCTGTCCATGTGATATACAGTATGTTCAAAAAGTCCTTTTACACACGCAGATTGTGCTGGTTTGCTCAGAATGCCATAGCAAAATACCATAGAGTGGGTGGCTTCAACAACAGAATTTTATGTTCTCACTGTTTTGGAGGCGGGAAGGTCCAAGATCAAGGGGCCGACATGGTCAGGTTTGGGTGAAGTTTCTCTTGCTGACTTGCAGGCAGCTGTCTTCTTGCTGTGTCTTCACATGGTTTATCGCATTGGTTGTGGGGAGAGGGAGACAGTGGGAGGGAAGGAGAGGGAGGAAGAAAGGGAAGGAGGGAGAGGAGGAGAGGTCAGAGTTTTGGAATGGCACAGTTCAGCCAGTAGCACCAATTTTATCTTTTTCTGCCACACTGTGACTTACTTACATTTTTTAAATGAGAAAACAGGTCTAGAGAATTGAAGCAACATGACCAAAGTCACACAGCTAGTAAGGGACATAGCCAGATTTAGAATCCAGGCCGACTTCAAAACACATATACTCTTCACTCTAGCCACAGTCCTCGCTTGTTATTTATTCAAAAATTCACTCTCTCTTTGCCAGTGTGAATTCTACCTGTTTGGCATTTAATTTTCCTACCAACTCCTTTTAAGAAATTAACAAAAGAGAAAAGTGATAGCCATCCCTTTAATTCTTACTCATCACATGCATTTGTTCCAAATTAGATATCCAAGCATATCAGATTCATACTCAGGGATGCTCACAAATCTAGAGGAAAAGACAGACCAGTAAACAGAAAAGGATCACCGCCTGTGAAAACTACTCAGACGGGATGCTCCTGGGTGGTGATGAAGTTGAAACAGGGCGTCCACTCTGGATTGGGATAGTGTGTGGGAGATGGCAACCCCTCTGTTTTACTTAGACAAAGGGAAAATAGGTAAGGAGTGGGGAGGAGAACAGGCATTCCAGACGGACGTAATAAGCGTACAAAGGAGAGCAGCGTGGACGGCCCCAGGGCTGCACCTTCAGCCAGGCAGGGACTGCACCTTGGGCATCCAAACTCCCTTCCCTGACAAGTCTCTGATGCCGTGGGCCTTGAATGTTATTCAACCACATGAGCAGTAATTACAATAACAACACTTATGATGGTGGTGGTGGTTTAGTTGTGTCTCACTCTTGCTATGCCATGGACTGCAGCCTACCAAGTTCCTCTGTCCATGGGATTTCCCAGGCAAGAATACTGGAGTTGGTTGCCATTTCCTTCTCCAGGGGATCTTCCTGACCCAGGGATCGAATCCCTGTCTCTTGTGCATTGCAGGTGGATTCTTTACCACCGAGGCATTGGGGAAGCCTCAGAGTCCTTATTTGCACGTGTAAATATTTCCCACCTTTTCTTCCTTAGTTCTCGTAACGATTTTCATGAAGGTTCTGTCATTTCTGCATCTGACTTAACTGAGGCCAGAGAGCAATAGTGAACTCTCCTGGAAGACTTCCCTGACTGAAAATGCTAAATGCAGATGTGGCTTTGTTTGCAGTTTCCAATGGGAGCTTTAACTTCTGGGATATACATGTAAAATTTTGGAATTACCAAACATCCTCATTTCAATGCTGTGAAGTTATTGACAGGTCCCAAGTGAGGGCTCACCTGTAGACATGCTGTGTATTTACAGGCTGTTTCTTTCCCACATGGGTCTGACAGAGCTATGATCTTTGTATCAGGCCAGGTGACCAGCAGATGGATGTGAACTCTGAGTGCGGAGAAGGACAAAGGCTTTGTAAATGTAGCTGCTGCAACATTTTCTCAACTCTGTTTTGCAGCATAATCTTTTGCAAAAAAGACAAAGATAAAGATGCACACTTAAAAGTGGAAGGATCAACAGATGTCATGGATATTTTTAAACCAATTACTGAAGCATTCCTGCAGAAGCAGGCACATAAAATATAGATGTGGCTTCCTGCACCAAATTTGATTTATTTCTGAGATCATTCCTTCATCACAGCTTGAGCTGCATTCCAATGTATTCTGAGCAAGCCAGATGAGCAATCAGGGCATTCCTGGCTGTTCGCAACCCTGCAGACAATTTACAAGGCGTATTAGTGCCAATGGCTTTAATAACAATTACTGCAGAGCACTGTTCTCTCACCAAGAGTTGGAGGCTGGAAGGACTGCTCAGACTCCCCTACGTGACTGGTTAAACAAATAAATACCTCCTTCTGTACTTCTGACTGTTTTCCAGTTTCCACCCAGGACAGGTATTCATAGAAATGAACACCCTGGGGCAATGGTGCCCAGGAACACAGGTTGCAGCTTTGGGAAGGGGTGTTCTCTGAAATTTACAACTTATAACCTCTGCGTCTTCCATCAGAAGAGTATGTAATAATGGTGCACTGGGACTTCCCTGGTGGTCTAGTGGTAAAGACTTCGTGCTTCCACCTGCCCCTGGGTTCAATCCCTGATCAAGGAACCAAGATCCCACATGCCCCTGTGATATGGCCAAAAATGATAAGCACTCACTGTCTTGTGGCAGGGCCACATGTTCTTATGGGACAGAGATATCCAATTAATAAGGACAGGTGTTCCGTGTAACTCATTAGCAAATGATCATTCAGCTCCTAATTTGTGCCTGGCACTGGGGACACAATTGTAAACAAGATAAACAAAGTCACTGGAATTTTGGGGAAAAACACCATCACAAGGAATAACAAATACATTGAGTATTATGAAAAGATCTTGCTTCCATTCCTCCCTTCTTGTGTTTAATCCAGTGGTTCTCCAAGTGGGGTCCCCAGACCAGCAGCTGCATCCTCACTGGGGAATTTGTTGGAAATGCATATTCTCAGGCCCACTCATGCTCAGCTGACTCAGACAGTCCGGAGATCAATGTTTCAACAAGCCTCAGCAAGCCTTGATGCGTGCTCAAGTTTGAGAAGCTCTATTTCAGTCCAATCAAGAATAAACCCATGCTAGCTGAATGTGGATCAAAGAAGCACATTATTCTAGAGTTAAGAAGATGCTCAGGGGACTTCCCTGGGGGTCCAGTGGTTAAGACTCTGCCCTTCCTCTGTGCGGGGTGCAGGTTCAGTCCCTGCTTGGGGATCTAAGATTCCACACGCTATGCAGTGCGGCCGAAACAAAACCGACAAAACTCAATAAGCCCCAGAGTGCAAGCTTCACAGGAAACTGTGCTGGGGAGTGTGGCCTTGAGGTCAGAGCATGCTGACTGCTTTCTCCACGCATCCAGACTTTGGAGCCCGCCTGTGGGGTGGGGGTCTTCTAACTCAGGTGATTCCCAGCTGGCTCTACGCTGAGTTGTCCATACGCCCTCTAAATAGAGAATTTCAGGCCTTCACTCTCTGCCCAAAGGAAGACCTGAGCAGGTGGGCTCAAGGCAGGGGAGTGACAATAGAGGGGATGCCCTTCCTACCAACCCAGAGTCAGGCAGTGACTGAGCACCAGAGCAGGCTGTACCATGAATTAAACAGCAACTTCTCACACCTTGATCCCATCCTTTAGTGAAACACGAGTGGGGTCAGATTGTCACCAATTAGATGAGCTGTTCCTTCTGGGAGAGGAAGAGAGAGAGAGCAGGAAGCAAGTGGAACAAAAGCTTGATCATCCTCTCCATTTTTTGAGGAAAGGAGAGATCTCACTTGCAATAGAGATAAAGGACAGGGCTGAGGAGCATGTGTGCATGCTGAGTCGCTTCAGTTGTGTCTGACTCTTTGTGACCCTACGGATTGTAGCCTGTGAGGTTCCTCTGTCCATGGGATTCTCCAGGCAAGAATACTGGAGTGGGTTGTCATGCCCTCTTCCAGCGGATCTTCCTGATCCAGGGATCAAACCCATGTCTTCTGCATTGGCAAGAGGATTCCTTTACCACTAATACCACCTGGGAAGCCCCTGAGGAGCATGGCTCCTCTTAAGAAAGGGAGAATTAGAAGACACCATGGGTTAAGGCAAGGTGTTCCAGGTGGGAGTAAGGTCAGAAGCATTCCCAGATGCTCACAGGGGAGACACTTGATTTTAGCTGATATGACTGAATGGTTCCCTACTAACTGCATTCTCTCAATTTTTTTTTCTTTCAGACTTTTCTCTACTGCTCTACCTTTGCTCTCTGACTTGCTTTCTCTCTCTCCTAATTTCTTCCTCTTTAAGAATCGTCCTCATGCCAGGCAACTGTCGCTGACTGAGGCTTACGTAACTTGGAAACGCTGGCTAGCTCTGTCAGGAGTGTGAGAGGTGCATAGGTTTGTAGGTGTGTCTCTGCTTGGGAGGAGGGAGTGATGAGGGGTGATGGCTGCCTGTGTGCCCAGGCCAGCCATAGCCTTGCTAATTCATCAGGGACTTGCCGAGGATGTTTGCAAAGATGTCCTGGATGTGGCGCTGGATCTCATCAGGGAACTGGGAAGAGAGGAGAAGGAAGCATGGGGAAAGTGCATCTACCTTGTGAGGAGAGAGAAGTTGGCTCACCACCTAGAGCATTCTGCAGACAAGATCAGCATATGTGACAAGTCACAGAAAAACAGCCGCTACTCCAGAGAGCCTCCAGGTTGAAACCAAGATGCTCCTAGACCTGGAGGAAAGGTCTGTCCAGGCTTTGGCTCCCATCCTTACACCAGTGTTTCCTATGCTCACAGCACACACCTCTCTCCAGAGCTCAAGGGCTGCTTATCCAGATGCATCCCGTCCAACCTGGGGTCACCCCCCTTTACTCCTATTCCTCTCTTCTGTGGTTCTCACCACAAGTAGATACCACACAATGGGAAACATGCTAGCCAGGGAAACACAACAGAACCTCTTTGTAAGCCCAGTCATACACCCTGTAGCCCCAATTTATCTCTGCAATTGTTAAAGTTCATTTAGGTAGTGAAAAACAGAGCCTTCCTATGTCTCCACTTGAGAGCTTAACGAAGGGGAAATGAAACAAAATAGGCAGCATATGGAGAAACAGAGCATCGCTTTATTAATAATAAATAAAGGTTGGAAGCTGTTGCTTAGGTTAAGAAGCAGAATGAACTTGCTAGTTCTTCCAGCCCCCGATGCTGGGAAAGATCAAAGGCAAAAGGAGAAGGGGGTAACAGAGGATGAGGTGGTTAGATAGCGTCACTGGCTGAATGGACATGAATTTGAGCAAACTCTGGGAGAGAGTGGACAGAGGAGCCTGGCATTCTGCAGTCCATGGGGTTGTAAAGAGTCGGATATGACTTAGCGACTGAACAGCAAATTCCCTCAGCCTAGGTCTAGGAGGAACCCATCCAAGGGGAAATTTGAATGATCAAAGGACATAGCCAGATCTCTGCTTCTTACTGGAAATGGAAGAAGGGGACAAGTGAATGATGCTCACAGTCTTCAATGGGTTACTCCAGCATCTTTAGACATTGGACCACAGATTTGTCCACCAATCACGTAACTGATTCCACCACTGCAGGGAGGAACAGAGGTAAATGGCCAACCTTCAGGAATAACCTTCCACACACTAGAATATTTCAAGAGAAGAGAAGGTTTTTCCCACAACAGCAGCCTGAATGCTCTCATTCTCACTCCCCTCTTCTCTAAACTGAACAGTGTGTAATGAGAATGGGAATTCAAATAAGAAGACAAACAGTTGTGAGAGCCTAGAGTGGGGAATCATTAATTTGATCTGAGGGTTTGGAGAAGGTTTTCATAAGAGGTGATGGATGAGTGGATCTTGAAAAATAAGCTGGTGTTTATTAGGAAGAGAAAGAAATTTTTCTGGGCAGGATTGTAGATATGGACAGTCATCTTGTTTGGGTAATAGCAAACTATCCAGTGTGTTCTGAGTCTGGAATATGAGGGGAGCCAAGAGGAGGGAGGGTTTCTTAATGGATAAATTGCAAAGAGAGAGAGGTATGTTTGGGAGGAAGGATGGTCCAGGACAGGGATATCTACCAGGCACTGTCTTGGCAGGAACAAGAATTTGGATCTTTGGAGAAAGTGTTCTTGCTGCTATAGAAACTTGTTTCTCTGGCTGTTATGCTGCTCTCAGGTACCATATCTGGGTCCCTGGCGTCTACCGCTTGGGACAGAAGAGCCTTGTTCTTTTGTGGAACATTACAGGATTTTCCTGGTGGCTCGGATGGTAAAGACTCTGCCTGCAGTGCAGGAGACACAGGTTTGATCCCTGGGTTGGGAAAGTCCCCTGGAGAAGAGAATGATTACCCACTCCAGTATTCTTGCCTGGAGAATCCCATGGACAGAGGAAGGAGCCTGGCATCACAAAAAGTCAGGCATGATTGAGTGGCTAACACTTTCACTTTTTTCACTTTTCACAGGGGTTCACAGAAAGGTCGAGTAAGAGATGTTACTTGAAATCCTTTACAGGCATTTATATTTTCTAAAGAGATGGGCAAAGTGCCAGAGCAGAAATGAGATTCTTTTGAACCTATAAAATACTGCTGAACTTCATCTTTTAAGGTCGAAAAAGTAAGTGGCTCTATTTTTTCTTTTTTTTCAGAAATTCTCCCCAAAAGTCACTTTGTAAGGTCTGAAGTGCTGGATGCGTCACGCTGAGAGCCCTTGTACTTTTGCCTTGGAAGAGAAAGAGCTGGTGTCATCCCCCTTTTGTTTTAAGCGATGGGAGTTTTCCGGTGTTGTAAGCACAGTTCTGGGTCACATTCTCCCAGAAAGCACTGCTTTTCTTTCCCCCACAGTCTGCTGGAGACAGAAATTTCCACAAAAGAATCAGGAAGATGTGGTAAGTAAGATGTGCCTCTCACTGTTCTTTATTGAAGATGTGGTGATGCTGGCTTGGGGGAAGGTGATACGAGGTGTGCCCCAAATGTGCCAGGTGTAGTGCCAGGCGCTTTTTCCACCCTAAGAAATAGGACACTGCTATTCCAATTATACAGGTAAGAAAACTGAGCCCCACGACTGTTTATTTTGTGATGCCAAGATTTGTGCTCTTCCCACGTTCTTAAGAAGGTTGAGGAGTCAAGATGTTTGTTGGAATCACAAACTGATTCCTTTCCAGAGACCTACTGACTTTCCATTAGGGGTTTGGGTGTTTAAAACTGATCAGCTGACCACATTGTAAGTCCTGGTGTAGAGCTCTTGTCTCTTTTATTCACTGCTTGTATTTCCAGAACCTAGAATAATACCTGGCACAGAGTAATTTCTCAGTATTTATTATTGAATAAATGAATGAATGGTAGACATTCAATAATTTACTAAAGAGAGACACACTGTGCCAACATGGTACTTTTCATCTACTCACTTACAAATATCTGAAACATAGGTACCTGGTTCTTGGCATTACAACACATCGCTATGGAGGGGACAGGTAGACACTGTGCATGGGTTCTGTTCTGGATCAGATTCTGGACCCAGAAGGAAGGTCAATTTCAAGGGGAAAATAACAAATGGTCAGAGAGATACTTAGATAATGTTATGCAAGTTATCAGGAAGGAAACATGTCTTTTAACTGGTGGAACCAGGGTGGTAATATTAACAGCATTTGAACAGACCCTTGAAATTGTTGTTTACCCCAACAATTTAGGAAGCCAAACCTAGACAGCACATTAAAAAGCAGACATTACTTTGTTGACAAAGGTCCATATAGTCAAAGCTATGGCTTTTCCAGTAGTCATGTATGGATGTGAGAGTTGGACCATAAAGATGGCTGAGTGATGCAGAATTGATGCTTTTGAACTGTGGTGTTGGAGAAGACTCTTGAGAGTACCTTGGACTGCAAGGAGATCCAACCAGTCCATCCTAAATATTGAATATCCAGTCCTGAATATTCATTGGGAGGACTGATGTTGAAGCTGAAACTCCAATACTTTGGCCACATGATTCGAAGAACTGACTCATTTGAAAAGATCCTGATGCTGGGAAAGATTGAGGGCAGTAGGAGAAGGGGATGACAGAGGATGAGGTGGTTGGATGGCATCACCGAATCAATGGGCATGAGTTTGAGCAAGCTCTGGGAGATGGTGAAGGACAGGGAAGCTAGGCATGCTGCAGTCCATGGGGTTGCAAAGTGTTGGACACAACCGAGTGACTGAACACCAACAACATACCAGTCATTCAGTGTGCAAGTGGGTTAGATTAAAAAATAATACAAGTAATAGTCAACTGAATTGACCAGTTCTCTAATTTCACTGTCTAGCTGATGCAATCAAATAATCAATCTTGTTTGGGTACCAGTGCTCCTGAATGTATTTCTGTGGCAAATGAGCCAGGCTCAGCATCTTGCTTCAACTTTCCACACTGAGTGTTCTCACTTCAACAATTCATTAAAGCCCTGCATCTCTGCCAAGATCTCCCTTGCTTCCTTTCTTCCTCTCTCCTTCATTAAAACAGAGCAATTATGCAATCCTATTCCTCTGCCCAGGGCTCATTCTAAAAATGTTCCTCTGCAAATGCCGCTGCTTGGCTGATTGGCACCAGGAGACAGCGGGAGATGGCAGGAGCTCTTCTCCTGAGTCTAGTTTGGCAAAATACTTTGTCTGGGATGGGCTGTGGGTCACTCCTAACCCCAACCGCAGGGACAAGAGCAGGAATTAAAGAGACAGGGTGCAGGGAGGCAGTGGAGGGTGAAGCTGATCTGGCTTCTGTACCCTTACACTGAATTAAATCTCAGAGTCAGAGTTTTGGGTAACACAGAAAAGAATAGCTTTATTGCTTTGCCAGACAAAGGAGGCCACAGAAGGCTAATGCCCTCAGAACTGTGTTCCCCCTTGAGAGGGCAGTGAGGAGTTTTCTGGTAATGGTTCAGACAGGGTGTGAGCAGCTCACGGATACTCTTCTGATTGCTTGGTGGGGAGGTAAGTGGGAGTCAGCATAACCAACCTTCTGGTTCCAGGGTTCTGGGGCCTATGTGATTGTGGGCACCTTACAGCTCACTTCTCCCACTTGGTGGGGGTTTCAGGATCTGCAAAACCACTCGAAGATATTGTTTTGTTATGTGTATTCCTTGAGGAGAAGCCAGGATCCAGGCCCAAGGCTGTGCTATTGCTTCTTTTGATTGTTCATCCCTCTCTCGGTATCCCCTCCCTTCCCTAATTAGCAACTGTTTGAACCTGCCCTTTGGAACTCAGCAAAGGGGACATAGAAAAGCTTTTGTGCCCAGGAGGCCCAGAGGGTCCTGCTAGGTATTAAGGGGTAGGCGAAGGGACAGTTGAACGGATGACTCAGTGAATCATGGACTGTTAGGCCCCCAGATCCTTGTCTACAATGTATGTCCGAGGTGCAGATGGAGAAAATGATCTGCAAGCCCAGGCCTGATCTGCTTAAGAATACACAGCTGGAAATGGGAACACTGCCATTGACAGTAGGCTTTCTCTTTCACATTTCTTTGTGTCCCAACTCCTGGATGAAGCAGTGGAGGAGGCGAAGGTGCCTGAGGGAGGCCCAGGACCACTCTGCTCACAGGTGGAACCTCTCTACCTGGCTGCCTTCTGGTGGATGGAACAGACACTTTGAGTTCAGAGCCCAGAAGCAAATGCCCCAGGGGCACTGAGGGTTGTGACTTTTGCCCCTGAGAGACTAGCCTGTGAATAAGAGAATGAGAGTAAAGGGGCAAGGGAGCCTGAATGAAGCAGCTCTTCCACACTGCAAAGAAAGACGTGAAGGAGCCCCCTCCCCTCAGCGACAGTGGTCGCCATCTTGAAGTCCCCTAGGTCTAAGCTCAATGTTTTCCAGACCGAGTGTTGGAAACAAAGTGTAGTCACTCAGTCCTGTCCAACTCTTTGCGACCCCATGGACTGTAGCACACCAGGCTCCTTTATCTGTGGGATTTCCTAGGTAAGAATACTGGAGTGAGTTGCCATGCCCTTCTCCGGAGGATCTTCCCAACCCAGAGATTGAACCCAGGTCTTCTGCATTGTAGGTTGTTTGGTTTAGCTTGGTCTAAACCAAACCTATGTCTCATTTGCCGCAGAAATACATGCCCATCTTTACCATCTGAGCCTCCAGGAAAGTAAACACCAAGCTAAACAAACAACCCAAACTCCAACCTCCCTCATAAATGTTCAAACCCCTTAATTCTTTCAACTGTCCCCAACCCCATCCACATCCCAACCACCCACCTCCCAGAAACCGACAACTCTCCCGCTGAATGACTTTGAGGGGCTGTCCAGAGTCTGGTGATGACAAACTCTCTTCTCAGACCAAAGGGCTCTTTCTTCTGTCCTGACTTTGCCCTCTGTGGGCCCCTGGGAAAACCAGGAGGGAACACTCCCTCAGCAGCTCTTCTGGGGATAGGGGTCTGCAGGAGACCCGCAGGATCTCTCAGGCCCTCTGCCAGCCTCGTCCTGCCCCACTCAGACTCGGTGAAGATGGAACTCTGAGGACACCCTTCCTTTCTTGGGTGTCTGCTTGGGATGGGAGCACAAAAGTCTGGAAGGGAACACAATGTCCTCTGAGCTTTTGCCCCATCCCCCCCACCACCCCTCAGCTCTGTGTTCTATTGGAAAGCCCATTCCTCATCACACTTGCTGCCAGATCCAGATGTGGGAGAAGGTGGTGACAACTCCAGGTGTGTGTGGAGGTTGGGGGTGGGGGTCAGGTAGAATGAGGAAGCCTTTTTTCAAGATACTATCAGCATCTCACTCTGCTACAGCTTCTCTAATACTGATGTTTTCCTTTTTTCCAGTTACATAAATATATGTACTTATATATATAGTTTTGTATATTTATATATGTAGTTTATATGGGTGTGCATGTACTCAGTCATGTCCGACTCTTTTGCGCCCCTGTGGACTTTAGCACACCAGACTCCTCTGTCCATAGAATTGTCCAGGCAAGAATACTGGAGCGGGTTGCCATTTCCTCCTCCAGGGGATCTTCCCGACCCAGGGATTGACCCTGAGTCTCTTGTACCTCCTGCATTGGTTATAGTTATATATATATATACATATATAGTTTTAAAATCAAGTTGAGGCTTTATATATATGTATGTATTTAGTTACACATATAGTTTTTTAAAATTGAGTTGTGACTATATATAACTATAATTATATGTGGTTTATATAATTATATATAATTTTTTAATCAAGTTGTGGCTATATATATATAAACTATACATATAGTTATATATATATGGTTTTTTAAAAAATCAAGTTGTGAGTATATATAAAACTATAGTTATATGTAGTTTTATATAGCTATATATAATTTTTTAATCAAGTTGTGGCTATATATATAACTATACATAGTTACATATACAGTTTTAAAAAATCAAGTTGTGACTATAATCTAACTATAGTTATATATATATATATATATTTTTTTTTTCTATTTGTAGCTTTTTTTAATCAAGTCATGGCAGACAAGGAAAGTCTTTTCAGCTCACATCCTTCCCCGACATAATAGCAGCTGTCACTGATGGAGTGGTTCCTATGCACCAGGCACAGTGCCAAGTGTTCCATATATTTCATATGATGCTCACTTTCCCAGGGAGGTGCTCGTGTTACCACATGCTCAGTATCTGAGAAAATCGAGGTATGGGGAGGTCCAGGAACTTGCCCCGTGCCTCGTATCTGAAGCCAGGCAGTCGAAATAACGGCAGCGCACAGGTTGCTCAGGAGGTCTCCACCTTCTTGTTCTAGTCTAGGCTCTTTAAAACTCAGGAGACAAGAATTTGACATTCCAGATTCTTCCCAGGATGGTTTTCTCAGGTTGGAGTCTGGTCTGAATGATGAAGGTCAAGGAGTTTGAGGTGCGCGTGTGGAAGCTGGTTGGGAAAATACATCAGTTCCTCTTTATGTATTATCTAGTGACTTAATACATCACATACAATTCTGAGAAATTAACTTGAAAAACATGGTAAGAGAAAACCACTGCTTTATGGAGAGACAGGCTCCTATCAGGTCAGATTGGGTCACATGAATTATTTGGCTATTTCTTTGCTTCTGATGCTGCAGTTGAGCTGAGGCAGGGACACTGAAGCAGGACTGGACAGATCCAGGAAGACACGAGGACCCATGTACCTTCATGCTCCAACCTTTAATACCTGGAAGGCGATGCAAATTAAGCATGGCTACACTTTCTGTTGACTCCAGAGGGAGCCTTAGATTTTTTGTCTCAATCCTCTGCAGCTTCTACCTGCAGAGTGGAGTTGGCATGTAAATCAAAATTCATTTGCTATGGAAAACACACATAAGAGGAGGTACAAACACTCATAAGAGAGATACAAGGATAGAACAGCACAAAACTAGATAATCTGAGTTCTAAACTACGGTGTGCTTTCTGAGGCTCTATTCTTGCCTGTTCTCTGTGATGGGTACCATCTAAGCCCATCTGAGCCCAGGGGTAGAGCTCAGACTTCGGGACTCCCTGAAATCTGATTCCAAGAAAGCCTAAGACTGATGGAGAAAAGAACATTCCTTCTCCTATTAAGGTTTAACTTCAAGCACTTGACCATGTGCCCTCCATATCATTAAGCCTTATCTCACTCCCACCCCTACCCACCCCCACCCTGTGCCATACCTCTCCTCCGGTGTGTGCTGATACCCCTGGGCTACAGAAAGGTGATCATCATCCCAGTGAAGGACAAAAGATGGGAGCAGGGGGTGGGGCATTTCAATAAAGCAGACCTTTAGAGCAAGTTGCCATATAAACTCAATCCACACTTCTATGGGGCTTACTATGCCCTGTGCACTGCTCCAAGCACATGGCATATAACTCATGGATACTCACAACAATCCTATGTGGATTTTTGCATTATTACTATGGAAGGGAGACTGAGGCACGCAGAGGTTACGGAACTTGTCACAGGTTATCCAGAACGTAAGTGCCAACGTGAGTCTATGGGCAGACTGGCTCCTGAGTGATGCTGCTGCCACATGGCTGCTTATTAGCCTTACGTGAATAAAGACAGAAAGACCCAACTGGGATGACAGCTCATTTCATAGGAGTGCTTCAGTAGGAGTGGAAGAGCTGTTCTTTTTTAAAAAAATTTATTTATTTTTGTTTGCACTGGGTCTTTGGTACTGTATGTGGGCTTTCTCTAGTTGTGGTGAGTGGGTGCCGCTCTTTAGTTGCAGTGTGAAAGTTTCTCATTGTGGTGGCATCTCTTGTTGAGGAGCACGAACTCTAGAGTGTGGGCTTAGTAGTTGGGCACAGGGACTTAGTGGCAATAGTCCTGGACTGGGGATCAAACCCTGTCCCTGAATTGGCAGGTGGACTCTTAACCACTGGACCACAATATGCCTGACCAAGCTTTTGCTTGGGTTCTGAAAGGAGGACTTGATATTAGGGTGGGGGAGAGAAGGCTACATTAATAAAGTACCTGCTATATGCCAGGGACCATGTTAAGTGCTTTTATACATAGATTCTCATGTTTCTTCCTCCTAGCTCCACTATCATCCCTTCTCTAACATGATCCCTGGAAGGAAAATTGACTCTTACAAAGTCACACAGCCAGACATTAGTAGAGTTAGAATTCAAAGCCCATTCAGTCTGCCTTTCCACTCCAGGAAGTGAGCAAAGAATATCCTTCACTGAAGGAGAAAAAGGAAGTTGATTTGTTAATATGAAACTCTGGTGTTTTGCCATTTGAAGGACTCCTCTGATGTCCAATCCTGGCTCATGAGGGCTTGGGGAGGGACAGTGAGAAGCCAGAGGGGTAGGGGTTCTTGTGAAATTGTGACTAGTTTTTACAGAAACCTGTAATTGCTATGATTCTGGACTATTCTCTCTGATCCATGACCTAAGTCAACATGTTGCTAAGGCAATTAAATGTTCCAACTTGAAATAAATTCTGCTTCAGGAAAGAAAGAAAGAACAGCATGTAGAAGCTCAAACTGAAGATGATTCTTCATTTTGAATTGTTTCTGCAGCTGAGAAATGAGATCAGTGTTCTCTACCTATTTTATTGATAAGTGAATAATGGCTTCTTGGAGCCTCCAAAGTTCTATCATTGTCAGGCCTGCAATCTAGCGGTTTATTAAGAGGCACCAGAAGTGCTGTTGGTGGAAAAAATCTATGTTCCCGAGCTTATCTTGACTTACCTTGGCTTTAACAATTTCTTTCCTTGAACAGGCTCTGGCTTCTGGTTTGGAAGATCTCAATATTTCTGCTCTAGTTGCCAGGAAAAATGAGGGGCTGCCTGACATCTGGCCTCTCATTGTCAGCATTGTTAAAAATTGGATTCCCCAATCCTCCGACTTCCCTTGACTTTATTGATCCAAGTGCCTCGAGCTTCCCATTCGCTGATAGTGGTGTTTGTGAGAACAAAACCATAGAGGTCACAGGAGGCTATTTTCTTTCCCATCCATCCATCCATCCATCCACACACCCATCCCAACCTCCTTGAGTGCCTACTCTGTGCAAGTTGGAGTCGTGCAAAGCTCAAAGTGCAATGGCCTAAGGTTAAGAAACAGGAAAGAGACTGTGGTTGAAAGGTGTGGATAGAGAGAAACCACAGAGAGAAGCAGGGGCCACCATGGTAAGGATTATGGGTTTTAATTTAATTATGATAGGATGCATTGCAGCTTTTTTTTTCCCATTTATTTTCATTAGTTGGAGGCTAATTACTTTACAATATTGTAGTGGTTTTTTGCCATACATTGACATGAATCATCCATGGATTTACATGTGTTCCCCATCCTGAACCCCCCTCCCACCTCCCTCCCCATCCCATCTCTCTGGGTCATCCCAGTGCACCAGCCCTGAGCACTTGTCTCATGCATCCAACCTGGACTGGCGATCTGTTTCACACTTGATAGTATATATGTTTCGATGCTGTTCTCTCAGATCATCCCAACCTTGCCTTCTTCCATAGATCCCAAAAGTCTGTTCTATACATCTGTGTCTCTTTTTCTGTCTTGCATATAGGGTTATCATTACCATCTTTCTAAATTCCATATATATGCATTAGTATACTGTATTGGTGTTTATCTTTCTGGCTTACTTCACTCTGTATAATGGGCTCCAGTTTTATCCACCTCATTAAAACTGATTAAAATATATTCTTTTTAATGGCTGAGTAATATTCCATTGTGTATATGTACCACAGCTTCCCTATCCATTCGTCTGCTGATGGGCATCTAGGTTGCTTTCATGTCCTGGCTACCCTAAAGACTCTACCAGAAAATTACTAGAGCTAATCAATGAATATAGTAAAGTTGCAGGATATAAAATTAACACACAGAAATCCCTTGCATTCCTATACACTAACAAGGAGAAAACAAAAAGAGAAATTAGGGAAACAATACCATTCACCATTGCAACAAAAAGAATAAAATACTTAAGAGTATATCTACCTAAAGAAACAAAAGACCTATACATAGAAAACTATAAAACACTGATGAAAGAAATCAAAGAGGACACAAACAGATGGAGAAACATACAGTGTTCATGGATTGGGAGAATCAATATTGTCAAAATGGCTATTCTACCCAAAGCAGTCTATAGATTCAATGTAATCCCTATCAAGCTACCAACGGTATTTTTCACAGAACTAGACCAAAGAATTTCACAATTTGTATGGAAATACAAAAAACCTCAAATAGTCAAAGCAATCTTGAGAAAGAAGAATGAAACTGGAGGAATCAACCTGCCCGACTTCAGACTATACTACAAAGCCGCAGTCATCAAGACAGTATGGTACTGGCACAAAGACAGAAATATAGATCAATGAAACAGCATAGAAAACCCAGAGATAAATCCATGTACCTATGGACACCATATCTTCGACAAAGGAGGCAAGGATATACAATGGAAAAAAAGACAACCTCTTTAACAAGTGGTGCTGGGAAAACTGGTCAACCACTTGTAAAAGAATGAAACTAGAACACTTTCTAACACTATACTCAAAAATAAACTCAAAATGGATTAAAGACCTAAATGTAAGACCAGAAACTATAAAACTCCTAGGGGAGAACTTAGGCAAAACACTCTCCAACATAAATCACAGCAAGATCCTCTATGAGCCACCTCCCAGAATATTGGAAATAAAAGCAAAAATAAACAAATGGGACCTAGTTAAACTTAAAAGCTTTTGCCCAACAAAGGAAACCATAAACAAGATGAAAAGACAGCCTTCAGAATGGGAGAAAATAATAGCAAATGAAGAAACAGACAAAGGATTAATCTCAAAAATATACAAGCAACTCCTAAAGCTCAATTCCAGAAAAATAAATGACCCAATCAAAAAATGGGCCAAAGATCTAAACAGACATTTCTCCAAAGAAGACATACAGATGGCTAACAAACACATGAAAAGATGCTCAACATCACTCATTATCAGAGAAATGCAAATCAAAACCTCAATGAGGTACCATTATACGCCAGTCAGGATGGCTGCTATCCAAAAGTCTACAAGCAATAAATGCTGGAGAGGGTGTGGAGAAAAGGGAACCCTCTTACACTGTTGGTGGGAATGCAAACTAGTACAGCCACTATGGAAAACAGTGTGGAGATTTCTTAAAAAACTGGAAATAGAACTGCCATATGACCCAGCAATCCCACTCCTGGGCATACACACCGAGGAAACCAGATCTGAAAGAGACACGTGTACCCCAATGTTCATCACAGCACTGTTTATAATAGCCAGGACATGGAAGCATTGCAGCTTTTAACAGGATGTTCTGAACTAATTTTTAAGAAGCTACCCTAGCTTCTTTTGGAGAATAGATTACAGGAGTAAACATCAAAAGAGAGCCTTGCTAGAAAGGCATTGCAGAAGCCCACGCAAGATGATGACTTGATTTGAACCAGTGGGCAGCCAGGGAGTTTGACATAATTGATTCTATTTGGGTTATCCTTTGCAGGTAGAGCTAACAGGACATGCTGATGGGCAAGGGGTGGATGGGCAAAGAAAGGAAGAAGAAGATCAGACTTCTGGCTTGAGTAACTGAGAGACTGTGCATACCATCATGTGAGAAAGGGAAAAGCTGGGGTGAGGGCAAGATTAAAGAATCTAAGTTCCTTCTGTTACTGAGTTCAAGCTCACTCTGCTCACCACACAACAGGCCTAGGAATCAGAGACAAGGGGTGGAGGCATGGAATATGGCTGAGGAGATGGCAGACTAATGTCTCTAAGTAACCATCTTATCAGGGTCTGGATGCTAGCTCTTTTATAGATCAGAGATGGGTGGAAATGAGGAAACAAAGTAAAAAGGCCAATAAGCTTGCAAACATCTCCTAGAATGGCAAGCCTCAGGCAGGGGAATGTGTTAATTTTTTCCTTCCTGCCATCTATAGGTGGACAGGGTTCTGAACAAAGTCACTTTAATGGTCAGGCAGAGGGGCAGGATTCGCTGAGGCAGGACATTATGTATGGTTATAATAACAGAAGGAATGGAAAGCAAGTCAAAGAAACAGTTCCAACATCGAGTCAGAGTTGACTTCTCCCTGCAACACTTCCAGTTTTAGCTGTCCTTGACTCTCAATAGAAGCCCAAGGCAGGTGCAAGCCTGGCCCCCAGCTTAGCCTGCACTTCAGGTTATTCTTTGGTGAGCAGCCGTAGTGATCACGGGAGCAAAACTTGAGTGTGGGTGAGGTCCTTCAGAGGATGGGAAGGTGAAGACCTTGGCACCCTGGCCAAGCTTTGCAGCCAACTTGCTGAGCCAGTGCAGAAGGGAGCTCTCTGGGGCCACATCTCACATCATGTCCTTTGCTGCCTGAGGGGAACACAGGGGTTAATTAGGAGATTCCAAAAAGAATCTTTAATGCCTTGGGAAAAAAATCTAGGCTAGAGAGACCATCACCATTTTAATCAGTTCTATTTACGCAGTGTTGTTAATGTTCACTGTTGGCATTTTCACTTACAGCATGCCATTTGCTTCTCACTATAACTTAGAAGAACTAGGTTCTGTTGTCCCCATTTTATAGGAAGGAAACTCAATGAAATTATATAATATGCCTAAGAATAGTCAGAGGCTTATGAAGAAGTAGCAAGATGAAGAGAATGGGGGTTGAGAAGAGTTAATTATTTTTTCGAGTGTAGGCAGTGGAAAGAGGACTAATACTTGCTTGTAGAGTTTTGAGGCACATGTCAGCAAATATATGGAAGGAAGAAAAGATAAAACACTTGTATCGGGTTGGCCAAGATGTCCGTTTGGGTTTTTCCATTATATCTTATGGAAAACCTTGAACAAATGTTTTGACCAACTCAATCAAATAGTTTAAATTGTCATGTCTTTGCATGTCTGTCTGCTCTACAGGTGGAACAGTGGTAAAGTATACCCCTGTCAAGGCAGGAGACCCAAGAGACACAGGTTCGATCCTTGGGTTGGGAAGATCCCCTGGAGAATGAAATGGCAACTCACTCCAGTATTCTTGCATCTGGAAAATTCCATGGACAGAGGAGCCTGATGGGCTACAGTCCACGGGGTTACAAAGAGATGGACACGACTGAGTATCATGCACTACTCTACCTCTGATGGTCTGCTTCTTTGTCCGTCTTGAGAATGCCTCAGTTCAGCTCAGTTCAGTCCCTCAGTCATTTATGACTCTTTGTGACCCCATGGACTGCAGCACGCCAGGCTTCCCTGTCCGTCACCAACTCCTAGAGCTTGCTCAAACTCATGTCCATTGAGTCAGTGATGCCATCCAACCATCTCATCCTCTGTCATCCCTTTCTCCTCCTGCCTTCATCAGGGTCTTTTCCAATGAGTCAGTTATTCACATTAGGTGGCTAAATATTGGAGCTTCAGCTTTAGCATCAGTCCTTCCAATGAATATTAAGGGTTGATTTACTTTAAGGTTGACTGGTTTGATCTCCTTGCAGTCCAAGGGACCTTCAGTCTTCTCAAACACCACAGTTGAAAAGTATCAATTCTTGGGCTTTCAGCTTTCTCTATGGTCCAACTCTCACATCCGTACACGACTACTGAGAATGCCTATTTCTCCTTTAAAACCTACCTCAGACGTTATAGCTGACAGGCTCTCGGGTAGGTTTTTTTTTTTTTTCAAAGTCTCTTTATTTAAGGAAATTCCCCTTCCCAGGAGAAGGAGCAGGGTTAGGCAGTCAGATTTTGACCACTTCAACCTCAGTAGCTACAGCAAATTAAAGCTGAGCTGGACACCTGACCCATGAAGAATCGGTTTATTGTCTAGCTAGTGAAAAATCTTTCTGTCTCCTGGGATTTTGAAGTAAGGGGACTCAGACTGCAACCCATGGGTAATGGAGATTAGAGATTGAAAGAGTCTTTGCGCCTAGAAAAGAAACCAACAGTCTCAAAGGCCCTTGATGAATCATCTAACTTCAGAGAAAACAAAACTGAACTTTAGGTCCTGCCCTGATGCTCCAGGCCAGTTGTATCTACTTGGGACTTATCACTCCCTGCCCAAAACCTCCCACCCCCTGTTCAATTACAAATGCCATCTCAACTAAAGAATACCCAAAACGTCCTGCCTGACTAATGGTTCCCTGATCGCTTCCACAAACCTCCCTTTAAATATGAAGCCTCCCTGATCCTTCTTGAACTCAGCCTGGTCGTTAGGCTGACTGTTGCCCCTCCATGCCTGAATAAAGGTAACCTACATCTGTTGAGGTCGTCTCTCCTTTTCTGCCTTAGTCCGAACTATGCCTTACAGAGATGAACAGTTACGCAAAAGTAAAGGTGGAGTCAGCATCTCTCAGCTGACATTACAATGGAGATCAGGAATCACAAGTAAGTAATTCAAATCAGATTACATCCATTAATTTACTCAAGACCATTGGTTGCTTGTCTGATTCTGAAGACTGGCTCATTCAACATCCACTCTCACTCCTTTCTACCATGTCTTTCTGTTCTAAAGGGACTACTAAGCTGAACACTGTGTTTTTGGAACACTTATGGGCCAGGTTCTGCATCTGACTTTGGTTCTGTTGAGTGAATGAGATGGGCTGAGACTTGGAAGGGAGAGTGACCCACATGAGGTGTCAGTCAGACATAGGGAGAGTGCAACTTTTGGCTCATGGGGTGATAGGGGTATCTGGTCCTCCAGGATCTGAGGACTGACATACCTTCTGGTCTCCAGCATCATAAGTGCTGAGTGATGGGCAGCTGAGATGTGAGGACCTCCAACGCAAGCATTCATTTCTCCTGGCTTAGTTGTTTCTCTTAGAATACATATGTGCTTAAGTCCTAGGGCTTCAGTGAATTACTTTGTGTGCTATAACAGGACTTCCCTGGTGGCTCAGATAGTAAAGAATATAGCTGCAATGTGGGAGACCCTGGTTTGATCCCTGAGTCAGGAAGATCCCCTGGAGAAGGGAATGGCTATCTACTCCAGTATTCTTGTTTGGAGAACTGCATGGACAGAGGAGCTGGGCACGGTATAGTCCATGGGGTCACAAAGATTCAGACACAACTGAGTGATTTTCATTTGGCCTGGCCCTATAAGAAGTTCCCTTCTGGGACTTTCCTGTGGTCCAGTGGCTAAGAGTCTGTGCTCCCAATGCAGGGGATTCAGGTTCGATCCCTGTTCAGGGAACTAGATCCTGAATGCTGCATTAAAAGATCTTGCATGCCTCAACTAAAGAATCTGGTACAGCTCAATAAGCAAATAAATAAATATTTTAAGAAGTTCCCTCCTGCTTTCTCTAGATAAAGTGAATTCTACTGCTTTCATCGACTCACTCTGATCCATTTGTGAATTAGCATTGGGCATGATTGCAGTGAAGAGACCTCAGAAAAGGAAATCTGGGAATCTGAACACATTGAGTTAGAAAGCAGAGAAGACATGGTTAACATTAGATGATGGAACACTGGTAATTTACTTTGCCCAGTGAAAAAACAGATAGTGAAATTACCATGTGTGGTGTCATCTCAAATGAAGGGCCCGTTAAAAGCTTTGCTAGATTCTGTGGCCGATGTTGTATAGACTGCATTGTAAGAGAGTCTATTGTAAGACTTTGCTATGAAAAATGTGGTCCATGGAACCACAGCCTTAGCACCACCTGGGAACTTGTTAGAAATGCAAAGTTGCAGGACCTGCACTTCCCTCCTGAGTCAGAGCCTGCATTTTAACATGATCCACAGTGTTTTATGAGAAAAAACAGTGGGCTAGCTCCTGTGCACTGTGGTGTACACCTTAAAGAAACAGATTGACAAGATCAAACAGAGATTGAGTTTAAAGTTTATATAATTTAGTCTGGCCTTTTAAAAACAAGCATACAGAATTCTGAATACAAAATTAGATATGCAAATATACATATATTTAGAAGAAGCACAGGCAAGTAAGGTACCCGGAAGCTTATATTTTATTAGCATCACAAAAAACTGCCTCAGCCTCCAAGTTTTAACTTTTCTGTTTAGGACTTCCTATGACTACTCTTAAAAATATTTTACTGTTTTTAGTCACAGGGCTGATGTAAGCAAAAGTAAAACATGGAGACTGATACTGAGGCCTGTTGTAGGACAAACCAACATTGAATGAACAGCACTGACTGGGAATGGATGACAAGTAGATGAAGATAATGGAAACTAGAGAACGAATGAAATGGCAGGAGTATTTAGATCATGTTGTTGTTGTTTATTCTCTAAGTCATATCTGACTCTTTTGCAACCTCATGGACTGTAGCCCTCTAGGCTCCTCTGTCCATGGGGTTTCCCAGACAAGTATACTGGGTGGGTAGCTTTGCCATTTCTTTCTCAAGGAGATCCTCCTGACTCAGGGATTGAACCCGTCTCCTCCATTGCAAACAGATTCTTTACTGCTGAGCCACTGAAGCGAAAGTGAGGTTGCTCAGTCGTGTCTCACTCTTTGCCATAGAAGTTGGCAAATTCTACAAACGAGGACACTCTCTGCCCCCGCCCTCTCTGTTGTTCAGTAGCCAAGTCGTGTCCAGCTCTTTGTGACTCCCATGGGCGGCAACCCACCCCCTCTACTAGATGTTGAAGGTTTCTCTCCAAACCACAATCTTCCCATTAGATTTTTTAGGGCTGCAGATTTTTTTAAAATTAATTTTTATTAGAATATAGTTGCTTTACAATGTGGTGTTAGTTTCTATTGTACTAAAAAAGTAAATCAGCTACACATATACAGACACACATCTTTTTTGGATTTCCTTCCCATTAGGTCACCACATAGTACTGAGAAGGTTTTCCTGAGCTATATAGTAGGTTCTCACTAGTTATCTATTTTATATATAGTATCCATAGTGTATATAAGTCAATCCCAATCTCCTGTTTCATCCCACCCACCCTCTTTCCCCATTTAATGTCTGTATGTTTGTTCTCTACGTCTGTGTCTCTATTTTTATTTTTCAAATAAGATCACTCACACCACTTTTCTAGATTCCACACGGGTTTTTGAAAACAGGCTCTGATTTCATCCATCTCCGTACCCCGGTACTGAAGACAGATCTGGTAGGCGGTATCTCTATGACAGAAACAGTATGTGATTGCTTTTCATTTTTCCTTTTTTTTTTTTGCTACAACCCAGAAAAAAGTTTCACTGTCAGCCCCAGTGTTGAATATTGCCTATGAATTAGTGCTTTACTGAACTCAGGGATGCTAGTGGGAAGCCTTTCTCAGTGGGAAGTCCCAAGTCTGCTCATGTACCTCTGCAAGTGTTCCTGTACCTCTCCTTCAGGTACTGCACTCTTGGGGGGAGGGAAATTAGCTGGGAGGCATTTGCTGAGGTCAGCCTTGGCCTTGGGGCTGGGCCATTGTTCCTAGGAGAAGCTGTAACAGGAAATGAGATGGAGAATGAGAAAAAGGGGGATGGAGCACTGGGTGGTGTTCTGAATGGCTCCCTCTGCATTTCAGCTCCTTCAGGAAATAGCTACTAACTCAGAAGATGCCCTTAACTTTGCTATGGAGCAAGACAACTTCAAAGTGCTTTGGAAAGGTTGTTGCTGAATGAAAAGACACGGGATTCTTGGCCTCCGGAGGAGACGAATTCAATCTGGGGCCAGAGACGAGGCTGGATCGCTCAGAGCTTTTGTGTAATAAAGTTTTATTAAAGTATAAAGGAGATAGAGAAAGCTTCTGACATAGGCATCAGAAGGGGGCAAAAGAGTACCCCCCTCCTAGTCTTTAGCTGTATGTTATATAGTCACTCACAGTCTGTTAATGAAATGAAAGGAATGTCATAAAATTTAGAATGGCACCAGATAATTCATCTCAGGCCATAAAACGATTGACTTTGAATCTTGTAGAAGGGCAGAATACCAACAAATAGTTCCGCTTACATAGATTAGGGGAACAATACCTGAGTAAGTAAGCTAGGCCATTTGGCGGAACCAACTTGAAGATAGAGTCTGGGGTTCATTAACATAGCTTAAGACAACATTTCCATACGAAAAAGAAATGTATTGGTTAACTCAAAGTTTGAGAGTAGTTAGCTTTAGGTGAGACCAGGTGTCATGGCAACACAGAATGTTAAGAGAAACCTCCTTTTAAATATGTATAGAGAAGTAAAAACAGATCGCTGGCTTGTTTCTTCCTGCCGCTTAAGAGAGATAAAAATGTCTGGCACTTACAGCCTCTTTCCTCCATTTGGAGACCCCTGGCCTTCCTGCCTGTTACCCTCTCACTTTCACTCCCATTGAGATAAACAAATGAATAAGATACCATGATATGAATTTGACTGTATTTGTCTTCTTACAGAGAGAATTCAGTGAACTAACTGGTAACCGACTCTTTGCGACGCCATGGACTGTAGCATGCCAGGCTCTCCTCTCCATCACCAACTCCCGGAGCTTGCTCAAACTCATGTTCATCGAGTTGGTGATGCCATCCAACCATCTCATCCTCTGTCGTCCACTTCTCCTCCTGCCTTCAATCTTTCCCAGCATCAGGGTCTTTTCCAATGAGTTAGTTCTTTGCATGAGGTGGCCAAAGGATTGGAGTTTCAGCTTCAACATCAGTCCTTCCAAAGAATATTCAGACTTGATTTCTTTTAGGATTAACTGGTTGGATCTCCTTGCAGTCCAAGGGACTCTCCAGAGTCTTCTCCAACACCACAGTTCAAAAGCATCAATTCTTGGGCGTTCAGCTTTCTTTATGGTCCAACTCTCACATTCATACATGACTACTGGAAAAACCATGACACCATCCTCTTCCTTCACCATCAGCCAATCAGAGAATTGCTGATTAAATACCAATGTCTAGGCCCCACTCTCAGAGATTCTCATTTAGCTGGTCCAGGTTGGGCCCTGGACATTTACAAAGTAATATCCCCAGATTTAGAAACACTGGAATAAAGTTGAATTTGATGAAGATCAAACAGAATCTTCACAGCAAAAAAAGCACATAAGTTAAAGTTACGTGTCAGTCACTCATTTCTGTCCAAGTCTTTGTGACCCCATGGACTATAGCCTTTCAGGCCCCTCTGTCCATGGGATTTCTCAGGCAAGAATACTGGAATGGATGGCTATTCCCTTCTCCAGGGGATCTTCCTCACCCAGGGATCAAACCCAAGTCTCCTGCATTGGCAGGTGGGTTCTTTACCTTCTGAGCCACCAGGGAAGACCAAAAAAGTACATGTGATATTTCAAAACAGTCTCTGGGACATGGCAGGAAGGTGTGGAATATTGGTTACAGTCTCTGATTGACCTTCCTTAGCCTAAAGGAATAGACATTTCCAGGAAGTTTTCTCCTTATTGATAGGGACAAAGCTCTGAATCTAAAACTTGGACTATGAACCACTGAAAATAATAATGTGATAAAGATGGTCCTGGGGTACTCGCCCCTATGTTCACTTCACAGCAAGTTAGTACTATTATGAATGCCTTAATTCAAAGCCTATTGGCACCAAATTAAAATTCTTACACATCCAATTACTTTATTTGTGGCCATATTGCATCGTTTGTGGGATCTTAGTTCCTCAACCAGGGATTGAACCCAGGCCATGGCAAAGAATATATTGAGTCCTAATCACTGGACTGCCAGGAAATGCCCTTAAATTGGTTTTAATATGGTGCAAATGCACATTTCTAGCCTTTGGAGCCTGTTTGGTCTGCCTGCCATGTAAAACTGCACCCAGCATCTCTAGCCATAAATAAGAACTTAAGTCTTTAAAAGCCCCTGATCTACTGTGGGCTTTGGACCTCTCTGAACCAGACACTCTTCTCCCAACTGTAGAACAACCTCACCTTGACACTTAAGTCCATTCTCCAATTCCTCTCTCCTTTGGGGGTCACCTCACCCTCTTCCCCTTCTGGATGGTGACACTTTGCCAGTTGTCTGTGGAATGAAGCTGTTCCTTGTGACAAGACTTTCTCTATTAGGCAAACCCAAATGTCACCCTATAATGCTTGTTTTCTGTGATTGTGGTTTTCATTCTGTCTGCCCTCTGATGGATAAGGATAAGAGGCTTATGGAAGCTTCTTGAAGTGAGAGACTGACTGTGGGGGAAACTGGGTCTTGTTCTGATGGGTAGGGCCACGCTCAGTAAATCTTTAATCCAATTTTCTATTGATGGGTGGGGCTGTGTTCCCTCCCTGTTGTTTGACCTGAGACCAAACTATGGTGGAGGTAATGAAGATAAAGGCGACCTCCTTCAAAAGGTCACATGCACGCACTGCCACGCTCAGTGCCCCGACCTGGCAGCAGGCCACTGCCAAGCCACTTCTCTGCCAGAGACTCCTGGATACTCACAGGGAAGTCTGGGTCAGCCTCTTGTGGGGTCACTGCTCCTTTCTCCTGGGTCCTGGTGCACATAAGGTTTTGTTTGTGCCCTCCAAGAGTCTGTTTCCCCAGTCCTGTGTAAGTTCTATAATTAAATCCCACTGACCTCCAAAGTAAAATTCCCTTGAGGTTCTCAGTCCCTTTGCCAGATCCCCAGGTTGGGAAATCTGTTGTGGGTTCTAGAACTTTCTTAACAGTGTGAGAATTTATTTGGTATAATTGTTCTGCAGTTTGTGGGTCGTCTGCTTGGTGACTCTATGGTGGGGTTAATGGCAACCTCCTCCAAGAGGGCTTATGCCACACGCTGTGTGATCCAGGTCTGCTGCACCCAGAGCCCCTGCCCCTGCGGCAGGCCACTGCTGACCTGTACCTCTGCAGGAGACACTCAAATACTCAAAGATATGTCTGGCTGAGTCTCTGTGGGGTCTCTGGGTCCTAAAGGAAATCAGTCCTGAATGTTCACTGGAAGGACTGATGCTGAAGCTGAAACTCCAATACTTTGGCCACATGATGCAAAGAACTGACTCATTGGAAAAGACCCTGATGCTGGGAAAGACTGAAGGCAGGAGGAGAAGGGGATGACAGAGGATGAGATGGTTGAATGGCATCACCAACTCAATGGACATGAGTTTGAGCAAACTCCAGGAGTTGGTGATGAACAGGGAAGCCTGCCTGGCATGCTGTAGTCCATGGGGTTGCAAAGAGTCAGACATGACTGAGTGACTAAACTGATAATGCTTAATGCTGCCATCTTTCCTTTATAAGCCTTTCCTTTATCTTTCCTTTATGAGCCTTTTAGCTTTTGAACTCATCACAGGTGCATGTGTGGATGAAGTAGAGTTAGCTAGGAACTTATCGGTAAAATTTTCACTGTCATCTTCTAATGGGAGAGAGAGTGATGATAAAGCCATGGCCACTGCCTCTCCAATATTAGAGCTTTGACTCACAGTGAAAAATTCAGACACTACCATCCATAACCCAAAACAGGAGGAAGAGAGAGGCTAAACTGCCAAGAATTCTGTACTGAAAGGGAGAACTGCCATCTACTTTGAGAAGGAAATGTGAGTGGTAAGTGACTAAGGCATTGCCTTCTCGAGTGGAAGAAACACTTGAAGATGGGAACAAAGGGCCACTGTTTGGCTGCTCTGTGCTAGGTCTGACTTATGTGCAATATTCACTTTTTATCAGAGCTCTCTCACATTATTGTCCTAACACAGTTGAAGAGATGAATTTATTTGTTTGAGATCACAAATCTAGAAAACAGAAGTGTTGGGATTCAAAGTGCATTATTTACATATCGCAGAGCCCCAAGGTGGTGCAGTAGCAAAGAATCCACCTGCCAATGCAGGAGACTCAGGAGCCATGGGTTCATTCCCTGGGTTGAGAAGATCCCCTGGAGAAGGAAATGGCAACCCACTCCAGTCTTCTTGCCTGGGAAATTCCAAGGACAGAGGAGCCTGGTGGGCTGCAGTCCATCGGGTCACCAGGAATCGGACACGGCTGAGCATGTACACACTGTTAACTGTTAACAATCAAATGAGCTTGGATAGTTGGGACGTTCTGGGCTGTCTCACCTTACCTAGATGCCTGTTGGTGAGTTCACATCATGCAGCACAGTACCATGGGACCTCAAACTACTAGCAGCAAATCAAACTCTCTCAGAAGCTGATTTTCCCAGTCTCTCCACAGGTGGTCTCCTAGCTTCCCTGGTAACTAGCGAGAATCAGTGGATCAGAAGGTATCTTCGCTTTATTCCCACCTGTGGCCTTGGCCCTCCAGGCAGCTCGTGGTCTGCAACCTCAGTGAACAGCACTGCTGGCCCAGCAATGCAGACAGAGAACTCCCCTTTCCCTTTCTCCCTTCTTCCCTTCTGCCTCCCACGAACATTAAGTCTTATTCACAGGATATCCTACTTCTTTTTGCCATTTACTTTATTGTACCATTTCATGATAATTAGACTCATTATTCACAGGCTTCATCTTCCTGGAGAAAGGAGACTCCGTTAGCAAATCAGCTTTCCTCTGGAAATGCTACAGACCAATGAATGCATCACCTTCTAAACCTTTTTGGAATCTGTTTTCTACCCGGTCTATGTGTTTGACCACCTGAGTTGACAATCAGTCCTTCATAATACAGCTTCTAATTTCCTGAAGGTATCTGATTGACCCATAACTCCCTACATCTATCCTTTCCCACTTAGACAGAGGAGCACATAAATATTTCATATTTATATATCTATATATTTTTATCTATCAATTATCTATCATCTGTCTACCTGAAGCAGAACATTTATGGGCATAGGTAAAGTTCCTTACTTTACAGAATGATATGGAATTAACAGAGGAAAGAGAAATCTATATATGACAGCGCTTAAGCATGCATTGAATTATGGTCCCGTGCTTTAGAGACTCAAGATAGTTTGCTTACTCCCTCATTTCTCTTCTCTGCTCCATTTATCCCCACTTGGAGGAAAGACACCCATTGCAAAACCCCATCTCATATACTTCCAGCTCTGTGACCTGAAAATCTAGGGTCCTTTCCTTCATGTTCTAATCTAAACCCTTCTAAGAAATGATTCTGATTAGCTTTGCTCAGGTTATATGCTTACCTTTTGACCAAAAATTGTGGTCAGGAGAACTGGGTCCTATGTTTGCCTAGACGAAGGTCTTGTGTCCTCCCTCTTACCTTCCCATTCAGCAGGGAGCTAGAGGATTTTAAATGGGATTATAAGCCTGCAAGGGTGGGGAGAGCAATATGCTAAAAGAAGTAGGGTTACTCAAACAGGGACAGAAACAATGTTGTTCAATGTCACAAAACTGAGTTTTCCTGACTCCAGAACACAAGCGTACCATGCTTTACCTCATGTACCCTACCCCTTCAAAGAGGAGGAATGTGATTGGAGGGCTTATGGAAGAGCTATTCATGAAAAACAGGATAAACATTTCTGTGCTTCTTAAGTTATTTGAAACTCAGTTTTTCATTTACATTTTCTTTAAATTCACTGTAAAATGAAGAGTTGTACTAATTAATGGTCTGTATATCTTTTTTTTTAACTTGCTGTATCAATATTTTATAGGTTTTGGGGAAATGATTAATACAAAGGTTTTTATGTTGCCCAAAGGTGTGGTTTCATAGACTTTTCTAGAGGTCATACCGTTGACATCACTGGCTGCCTATATGCATAACATCAAAGGAATTTGGTGCCCGTGCTTGCAGCATGATGTCCTCATTTATGTGTGTTGATGACATTCTGTGGGTTGCCAGGAACACTTCCTTAGGCCACTAAAGGAAAAAGAGAGATCACTGCATGGATTCCTGAAGGTTGGAATTTTGCTGACCTGGGTGCTGCCAGGAGCCACCTGGACACAGGGACCACTATTCTCTGTCATCCTCCTGAATTGGACTGTCGCTGTCTCTAATCACCTCCCGTTCTCTCCTGTCTCTGCTCCATTTTCTTTTCCTTCGTGGCTGGTAAACCAGCTCTGTTACTAACTTCTGCTTCAGATGGGACTCCGATGATGACTTTGCTAATTTTTTCCCTCTTTTGGTCCTTTACTCCAGGCGACCTCAACAATCACTGGCCAAACTACTGATGGGATCTCTTTTTAAAAATCATTAATTAGTTTTTTTTTTTGGTTGTGCTGGGTCTTTGATGCTTTGTTTAGGCTTTCCCTAATTGCAGCCGGGGGCTACTCTTCAATGCAGTTCTCAGGCTTTTCATCGTGGCGGCTCCTCTTGCAGCAGAGCACGGGCTCTAGGCATGCAGGCTTCAGGGGTTGCAGCACGCGGGCCCACTGCTTGTGGTGCATGGGCTTAGGCCGCTCCCTGGCATGTGGAATCTTTCCAGACCAGGGATTGAACCCATGTCCCCTGCATTGGCAGGAGGATTCTTATCCACTGTGCTACCAAGAAAGTCTGTGGTAGGATCTCTTGGGTCATATTTCCTTCTTGGTTCAATCAGAAGCCTCCCTTGAATAAAGATGTTGGTAGTGCTGATTCCCTGAGAAGGGAATTTTGGGCCAGCCAGGAGTTTGAGCTGAAAGGGGCTGGCATCATGAACTATGTGTTTAATCCCCCCAAATAGAGATAAAACAGGAGTCTGGGGACATGTCCTCAAGAACAGGTATTTGTGTAGCACAAAGAAGGAACCTGAAATGTCTGCCTCCTAAGTAACTACTTAGGTTTCTTTTACTTATTTATTTGTCTGTGCCAGGTCTTAGTTGTGGCATGTGGGATCTAGTTCCCTGATTGCAGATTGAACACAGGTCCCCCTGCATTTCGAGTTGGAGTCTTAGCTACTGGATCGCCAGGGAAGTCTCATACTTACGTTTCTTTTTAAGGATGGAGAAGTACATATCTTTTCAAAACTTTACTCTCCCATCCTTATTATTTCTTTTTTTTTTTCCATGTTGAAGTTTTTTATTTTGCTAAAATGTACAAACAGAATACAACTATCCACATTTTACAGTTTCTAAACATATAACCACTGATGGCTTCCAAAAGATGCTGATGTTCTTCATAGTTAAGATGCTTGATGTTCTGTGAAAGCCCAACGTACCTTCCACTCTACCCACCAAGCCAGTTTACTTCAGAAGTCCTGCTGTATGTTTTCTTTGTTTGCCTCTCCGTGTTGCTGCTTCATTTGAAAGAGCTCATTTTCTAATTGTACAATAGTCCTTTCAATCTCATAATTCTTACTGACCAGGGATACCCAGGTTGACTCCATTTCTCTTGATTTAGATCCAGCTGTGAGTTGCATGTTCTTTCGTTGCCAGTTTAAGTCTTGAATATGTTTCCTTAACTTCTGAAGCTCTTTCTGTGCGTGCTCAATCATATGAACTAGATTTTCATTATACACTTTCCAGGCATTGCATCCATGCTGGGACATTAGTTCCAAATTCTCAATTCGGACTGCCTGATGCTCTAACTGCGCCATAGAATTGTTTACGCACTCTTGCCATGCAGTGATGTCATTTTTCTGACCGGAGGAAGGGGCTGGAAGTTCATATCGTTTCATACTGAGCAATTCAATTGGTTGTCGAGCAGCCAGTCTTTCAAATTCATTTCTCATTATGTCTGTCTCAAAAGCAGAATAATCTGGGGCCGTCAGGTAGCTTAGATAGTTCTTCGTAGGTCGGTATCTACGAGTTTCCTCCTCCACCAACGCCGCAGCCGCTTCGCGAACACCAGGCGCTTCCTAACCCTGATCAAAATACGGCAGCGCATCCACCACAACCTCCCCGGCCACCAAACCAGTGCCCGCCATCCTTAGGTTCACTGGAGCTTTCTAAGTCTGCGCCGGTTCAGGTTCACTTCAATACGCCAGTCCTTATTATTTCTTGCTTGGCTCCTTCATCCTATGAAAAGGCACTATAGATGCTTGTGTATAGGCAACAGATAGCTAATTTACAGGGAAACAGAATGGGCCTAATCTCCTTACAATTAAAGCCACTGTAGAATTAGTTGATCACATTTGTGCACCTCCTTTCACATATGAGAACACGGCTGTCCAGAAAGCCCAAGGTTGCAGTCAGTTGGTGGCAAAGCTGTGAGTCAAATCCAGGTCTTCTGACAGTTTAGAGTTTTTTGAACCTCATACTCTGGGCATATTTGGAATATTGCCTGGCACTGGTGAGGGGCTCCCCCGTTGGCTCAACAATAAAGAATCTGCCTGCCAATGCTGGAGATGGGAGTTCTATCCCTGGGTTGGGAAGATCCCCTGGAGAAGGAAATGGCAACCTACTCCAGTATTCTTGCTTGGGAAATCCCAAGAATGGTGGGGCCAGGCAGGCTACAGTCCGTGGGGTCTCAAAGAGTCAGACATGACTGAGCAACTAAACAATAACAAGGACAATGGCACTGGTGAAGGGAAAATCTTGGCTTGAGCTCTTTGCATTCAGCAGGCTCTTCTGATCTCTGCTGACTCAGATCTGGGGCAGTCTCCTCCTCCTTTTCCTCAGGGTTGGATTGAGCCAGTGGAGGCTTCCCACTGTGAGGTGGCCGTGTGGAGCAGGTGGGCCAAGCACTTTCATTTCATAGACCATTAGCTCTTGGAACAATGACACTTTTTTTTAGTATCCTTGGCCTCCAAGGTCTTATATCACCTGCTAGGTGGGTGGAGGAGGCTGTGGTCTGGGAATCTGGATGCATAAACCCAGTTGATGGAGCTGGATCTGGCTGGATGGAAAATTTCCATCAGCTGCTGGGCTGCTGAGACACCCTGTCCTGGTTTTGACTTTTTTTTCTTCCCACATTGTGAGAAAGATACAGGGAGACAAAAGTAGACTGAGGGACAGAAAGAGGCACAGTGTCAGAGAAATTTAGGATGGCAAAGAGAAACAAAACCTGTGAAACACAGAGACGGTGCAAGATGACAGACAGACATCACAGGGATCAGAATGACACGGAGGGAAACAGAACGATTCAGAGGAGAAGGAGAAAGGGTTGCTGTATGGACATTGGGAGGAACACGTTTCATTCTCCTGGAGTTGCCAAGCTCAGCAGAAAGAAGTCTGGGGTTCCTGGTGCCACATTTTCACCATGTGGAGGAAGCTGGATGTAGAACGTGTTGAAGGGGAAGGTCATTTTCTCCACTCTGTTGCTATGAAAAAGGAATTTACCCTAAACATACATTTGGCCTTTCTCTACCCTTGACCTATTCTGTTCCAAGAAGCTGGACGGAGCCATGTGACTGGTAGCTTGGGAAAACTACTGGGCAAAGGAAATCTTACACTGAGGATAAATTTGAACTCAAGAGATAATTTCCTTTTTTCTTTTCTTTTTTTTTAAATTGGAGTATATTTGCTTTACAATGTTGTGCTAGTTTCTCTTGTAAAACAAGGTGAATCAGCTATGTGTGTACATATATTCCTTTCCTCCTGAGCCTTCTTCCCTCCCTCCCAACCCGCCCATCTAGGCTCGGTCATCACAGAGCACCGAGCTGAGCTCCCGGGCCATGCAGCAGCCTCCCACTAGCTACCTGTTTTACACATAGTAATGTATATATGTCAGTTACTCTCTCAGTTTGTCTCACCCTCTTCTTCCCCCAACTGTATCCCCAAGTCTGCTCTCTACATCAGTGGAGAGACAACTTCTTAAGCAGTATTTACTGGTGAAAACTGACATAAAACTCTAGAGGGCAATTTAAGTCTTAAAAAAGTGCATATTTTTCAAAACTAAATAATTTTAATTCTAGAAATATGTGTTTCAAAAACAAAATTTCACATGTACAAAATTGCCCTAAAATATTCAGAGAATTCCAAAATTAAGTTTTGTATTACGTCATTGACATTCTCATCTTATGTTTTGCTCAGTTCCTTCTTTATTATGTATAAATATCAATGTCTTAATGCTTGCAAGCTTTATTTTCAATAATTGCCTTCTTAGCCTCTTAAAATAGGGAAGCTTTTGTGCTCCATTTGTTAATAGGTTGCTTGAATAGTGCCATCTTATTCTGAACAAATGTAACCAAAATTTAAAAGCCTTTCCAAACAGCATAAAACCAAATTGATGACAGGAGCAAAGAAAGAAATAATAATTCTACTAAATTATTTTCCTTGTATATTCTTGCTAACTCTCTCTCTGTCACACACACACACACACTGTATTTTGGTCATTCTCTCCATGTATATATCAATTATTTTTAATTAAAAAAAAATGTTGCCCTGAAAAAAATTGCATAGTTTTTGATGTTGAAATGTTTAAAAAGTAATGTTTAAATTGAAAAATAATACATTCTTTGGAAAAGCATTAAAATACATGACTACTTATAAAATATTTATTCTATTTATGTTAATTTTTAATATTTAGATAGCAAAGACATTTTTTAATGGACACGGGCATCCATTAGTTTATATTTGTTTATAAAATTGTGTTTTGAAAATGAGTTTTCCTAGAATCATTTTAGGTCTAACATTCTTCATCAAAAGTAAATATTTCAAAACATCAAAGAACAAACAAACAATCCTATATTGAGCACTGCTCCCAGGAGGTGGAGTGAGAGGCTAGCCGCTTCTGGGACTTTGCTGATGCTCCAGTGGCTAAGACTCTGTGCTCCAAATGTAGGGGCCCTGAGTTCGATCCCTGGTTAGGAAACTAGATCCCACATGCTGCAACTAAGACTTGGTGCAGCCGAAATAAATATATGAAAAAATATACCTGGGGGTGGGAACACTGAATGGATAAAGAGGCTGGAATGGCCAGCAATGGACACACTGTGGAAAATTCAGATAGTTGACTCTTTTGCAGTGGGCTTGACTATTAATGAACAAGTGGCCACGTGGATATATTATTGCTTGGCACTCGAATTATTTCTATATTTCCACTAATACTGAATAGGCTGATAGAGGCATCTTTCCACTGCATTCATACATTTCCTTTTTCACTTCTTTGGTGTACCATCACTAGCCTGGACTACTTCAGCCAGGAATTCTCATTTCAAACTCAGATGATGTAATCTAAAACTTATCACAAGAGTTTGGTCCATTTTCCATGCAGTGCAGGAGACACGGGAGATGTGGCTTTGATCCCTGGTTCGGGAAGATCCTTCGGAGGAAGGCATGGTAACTAACCCACTCCAGTATTCTTGCCTGGAGAATCCCATGGACAGAAGAGCCTGGTGGGTTATGGTCCATAGGGTTGCAGAGTTGGACATGACTGAAGCGACTTAGCACGCATGCAGATCTTCTCAGGTTATTTCTCTGATTGTTCAGTTTTTCTTCTTGAAGTTCTGAATAGGATTCAACCATCAGGAAATGCAGGATCATTTTTCAATGTCTTGCTTTTATTTATGTTTTCAAGGAAGGAGAGTTAAAAAGAAACTCAACAGTCTGGAAAATGAAACATTCTGCCCTTGACTCCCGAACACTACCAGGCCAAGCTGTAACTCAAATCACGCTCATACAATGTGGTCGTAAATCCCTCCAAACTGAGTTGGAGTTAAAATGAATGGGAGAGCCAGGTCTGGTCTTAAACCACAGTGAATCAACCGGTCTGACCACTGCAAAAACCCCCCTCCCTTTATTGCTGGCGCTGACTTTGGAGAGATGATTTACTGCCACTAAGAATTCCCACGCATCACTCCCCTTGCAGCAGGCTTCCTTGCTCCCGCACAGAACAGGCTGCTTTGCCATCCTTGTTCTTGCATCTTCCTGATGTTGGGGGCCAAACAGAAAAAAGTACCCTGTGTGACATGGAGAAAGCCCAGACTTAGGAAGGCCAAACACCCACGTTCTTCCTTTGCTCTGCCACTAACTCACTGTATAACCAGAGCTGAGGGATTTCATCACCCGCTGCCTTGGTTCTCTCATGCATAAACCTAGAAGCACAGGCCTGAAGCCACATTTCTGCACACTAAAGAGGGCACTCTTGGAATTTCTCTTTTGGCTTTTCCAAGGTATGGCTCTGGTCTTACTATTGGGTTGACCAAAAAGTTCCTTTGGGTTTTTCCATATTACCCTGAATGAATATTTTTGGCCAACCCAATATTTCCATAACCCACAGAATCAAGGCTAATCCATGCTGTCTCTCCTCTGGACCACAGCCTATGTTAGCCTGATGAAGCGTCTTGGCCAAGACCACGGAGTGCTATGGTGGTGAGATGGGATGAAATTTTCTAAGGCTGCTATAACACATCACCACAAAACACTGGGAGTTAAAACAGAAGAAATGTATTCTCTCACATTTCTTGAGGCTAAATGTATAAAATTTAATTGTTGGGAAGCCAACAAGGCTCTCCCCAAAGACTCTTGGGGAGGGTCCTTACTCCCTCTCCCTGGCCTCTGGTGGTGGCCAGCAATCTTTGGCATTCCTTGGTTTGTAGATGCATCACTTTGATTTCTTCCTCCACTGTCACATGGCTTTGTCCATGCGTGTCTTCTCTGTGTCTCTCTGTCCAAATTTCCTTCTTTTGTAGGGGTGCCAGTCATTGCCATTGGGCCCATCCTCATCCAGTGTGATCTCATTTTAATTTTTTTACTTTGGCAAGACTCTATGCATTTTCAAGTAAGTTCACATTCACAAGTACTGGGGCTTAGGACTTGTGCATGTCGTTTTTTAGTGGGTGGCACAGTTCAACCTGTAGTAGATGAGAACACAGCAGTCCTGTCCCAGTGTTTGTGTTGGGCCAAGAGGGATGAAAAAGAAGATTTTTGTGACTGTTTTAGTCACTAAGTTGTTTCTGACCTTTTTTGTGACCCCATGGACTGTAGACCGCCAAGCTCCTCTGTCCATAGGATTTTCCAGGCATGAATACTGGAGTGCATTGCCATTTCCTTCTCCAGTGGATCTTCCCAATCCAGAGATCAAACCTGTGTCTCCTGCATTAGCAGGCGGATTCTTTATCACTGAGCCACCAGGGAAGCCCGGAAGAGAAGATACAGAAACCTAGAACAAAAAGGTCAGGAGCCATTTGTGACTGAAAAACAATCACTATTAATATTTACATGGTGCTTCTGATGATGAGTGTTTTTAGGCATCTTTTTCCGACCTTTGCAAAAACACAGTGAGGTCAGTAAGGATGGTATTATCAATATATCCATTTTACAAATGATAAAGTTTAGATACATAGACTTCTTCCAAGCACATTTATATGTGGAGCTGCTGGTGGGTAGAACTGGAATGAGAAAAAAGAACTGAAGTTAAAATATAAAGTGACATAAGAGAGGGTCCTTGATGGCACTAATGAAAAGAGTGTAGCAAGACCTGAAGACTGATTACCCCAATTCTCTGACCTTGAATGCCAAGCCCCCAAAGAAACCATGCAACTTTCTGAGACCCAGAGTGATTTATCTGAAGTCAACTAGCTAATAAATAGTAAAAACCAGATTTTGACTTAAAATTTCTATTTTACCACTCTAAATTTTGCAACTCAAATATGAATCAATGACAAAACCAGACTGGATTTGCAAACACTTCTTTTATGAGATGCAATTCTGAGGTAATTAGATTTGTTTTTGTTAGAGGACTCATCACTTTATAGTCACCCCAATGAGTAACACATCTGCTTGTGATGCAGCTGGACTCTTCTTAATCAGTGGAAATAGATCCCCAGGGCTATGTAATTATCCACCAACCCAGTGAGGTCAAGGACAGTGCTGCTGCATCTGCATTTTTGCTTGCAAAGGCCTTGTGAGGTTGTGAGACCAGCCTTCTGTGTATGGGTGATGCTGGTTCTCAGCCATCGCCATCTGCATCTCTCCTGTACATTGGAGATGAGACATCTGTTCATAGAAAGCTGCTTGCATAGCTGACCTTAGGTTGGTGTCTTGGAACATGGCTGATAAACAGTTTCTTACCAGTTCAGTTCAGTTGCTCAGTCATGTCCAACTCTTTGCGACACCATAGACTGCAGCACGCCAGGCTTCCCTGTCCCTCACCAACTCCCAGAGTTTACCTGAACTCATGTCTGTTGAGTCGGTGATGCCATCCAACCATTTCATCCTCTGTCATCCTGTTCTCCTCCTGCCTTCAGTCTTTCCCAACATCAGGGTCTTTTCAGATGAATCAGTTCTTCCCATCAGGTGGCCAAATTATTGGAGCTTCAGCTTCAGTATCAGTCCTTCCAATGAATATTCAGGACTGATTTCCTTTAGGGCTGACTGGTTTGATCTCCTTCCAGTCCAAGGGACTCCCAAGAGTCTTCTCCAACACTACATTTCAAAAGCATCAATTCTTCAGTGCTCAGCTTTCTTTATAGTCCAACTCTCACATCCATACATGACCACTGGAAAAGCCATAGCTGTGACTAGATGGGCCTTTATCAGTGAAGTAATGTCTCTGCTTTTTAATGTGCTGTTTTCAATATGTTTAATACTTGCTGCTGAGCAACGATTGGCCGGAGAATGTTGGATCCCACCAAAAGAAGATACCCCACCTCCAAAGGCAAAGGAGAAGCCCCAACAAGACTGTAGGAGGGGTGAAATCACGTTTAGAATCAAACCCCATACCTGCCAGAGACACTTGGAGGGCTCAAACAAAGCCTTGTGCACATCAGGAGACCCCACAGAGACTGAACCAGACCTGCCTTTGAGTGTTTGAGTGTGGAGTCAGGGTCAGCAGTGGCCTGCTGCAGGGGCAGGGGCTCTGGGCGCAGCAGACCTGGGTATGGCATAAACCCTCTTGGAGGAGGTCGTCATTAACCCCACCATAGAGCTGCCAGAACTTATACAGTTTCTTACATTGACATAAAATTTTTTTCTGTATGGCTTATTGTGTCTAAACGGTTTGGACAAACAATGCGGTTTATTTTGAACATCTGGGTTCCCTCCCACCCCTCAACGCCCCGGAGTCTGGAAATCAACTCCTGAATATTCTTTGGAAGGACTGATGCTGAAGATGAAGCTCCAAAACTTTGGCGACCTGATGCAAAGAGCCAGTTCATTGGAAAAGGCCCTGATGCTGGGAAAGACTGAGGGCAAGAGGAGAAGGGGGCAACAGAGGATGAGATGGTTAGATAGAATCACCGACTCAAAAGACATGAATTTGAGCAAACTCCGGGAGATAGTGGAGGGCAGAGGAAACTGGCATGCTGCAGTCCATGAAGTCACAAAGAGTCAGAAATGACCTAGCGACTGAACAGCAACAATAACAGGCAGAGGGAGCTTACATGACCATCTACTAAAAACGCTGGGTGCTGACTTTCTAAAGAGCTTTCCTGAAGACAACAATTCATGTGAGATGGCACAACTTGTTCCAGGAGAAATTAGGCATGTCCGGTGTGATTTCACTGGGAAGATCTCTTGGAAGCTTGCGTCTTATTTCCTCTAGACCTTGCCTGATGCATTTTTTTCCTTTTGTCACTTTTGTTTTGTATCCTTCACTGTAATAAATCTTAGGCACAAGTTCAACCATTTCTGAGTCTTCTGTGTCCTTCCAGCCAATCACTGAACCTGGGAGTAGTCTTGGGACCCCCATACAAGGTCTTTTCAGCCCCACACCCCCTAATCCCTGTAAGAATTCCTTCTCCCTCCCCAGTGCTCTCTCTTTCTGGAAGAACTTTGAGAAGATGGCTTAAGCTAGAATTCCATCAGTACAGATGGCATCTGACAACTTCTAACTTGTTAGCTGTTCTAGCTAATGATGCATCCAGGGCTTGGTTACTTTGACGTGCGTTTTCTATTTTTATGATCCAGTGGAGGGAATATCTTTCTGAGGAAAAAGAAGCTACTCTTTGTCTCTGGCTTGAGTTTGGCTGAGAAGACAAATCTGAAAATATTTGGGGAACAATATTATTTGAGAAACAACAGTATATATATAAATATATGTCGTAAATATATAGTATGTGTATATATTATAGATATAGATATTTTTCCATATATTTCTATCTGTTATGCTTGCTGACATCTCTACATTGATAACCATCATCTATACTAACATGGTAGCTCCATCAGTGTTGACTCTCAAGGTCCCCACAGTCACATCTCATCTCCCTCACAGGCAGTCTCTTCTACAACTATCATCTCCATTGTCACAACTGATACCATACCCCTGCCAGAATCATACCAACTCCATCTCCACCACAAGCTCCACCATGCCCACAAGTGCCAATACCTCTGTTCAGTTCCATTATATTCTTACCTTCACTGCCTCCCCACAAGGCTGGCTCAGCACCCATTCTACAGTGTGGTTTATGCCACATTGTTGCTGCTCAGTCATTAATCATTATTTAACAGCTGAATCACCATCACCCCCTTTACTAACAAAGCCACCACTATGACAATCATTAAAAAATCCAGACAAATAATAAAAGCTTTGTCATTCTCAGAAAAGTTCTGAATGCAGTATGGTGATCAGAAATGGGCAAATTCTTTGATATAATAGCAGTGGCAGGCTGGCCTCCAGTAATTGATGGAGAAATGGAAAAGTACTGGAGGAAACAGAAAGAAATTAACAGCTCCTCTCAGAATAGAAATCAGGCCCAATAATCAGTGCAGTGTCCTTATGCTTGGACATCAAAGGCATTGGTCAGGAGTGTGTTGAAATCTCACAGCAGCTGGCAGAGAATTTAAATCAACTCCTCTTTTATTCCTCAAATCCTATTTGGTTTTCATAAAAAGTGACTTTTTTGAAGGATCCTTTTGCACTGTTGCTATTAAAAGATGCTTAGCCAGCTGACTGGGAATTAGAATTCATAGGATTGGCTGGGGCGAGGCAAAAGTTGACTGATAAATATATATTTGTCAGATAAATAAGATGCTCTAGCTCTAGTTTTCTCACTACCTGGACTTGGTCCTCTTTAGAATCAGTGATAGCCCTTTGTTACCTGGTGGCAGAGTAGAACAGATCTGGCTTACAGAATCTAGGAAAATTTAACCATCTATCAATGCTCTCTAGCATATAGGATTCAACCTTGAGTCCTAAAGGAAATCAAACCAGAATATTCATTGGAATGACTGAAGCTGAAGCTGAAGCTGAAGCTCCAATACTTTGGCTACCTGATGCAAAGAGCTGACTCATTGGAGAAGACCAAGATGCTGGGAAAGATTGAAGGCAGGAGGAGAAGGGGACGACAGAGGATAGATGGTTGGATGGCATCACTGACTCAAAGGACATGAATTTGAGCAAATTCTGGGAGAAGGTGAAGGACAGGAACGCCTGGTGTGCTGCAGTCCATGGGGTCGCAGAGTCAGAAACAACCTAGCAATTAAACAACAGGCTCAAAGAAGTGAGTGCTTATAAAGTGTTTTATGAGGGCCACATCCTTTTCCACAGTGTTCAGTTTGCAGAGTTCAGTTTTCCCCATTCTTCTGCAACTCATGAAGAAGTAGCTGTGATGCTCTTGGCAGAGATGAAAGGAGAGGAGATAGTTGCACACGTGACTGATCCTTTAATTCAGAGATGTTTGTTTCCAGGGGCTCTCAGCTGGATTTTTACCTGTTTCTCTGGACTGTGGGAACCTCAGCCCTAGTTCAGGCTCTAAGAAGCTTCGCTGTGAGCCCAGGCTCTAGGCACATTGAAAGGATCCATCCTGGGGACTTCCTGGCTGGTCCAGTGGCCAAGACTGCGCTCCCAATGCAGGGGACCTGGGTTTGAATACTTGCCAAAGAAATAGATCCCCTATGCCCCAACTAAGAGTTCTCATGCTATTATTAAAGATCTCACATGCTGCAACTAAGACCCGGCACAGCCAAATAAATATTTTTTACAAAAAGGATCCATCCTGCATGTTCACCATTAATTGTTAGTATGATAATCACCAGTATACTAAGGGGAGGAGAAGCAGTGTTCTAAGGTTAGGGGGGGTGTGAGCTGTAAGTGAGGGGTCTGTTCTGACACATGCTGGGTGACAAATAGCTTGGGCACTGCCTCACTCCAGGGAAAAAAAAGAGGGGAGAAATACCAGCTGCACTTCTCCTCCCCAGCCCCCACCCACTTTCCCAGGGGCCCCATGACACCTTTTGAACTTCTCTCTGAAATGTCTCCCAACACTATGTACAGCCATGATGACAACGCAGGAGGCACTTGGCCACCAAAAGTCTGCCCTCTCCTCTTCCCTTCTTCTGTCTCCTTCTCCCAAGTCATTGGGTTTCCTTGACTCCTACTTGCAGTCTTAGGAGTTTGCAGGAGGGCGTTTCAAAGTGAGAATCTGGGGCTCAGATCACATACTTTGCATATCACTTTGACCTTGACTATCAAACCTCCTGCTTGAGTTTTCTGCCTTGGTACCAAGCCCCCTCCATCTTTCAATTCAGTTATTAAGTATCTTGTTTTTGCAGTTGGGCCTGAATTATTGAGATGTTGCTTTGATAGTCATCCTACACCTACTCCTTTGGTACTGGGACTTGTCCTGCCCTTGTTTCTATCCCAAGAGACTGTAGTCAATTCATCAAGCATGCATTGTTTCCACTCCGTGCTGGGCATTTTACAAGGTACTGGGAATGTAAAGAAGAATAAAATGCAGCCCCTGCCCTTATGGGGCACTCAGTCTCTTGGAGACGACTGACTCTAAAACAGATAATTGCCCTTGGATGAGATAGTTTTGTGCCATGTGTCTTGAGAATGAGGATGACTTAAGCAAGAGGGAAGACTTCTTGGAAGAGAAGACACCAAACCTGTGGAGCATGAATAAGAGTTAGCTTGGACCAGCACGCGTTCTATCTCACATGAACAGCTGTACTACCTCCTGAGAGGTCTCTGCCTCCAGTCTTTTTTTCCCCTTAAATAAGTCTCTGATGTGCTATTTTGAAAATACAAGTGGCCTTGCTATTCCCTCAAAATCCTTATATGCTTCTTCCCCTAAACATGTCCTTAGCTTAGCGGCAGTGCTGTCACCACAGGGGTCCTATCTCTTTCCCAAGCCCTAGGTCATCTCACTTATTTCCCCATCACCCCACCCCATATTCATTCTAGCTGTACTGAATTCCCTCTTCCACTGAGTTGACGATGCCATCCAACCATCTCATCCTCTGTCACCCCCTTCTCCTCTTGCCCTCAATCTTTCCAAGCATCAGGGTCTTTTCCAATGAGTCAGTTCTTCACATCAGGTGGCCAAAGTATTGAAACTGAAGCTTCAGCATCAATGAATATTGACTCCTTCCAATGAATATTCAGGGTTGATTGTTTTTAGAATTGACTGGTTTGATCTTCTTGCAGTCCAAGGGACTCTCAAGAGTCTTCTCCAGCACCATAGTTCAGAAGCATCAATTTTCCGGTGCCCAGCTTTCTTTATGGCCCAACTGTCACATGGGTACAAAAAGCATAGCTTTGACTATATGCATCTTTATTAGCAAAGTGATGTTTCTGCTTTTCAATATGCTGTCTAGGGGTATTTAGTGAGGTACCCGTCTGGGGCCTATATCCTCCTGTCTTTGAGAAAACCAGAGCAGCTCCAAAGAAAGATACAGCACCCTCTTGTTTCTTTTTTTTGGCTCTTCCGGGTCTTTGCCATGGTGTGTGGTCTTCTCACGTTGGGGTGTGTGGGCTTCTCTGGTTGCAGTGCTCAGACTCTGCAGTTGTGGCATTCAATCTTAGTTGCCCCACAGCTTGTGGGCCCTTAGTTCCCTGACCAGGGGCTGAACCCACATCCCCTGCATTGGAAGGTGGACTTTTAATCACCGGACCACCAGGGAAGTCCCTAGGACCTTCTCATTTCACCAGCAGTAGAAGAGAAGGCACATGAGTCAGAAGACCTGGGTCAAGTCTTTTGCTGCCCTGAGTTTTGTTTTTATGGGGATTATGCTTTTCTCAGTCAGCTTCATACCACCTGGCCTCTCAAAAAGTACTAAAGCTCTTCAGGTTCCCAAAATAGCTTAATCTTTTAGTTTTACTGCTTTTCCCACAGAGGAATTTGGATGAAATTTCCCAGCACCAAGGCTTGGAGCATTTGGGGACATCAGCAGAGCTTCTCCAAGGGCATTCTCTATTCATCAAGATCCCTCAGGGCACATCCCATTTGGGGCCATTCTGGAGCATTCCTATGCTGGCCCAATGCATTGGAGGGTCCTCCTCACTTAATTTAGTGCCTGAAATACCTTTGTTTCAGAGACCTGATCTGCTGGTCTAAGATCTTCATCACCATTTTCCAATAGGTCTTAGGCATCCCTTGAAAGCTGAGGTCTCCACAGGTCTCCACTGAAACCCCTGAATTTGTGAGTCAACTCTGTATACTTAAACACCCTCCCTGTTACCCAGGATTCTGTCTTTCGAATGAAGGCTGCAGCAGGATGGGACCAATCACCTGCACCTTCCTATCCAGAGAAATCCCACCTGGGGAGCAGGAGCCAGAGGGAGTAAAATGGCTATTAGAAGTGTTCCTCCCTTACACTTGTCCTTGGGTGACGGCAGCTTTGTGTTCACTTTTCACCACATGCAAATCTCAGTACCAGCCCAAAGGAGTCAATTTAGAACTCATCCAAGGGAGAGTAAACAGGATAGTTATGGGGTTGAAGGGATCCATTCACGAGGGAAGAGTAAACGAGCAAATGATGCCGAGTTTGGCTGAGCAGCTGCAGTGGCTTTGGGTGGTCAAGGGAGAGATGTCTGTAACTGAGTGAGGCAAACTGGAACTTAGTGGGCAGTCCAGTGGTTAAGCTTCACCTTCCAATGCAGGGGGTGTGGTTCAATTCCCGGTCAGGGAGCTAAGATTCCACATGGCTTGTGGCCAAAAAACCAAAATATGAAACAGAAGTAATATTGTAACAAATTCAATACAAACTTTAAAAATGCTAAGTCACTTCAGTTGTTTCTGACTCTTTGTGACCCCATGGACTGTAGCCTCTCAGGCTCCTCTGTCCATGGGATTCTCCAGGCAAGGATACTGGAGTGGGTTGCCGTGTCCTCCTCCAGAAGATATTTGCAATGCAGGGATGGAAGCCACATCTCTTAATGTCTCCTGCATTGGCAGGCGGGTTCTTTACCACTAGTGCAAAAATGGTCCACATAAAAAATCTTTAAAAGAAAAAAAGAAAACAAGAGTGAGGCAAACTTTGGTGGGGGAAGTGTGTCCTACAAAGTGGAATCAGCAGCAACTGTGTGACTCTAACATCAGACCCAGAAAGCTCTGTGGGACAGTAGGAAGAACTTCCAGAAATAGAAGACCTGGGTTATTGATAATAGAATAATTTTGGGGTTTCTAACATCTGTCACATACTTTATTTACCTGATTTCATTTTGTCCTTAAAATAATTCTGCAAACCTATTACTGTTTCCATTTTAAAGTTGAAAAAGTTGAGGTTGAGATGAATTTACAGAAGTCCATATGCCTAAGATTTAGCAGCTCTGATTTCTGCCTCTATTATTTTTTTCATTTACTTCCTCTCTCTCTTCCACCCTCCCTCTCTCCTTTCCTACCTTCCTTTCCCCTTTTTCCCATAATGTACTCTCTGGTGTTGGCTTTTCAAGAGAAGATACTTAGGGGACTTCTGTAGTGGTCCTGTGGCTAAGACTTCCTGCTCCCAGTGCAGGGGACCTGAGTTTGATCCCTGGTCAGGGAACTAGATCCCACATGCAGTAATTAAATATCCCCCGTGCTACAACCAAGACTCAGCGCAGCCAAATAAATAATATTTCTTTTTTAAGAGAGAAGATATTTAGGAGACATGAGGGCACTCTTTGTCTCCCATGTGCCCCAGGGACTAAGTTGAAAAGCCCAAGTTTGATCAATAATTGTCCTGAAATCTCAACCCAAGTCTACATCTCTGGGATCACCTCACGCTCTCATAGAAACCTACCTACACTTTTGGGTCCCCATGTAGCTACCAAACTACATTTTTGATCACTTCCTAAACACAGCTGGCTTATCTCTTCATGATTCCAGAATTTTTTCATATGTTCCTGTTGAGTAACCTGTTAGGTATCTTAAAAAAAAAAAAAAGACTAAAAAATAAGGTCTTTAAAACAAGAAAGATGCTAATTTTTCTCTTATGAAACAGACAGAAGTGAGTGGTCCTGTGCTGGTGTGGGGCAGCTCTGTTTCACAAGGACATCAGCTCCCTGGGCTCTTTCATCTTTTTGCTCTGAGGTTTCCTCCCATTGTTCTTGCTGTGTGGTTGAAGTTTACTCCTCTTCCACATTCACGCTCCAGTCCAAGTGGTTTTTTTAAACAAAAAAATTTAAAAAAAAATTAATTTTGCTGTGCTAGCTCTTAGTTGCGGCATGTGGGATCTAGTTTGCTGACTAGGGATCCAACCTGGGCCCCCTCCATTGGGAGTATGGAGCCGTAACCACTGGACCACATGGAAGTGCCCACCTGGTTTTGTTCTTTAAGGAGATGAACTAGAGGCTGTGCTCGTGGCTTGGGCTCCCAGCTCACTGTTACACGGCCACACTCAGTTGCAAAGGAGGTGGTGAATGGAGACTGCCAGGCAGCCACGATTCCAGCTAAAACCCACGAGGTTTAGAGAAAGAATAGAACAGATGCTGAGGGGGTTGGGAGGGGGTGAATTCGGGCCGATCTGTCATCTTATAATTGTCTTCATCCACCTTTCTCACTTGCCATCCAACCTGCTGAGATGCTACCTTGATTAAATTAAGCTTTCTCCCCAGGCAGACCGCCCTGCTTCATCTGTGTTACTATATCGCTCTGTTCCTACCTCCTGATACAGCATTTTCCAAACTGCTCCAGAAATCACCTGTTTCCTGCCCACTCCCCACCCTCAGCCTCCGCCCACACTGTGAGCATTTTGAGAAGAGAGCTCTTGCCCTTTTCATCGTTATGTTCCTATTCCTCTCACAATCCCTGGCTACCGTAGGTGGTCAATAGGTTTTATATGAGAGAGAATGAATAATTGAAAGTTAGCTGAACAATATCATTAAACAGAATACTACTGCAGGATTTCAAGCGATAAAATGTGAGTCCAAATGGACTTCTGATAATAATAACAACTCACGTTCATATAATGCTTAAATGGTTCCTAGGCAATTTCCTCCAAGTAGTATTTCATTTTTATTCTCACTGCTTGATGTGAGGCCGACAGAGCATGTAATATCATTTCCAACCTACAGCTCACGAAGGTAAGGCTCAAAAAGTTTGAGGTTAGTGCGAGTTACACAACCCAGAAGCGCGGGGTCATAAACCGGAGGCCAGGTTTTCTCACTGCAAGCCCAGTGTCTATTATCATTGAGGGTCACTTTTCTGTTGATTACCCGGGACACCAAGCACCTGAGTTTCAGTGACTTAGGCAAGGCTGAAGGCCTGGAACTCAGGTTCCAGAGAGGTGTTTCTGATTACTTTGAGGCAGTGTTCATAGATGTGGGCTCTAATGGAAGAGCTCTGGATTCAAGGTCATTAGCTTCTCGTCCTTAAGTCAGTTACATAAATCATTTGAGCCTGAATTTCCTTTTCTTTAAAGTAAGGACACTAATGGGATGAAGTTATTGTGCAGGTTAAAAGAGATGTAAGAAAAGTCAGGGGGATACAGAATGTACTCAATTAAGTGTTAGCTATAAATCACATGATTATTAGTTTTTCTGAGAGCTGGAATCCAATTTTGAGTCTGTTCAAAATAGTAATAATTCCATTTTATAGTGTACCCATTAGGAGCCAGGCAGTTTATATGCCCCATTATAACAGCCTATTCACCGGTATACTTGACAAATAGGTGGTGATGCTGCAACACCCACATTCCCCACTGAAGAAATTGATCCTTAGTTGTTCCTTGAGCAAAAGGAAGCGAGTTCTGGAGCCCTGTTCTCTCTTCCTTGACTTCACTGGAGATGATGGGAGCTGTGTGTATGTGTGTTGTGTGTGCTCAGTCATATCTGATTCTTTGTGACTCCACGGACTCTAGCCCTCCAGGCTCCTCTGCCCATGGAACTTTTCCAGGCAAGAATGCTGGAGTGGTTTGCCATTTCTGACTCCAGGGGATCTTCCCGACTCAGAGAACGAACCCATGTCTCAGGCAAATTCTTTACCACTGCTCCACCTGGGAAGTGCCAGGTGGTTTATCAGATAATCTGATTCTTATCAGGATAAACAGATCCTCTCTTGCAGGAATTTACACTGGAAATTTTCCAAGAATTTATACAGGAAAGTTAAGGGCGAATCGGCAGTTGTTCACGGGGAAAAGGGCAGACATGAAACACAGGCAAGCAGAAGCCACATGCGGCTGCCATGGTATTGTAGCTCTGGAGGGAAGCGCCATGAGCCCTTGCTCTGGGGGGACCACAGCCACCCAGACCCTAGAGGATTAGGAGGAATAGCGTGTCTGTGGATTCTGAAATGTCTTTTCAGTTCTGGTCTTATAGAGGCTCTGAGAGCCATCATTGGCTTCACAGGAAAGCTGTCTTCCCCTTCCTTGTTTTTCTAAGCTTCTCTTTATGGGAGGTAAACTTCGCACATATTGTTGTGTGTGTGTGTGTGCGTGTACTCAGTCGTGTCCGACTCTTTGCAACCCCATGGACTGTAGCCCACCAGGCTCCTCTGTCCATGGAATTCTCCAGCCAAGAGTACTGGAGTGGATTGCCATTTCCTACTCGAAGGGATTTTCCTGATTCAGGGATTGAACTCACATCTCCTGAACCAGCAGGCAGATTCTTTACCACTGTGCCAACTTGGAAACCCTAGCACATGTTAGAGATTTTTAATTGAGAGACAAGCACAGGTAGCCATTATTACTTTTTATAGATAAGGGAAAGTCAGATTCACAGAGATCAATCATTGTTCCAAGGCCATAAAGCCAGCTAGAGATTCAGATGGGATTCAATCCAAGGTTTTTGTGGCATCATATTTCATTCACTCATGCATTTTTCTTACATCAAAGCTTATCTCACACATATCTGACATTATATCCTTTCTGGTTAGTAAAAAAAAAGAAAGAAAAGAAATAATGAGTTCTATTATTTAAAAAGATTCACCAAGAAAAAAATAAAGCAACCCATAAACTATATGTAATTCAGAGCTACTCAACAAAGGTTGGTTTTATAGTGGAATGAGAAGAGAATAGAACCTGACACATATTCATATAAATTCTTCCTTTTCAACATGTCATTGGTCACCAAGTGTTCTGGCTTGTTTAATGAAAGACTTACGGTCTTGGTGTTACTGGGGCTGAAGTGCTGGTCATTTCTCCCAAAGTTGCAAACCTTCAGGCTGTCCAAGAACTTGATAAAGGTAAGGCCTTTAGACGTCTTGCTCTGCTTGCGTGACACCACTCACCAGCACCGTGTCTGTCTGCAAGGCAGGAGGTGCTTCTTTGGCGCTGGGTTGCTGAGGTTGTTAAGTGGCTCCTCCAGACTGTCCATGCTCGAGTGGAAGCCACAGTCACGTCCACATCCATGGTTTGCAGTTTCCTCCATGGCAGTCCGGGCCCAGGACCTTGTCTTTCTTCCTCCTGCTGTGTCCCCACTTGCTGTGGTCATGGACTTCTGTTGTATGGCTTAATTTCCTGGTTCTTCCTTGATTCAACTGTACTACTCGGTCGCTTTCAGACAACAGCCTGGAGATCACATTCTGTCCTCAAATGGACATCAAAGGATGTGTTGACATAAGCTTGGAGGGGTCGCGTTTGTCTCATTATAGGGAGCAGAAATTAACCACTGAATGTAACATTCACGGGGAATGACATTGGCATCATGTCTGGGTCTCAGAGACAGTAAGACTGCTCAGTCCGGATGAGTGAACGAAGGGCCAGGAATCTACACTTAGGTTTTCTAATTTCAATGAATAATACCTTTTCATTATTCTAAAGCATCTCATGCTATTGAGAAATCCCTTGGAAGACCTCAGTGGTGACATTGTGTATGTCTGGAACACAGAACAGATTTCTTTAGCTGGCAGGATTAGGGAAGGCTTTTCTAGTAGGCTGAAGGCTACCTGGTTGTAGATGGCAAAGGAAAGAGTTTTGACCTTTGGTCATTTTCCAGTTAGGTTAAAGCCCAGGACTCCCCAACCCATCACAGCAAAATGATATAAGCTTCAATCTCTGAACCCCTGGCAGCCGCTACCGTTCCCACTTATGCTCATAATTCACAAATCCCAATTTGGCAAAGGCAAATATATGACTATGTTCTGATTATGGTGGAATTAGTGTGGGAGGTGGCAAATGGCTTCTTTATTATTTTGATGACAGTCTTGAGGGGAAGCCAGGAAATCTATGACTTCATATACTTTGATCTGTGTGCAATTTTAGATGTCTTAATGTGTCTCGAATATTTTGATCCAAATGACATTTTCATTTGGAGCTGTTTGTGTAGCAGGAGTAAGGAAGGAGGAGGACAAGCTAGTACCCTGCAAGATGCAGTCTTTTGTTAGCACAGTGGAAAATCAGGGCAGAGAGGAGCCCCATGTCCTTGGAGATTTGCTCTGGTTTCATTCTGGCTAACTGGGAGAGACTTAAAGCAAGTCCTTTCCAGCCTCAACGTTTGATCTCCCACACTAGGAATCTGATCCTTGCTTGTGTTTTTGTTACATTGGTATCCTCTTCTATTTAATTTATTTATTTATTTTGGCCGTGTGGCATGTGGCTTAGTTCCTCAACCAGGGATCGAACCCATGCCCCCTACAGTGGAAGCGCAGAGTCTTAACCACAGGACTGCCAGGGAAGTCTCTCTCTGCTATCTTTTAGGTAAAGAGCTATAGGTATATTTGCTTGTACCGAAGTTTATTTCAGTTTTGAAAGAAAAGAAAACCTGTGATTTGAATTATTTATGTCTTAAGGCGTACCCGAAGAGCTATATTCAACATTAAAAGTTTAAGCAAGTGAAGTTATATTTGTGTAGAAAACATTCTGGCTGCCTTCCTCCCCATTTTAAGCCCTCTTTAGGCATCTTATTAATGTCTGAATTGCTATTTCCTGGGTTCTTTGTGATATTGTGTGTGTGTGTCAGTTGTTCAGTCGTGTCTAACTCTTTGCGACCCCATGGACTGCAGCACGCCAAGCCTCTCATCACCAACTCCTGGGGTTTACTCAAACTCACATCCATTGAGTCGGTGATGCCATCCAACCATCTCATCCTCTGTTGTCCCCTTCTCGTCCTGCCTTCAATCTTTCCCAGCATCAGGGTCTTTTCAAATGAGTCAGCTCTTCATGTCAGGTGGCCAAAGTATTGGGCTGGGAAGGGGACTAATAAGAATGTAGAAATGAAAAAGTAACATTAATCTTTATAGCTTCCTGTCCTTGGCCAAGAAACTGTACCTACTCTGGGTCTTAAATCCTCCATCTGCAAAGCAGACACAATCATTCTTATGTTTATAAATTGCACCTGGATTTGGCAAAGACAGATGGAGAATATATTACTATATCAGAGTCTTATATCCTTAGGAAAGAATGCAGCTGGAAACTCCTAGGTATTTAGGTTATTAATTTTATTCAAAAATTAAAAATGGATTAGGAAGGCCACAAAGGTATTTTATTGCTCTAAGCTGTTAGAATGTTCCAGTTGAATGGGCTCATCTAAGGTTTTCTTCAAAAGAGCAGGATTAAGCTTTTATTTTTGTCAGTCTGAATGGTTTCTTAGCCACGCACAATTCTTAAAACTACATTGCGATTCATTCCAACTCTCAAAACTTATGCTGAACACATTTTAGCAGTGAGACACACTGGATTGACTTTTTGCTAAATATGATTTGAAACTGATTTATAAAGCATGCAGAAAATGGGAGTGGCTGCTAATTTGGTTGAGATTTGAGGCCTATGGCAGGAAAGCCAAGAATTTGTCTTCTTTAGCAAACAACCTCTTCTTAAAAATAAGGAAATGGTGGGTGAAAGCTTTGCTTTTTCTTGTGGTGGCGGTTTAATTGCTAAGTCGTGTAGGACTCTTGGAACCCCTTGGACTGTAGCCCACCAGGCTCGTCTGTCTATGGGATTTTCCAGGCAAGAATATTGGAATGGGTTGCTATTTCCTTCTCCAGGAGATCTTCCTGACCCGGGGATCAAACCTGCATCTCATGCATTGGCAGGTAGATTCTTAACCACTGAGCCACCAGGGAAGCCTCGGCTTAGTCTAACCATATATAAACACAACTTTAGATATATTTTGCCTGTTAATTTTCTTTGTGGTTTATGGCAATAAGTTGGCAAAATGTTGGCTTAAGCAAAATTCCATGGAACCGCTATTTGCAGTTGCATGAATTGCTTTATTTCTCAGCTTCAGGTTCTGTCTTTATGAAATGGAGGCACTGATAACACTTCCATTAGGTTTTCATGAAACTTTGAGGTTTCATGGCAGAAACTCTTAAGTGCCTAGCTAATATATATTTTCTTAGATAAGAAACTTGCTTATACGTTTGGAGCAGCAAGTACCCAGCTAAATATACCTTCACATACTAGGCCTCCCACGTACTAGGGTTGGCAAAGAGGACCTAGGTAGAGTTCTACTGTGGGTCTCGGAAGTAGTTTTTAAAATTTTTTTTTGCCCTGTTGCACAGCATGTTGGATCTTAGTTTCCCAGACAAGGATTGAACCTGTACCCCCTGTGGTGGAAGCATGGAGTCTTAACTACTGAACCACCAGGGAAGTCCCTAGAGCAGTTTTTCATTTCCTGAAAAAAAAGGGGGCAGAAAACACTACTGCATCTTCCCCCCTATTATTTTGCTTTGAGTGTAGAAGTGTTGCCTGGGGCTGTGGCAGCCGTTTTGCAAGCAAGAGAACAAAACTAAAAATGGCAGAGCAGGGAGCACACTACAGGGTCCAAATGGCGCCAATAAAGAGCAGAAGCAAAAACAGAATGTTCTCACCTGTGAAAACGAGGGGAAATAAATCCTATTTCTGTAAGCCACTCTTGGTTGGCTTATATATCTACCTGAATGTATTCTTTACTGATGAAGATAGTTTAACAATCATAAACTGCATAGTATGAAGTTTGATGTATTGTGGAAACTCTCTGTGTTACTTCTACCTCCTTGTGCTACCCAGTGAGTGCTTTGAGCAAGGTCAGATCAAATAATATTTCCTCTTTTAATTAGCTTAACAAATATTAAACATCAATGATGGGCTGATTGTTTCGGGGCAACTTGGAAATAAAAGGCAATGGAGGTGTTCAGAATCTTAAAGTTGTTTTTGTTCAGTTGCTAAGTCATGTCTGACTCTTTGTGACCCCGTAGACTGCATCATGTCAGGCTCCTCTGTCCTCCACTGTCTCCTGGAGTTTGCTCAGATTCATGCCGATTGAATTGGTGATGTTATCTAACCATGTCATCCTCTGCCTCCCTCTTATCCTTTTGTCTTCAGTCTTTCTCAGCATCATGGTCTTTTCCAATGAGCTGAGTTTAGAAAAGGCAGAGGAACCTGAGATCAAATTGTCAACATCTGCTGGATCATAGAAAAAGCAAGGGAATTCCAAAAAAAACTACTGTTTCATTGACTACACTAAAGTCTTTGACTGTGTGAATCACAACAAACTGGAAAATTCTTAAAGAGATGGGAATACCAGACCACCTTACCCATAACCTGAGAAACCTGTGTGTGGGTCAAGAAGCAACAGTTAGAACCATACATGGAACAGTGGACTGGTTCCAAATTGGGAGAGGAATACATCAAGGCTGTATATTGTCACCTGCTTATGTACCTTAAATGCAGAGTACATCATGTGAAATACCAGGCTAGATGAATCACAAACTGGAAACAAGATTGCCAGAATCTTAAAGGAAGAGAGTCAATTACAATTCTTCAAGGCAATGAGTACTATTGTGGAAAATGTATATGATGCTTCAGGAGAAGGGGATTGAAAAATAAATGTCAACAAATGCATGATAAACACAAAAGGGAAAGAGATGTCTTCCATCTTGGGAGCATACGACCACTGGAAAGTCTAGCTAGAGAGGTTGCTATAAACGCCTATGTCATGACATGAGTAGCATGAGAATTTGGACCTAGGTCCCTGAAAATATGCAATAGCAATGGCTAACATTTATGGATAATTTCCTTGCTGTCTGGCACTCAAGTATTATATGATCTCATTTAATATTTGCCACAAGTCTCTAAGCTAAGAGCTATTATTACTTCTCATCTTATAGATGAAGTATCTGGACTCAGTGAAATTAAGTGGCTTCTCCAAAGCCATAGAAGTGGTATAAAGAGTGGAGCTAGGATTGGAATGATGTAGATCTGACTCTATACTCTGTATGTGGTATCAGTGAAGCTGTCCCATTAGATAGCTTGGCAGTATCTGTGATACTGAGTGCTTGGTGCCAAGACCTACTAAGGATCTATGTTTTGGTACTATGGTTCTCGGGGAGGGGCTACTTTCTAATCTGGTGCCTGCAACCCCTACCTACGCAAGATATTTTAAGGGCAGGCTAATAATTTAGTTTTATGTCAATTTGTCCTATTCTGTCCTGTTTGTTTTTATGTCTCCAAGATACTAGACATCTCAACGAGAACAGGAATCCTAGGGGTGCTAGGGTTGGGAGTGAATTCAGATGAGAACGAGAAGACTTCCAGAGTCTTATTGCTGTGGTAGTTCTGGGGACCGTTCGAATCAGTGAAAACTTCATGAAGGAGATGGCATTTGAGCTTCATTTAATTGGACTGGTTCATATGAATATTGCTTTGGGCAAGATACCAAATCTAGCATGATGATTTAAGGTCTGGCTTTGAAAAGCTATTTCAAGTGGCATGGATTCACGTGGGAAAGCCAGTTGAGTCTGAAGAATGAATCATACCGGAAATCCTTTGTAAAATGGAGTTGTGAAAAGGGAGCTTCAGATAGTATTCTTGGATTACCATCAAATATTTCCAGTGTTTTCATCCACAGCTCTTTGTACAACGAGTTCAATTTCGTATGCATGCATGGCGCTTTGCTGTTGGCAAAACACCACATGTGTGGTATTTATTTGATCTTATCAGGAAGTACACTGTTTAGATAGGGATATTATGTCTACGATATTGTTAAGGAAACTGAGGCTCAAAAAGGTAAAATGACTTGCCCGTGGTGACCCAACTGAGGGCTGTGAGGAAAAGATCCATTCCAGGCCTCTTTCCTGGCTTCTGGTAGTTCTCTGTATGGTGTCATCCACGCGTGTGTGTCTTCTCCAAAGTTCCCCTCTGTATAAGGACACCAGTCACACTGAATTAGAACCCACCTGAAAGGGAAAGTCACTCACTCGTGTCTGACTCTTTGCGACACAATGGACTATACAGTCCATGGAATTCTCCAGGTCAGAATACTGGAGGGAGTAGCCATTTCCTTCTCCAGGGGAATCTTCCCAACCATGGGATGGAACCCAGGTCTCTCTCATTGTAGGCAAATTCTTTCTAGCTGAGCCACAAGGGAATCTCAAGAATACTGGAGTGGGTAGCCTCTCCCCTCTCCAGCAGAAACCTGCTGGAGTCCACCTGAAGGATCTCATTTTACTTGATTAACTCTGCAAAGATCACCTCCCTCTGCAAATAGGGTCACACTTGGAAATACTGGGGAAGGGGGCTAGGGTTTCAACATAAGAATTTTTAGGATTCACATTTAGCCTATGATGGGTGATTGAAGAATATGATGGAATTTCTGCTAATCTTGGCATGAGTGGGAAGTAAATGATTAATTTGAAGATTTCAGCTAAGGTGTCGTTTTTATAATAAGCTTTCCACGACTCCCTCCATTCTAAATATTGGGTTAACCATCCCCCACCCCCCCTCATTCCCTGTGGTATCATACTTCCTGCAGCCTCATCATTACCCGTCACATAGCACTAGAGTCCCTTGACCCATCTGGCCCCCTTGTCAGACCATAAGCTCTAGGAGGGCAGGAATTCCAGCTATTTATTGGATAGGTCAAAAAGTTCGTTGGGGTTTTCCTGTAAGATGGTATGAAATTTTTGGCCCAATACCATCCTGAGTGGAGTACTTCTCAATAAATCCACGTCAAGTGCGTGAGATAATGTTTATGCCTCTCTGACAGACCTTGTTGGTACCTGTCCCTCATTGCCTCAGCATTTAACATTTCCAATGGCCAGATCTTGCTATTCCCTCCCTGAAGGCTCTCTCTGGTCACCTGAGCAGGGCAACCTGGAAGTGTCAGAGCAGAGCACCCTCTGGGTGTAACCCTCCACCAAAGGCTGATGGGACAGAATGGATAAACATCTTGGGGGGGAGCTAAGTCTGAGGTGTCTGTACATTGTCTCCCAAGGTGACCCAGGGGGATTCAGTTCCGGTGGCCATTCACTTGACAATGCACTTTGACTGGCTTCCTTTTTTCTTTGTCTGCTGTTTCCCTCCACCTGATGCAAAGTGCTGACAAGATGTGTCAATGTAAGCCTCAGGGGTGACTCCAAGAGGATTAAGGCAGTGCTCCTCCCCAGTTATTTCCACTGGTTCAACACAAGTAGTTTGCTCTTTTGACTGTCTGAAGTATAAATTGAGTATTGGGTTTCTGCATAGAATTGAATTAGACAAGATATCCTGTGGGTTCGATCCCTGGATTGGGAAGATCCCCTGGAGAAGGTACCTTTCTTTAGGGAAGCCACCGTTCTCTTACTCACAGAATCACAGGTGAATTCTGTGTCTGTTCTCATCCTCCGTTACTGGGTGGAGAGCCCAACACTGAGCAACAAGTGTATTTTATCACCCTTGCAGTTAACAGTTCAAGATGAGCATGCGACCCAAGTCAGTTCAATTAGAGACAATCTTAAATGCTTTACAGGAATCATACTCTACATGAGCTGAGTATGAAGGCCTAAAGTCATTGGGAGTTCCCAAGGAAAATATTCCAGAGAAGGGATCCAAAACTGATGAAGACGGAGCCCAGAAATGCAGCAAGTGAGATAGTCTGGTGACACTAGCATCTGGATCCAGCCGTACCTGAAGACATTCTAACTCTCCAATTTTATTACATGAGCCAGAAAACTCCTTTTTGTTTCCCTTAATTCATTTTTAGTTGTGCTTCTCTTACCTTTGCCCCCAAAGAGACCTAACTAGTATATTATGCATCCTCTCAAAGGGAGAACTCTTGAGTGTTTGGTTAAGGAGGTTCAGCTTTGACAAAATAGTATTCAGCAATTCCTTGTTTATACCTCAAGTGCTCAAGTGCCAAGTTCATTGCCTGCCACTTTGTAGGCCCTAATTAGGTATTTGGTATTTAAAAGCCTGAATCTCTTGTTTTTTAAAACTCAAGTCCACCCTGTTTCTTCATGTATTAGTGAGTATTCTAGTTTCTAATTTTCTTTTTTGTCTAGAACCTTATGTTGTCAGGTTAAAAATATTTAAAAACCACTTGAGATGTCCAACGTGGCCTCAGGTTAAACATGTCCAGTACCTTGATCACAGCTAACATCATGAGATGGACCACTTTCCCATCTGTAGTTGGGAATCATCAGTTACAAGTCTCCCAATTTGCTTCTTTTAAAAAAAAAAAAATTATTTTATTTATTTTTTTGGCCCCACCATGTGCCATGTGGGATCTTAGTATCCTGACCAGGGATCGAACCCTCAACCCCTGCAGTGGAAGCATGGAGTCTTAACCACTGGACCTCCAGGGAAGTCCTCCTAATTTGCTTCTGCCTGAAGATTGCTTTCACTTCCCTGCAAACCTTATGGAACAGACAGGGATTATTTTTGGCTCAGATCCATCGTGTCAAGTTCACTGCCATTTCCAATTCACAGGCTGGCACACGTGGGGCAGTTCCTGAGGCCTCCTGGCCAGTGAGCAGCTATTCTTGGGTGTTTGTGCTTGACATTCAGGAGGCCTTCCTGGCTGACTCACTCCCCAGCCGGGCCCCTGTTGTGCTGGGCCAAGGTGGCTCCACAGCTTGTTTTTATGCCCCTAATCAAAGAGCGACACCCCCAAATCTTGCAGTCAGTCATGCTGACTGGACTGGGAAGCAATTGCAGACTGTTAAATTTAACCACAGCCACTTTAGGAAATGAGATGCTGGGGGAATTTTGAGAATGGAAATGGGGTAATCTTTGTTTTTCTCTTTTATTTTCCTTCTGATGTTTGACTTGACTGAGTTAAATCCTAGTGGTACTGTTCCTTATTAGCTGTATGATCTTGGGAAAGTTATTTAATGCTTTTCTACTCTGAGCCCTAGGTCTTGCCCCCTCCCATGAAATGGTAATAATAAATTCCAATTGGGAGAGTTGTTTTAGGGATTAGAAAGGTTTTTAAAGGGTCTGATATAGTGCCTGGCATCTTGTTGATAACCAGGCATTCTTGCTTCTCATTAAATTTCTAGTATCTAGCAACATAGAACCTACCTACCTATTAGGTGCTCATTAATTGCTAAGTAAATAAATAAAAGAAAGAATGAACAAATAAATGTTGACATCATAGTCCTTGCTCTTTCTCTTCTGTCCTACTTTAACCCTTTAAGTGGGCTCAAAGTGAAAAGTGAAAGTCGCTCAGTTGTATCACTGTTTTGAGACCCCATGGACTATACAGTTCATGGAATTCTCCAGGCCAGAATACTGGAGTGGGTAGCTGTCCCCTTCTCCAGGGGAGTCTTCCAACCCAGGGATCGAACCCAGGTCTCCTGCATCACAAGTGGGTTCTTTACCAGCTGAGCCACCAGGGAAGCCCAAGAATACTGGAGTGGGTAGCCTATCCTTCCTCCAGTGGATCTTCTTGACCCAAGAATCAACCTAGGGTCTCCTTCATTGCAGGTGGATTCTTTACCAGCTGAGCTACCAGAAAAGAATAAAAGTACCTTGAGGCCACTGGGCATTTCCCACTGCTCTGAGGACCACAATTTTTGCATATGCCACCCTGGCCTCCTAAGGCTTGATTCTGATGGACTGCCTCTCTCACTCCCCTTTGTCTAAGAGTTGTCATTGCCATCTTGGAATAGCCCTGGGGACTCAACTCTCACTCTCCTTCAGGTGAGGAGGAGGCACTTCCTCTGGACCGTATGCACTAGAGCCTTTAGTTCAGGGTCTTCTGCTGGGTGTCCTTGCTTTTTATAATGAGGTTCCACCTCCTTTTTCTTTTTCTTATTTAAAGATTTATTTATTTATTTTTGGTTGCGCTGGGTCTTTGTTGCTTTCTCTGGTTGCAGTGAGTGGCAGCTACTCTTTGTTGCAGTGCATGGGCTTCTCATTGCAGTGGCTTCTCCTGTTGCAGGGCTTGGGCTCTATGTGCAGAGGCTTCAGTACTTGCAACATGTGGGCTGAGTAGTTGTGGTTTCTGGGCTCTGGAGCTCTGGTTCAGTAGTTGTGGTGTGTGCTTAGTTGGTCTGCTGCATGTGGGATCTTCCCAGAACAAGGATTGAACTGGTGTCCCTTGCATTGCAAGGTGGATTCTTAACCACTGGACCACCAGGGAAGCCCAAGTTTCCATTTTCTTGCTCAGCTCTCCATCACAATATTGTTTTGGTTCCAGGCTTCTCTTGTAGCTCAGTTGGTAAAAAATCTGCCTGCAATGCAGGAAACCTGGGTTCTATTCCTGGGTCAGGAAAATCCCCTGGAAAGGGAAATGGCAACCCACTCCAGTATTCTTGCCTGGAGAATCCCAGGGACAGAGGACTCTGGCAGGAGCAAGTCCATGGGATCGCAAGAGTTGGACACGGCTTAGCAACTAAACCACCACCACCACCAAACATTCAGCTCCAATCACTGTTCATTATATATGCATTGCTGGGTACAGAGGGAACTACATATAAGTGCTTGTTGTTATTAGGAATCATACCAACTTTCTCTCATAGTCTGTCTTTATGTTCCTTCAGATTTATTTTGTTATTTCCTAAAGGTACAGATCAAAGCCCATTCCAATCATTAACAAAACTGTTACGGTCACAACACAACAACGACAAGAATGCTCATAGCTGACTTGTAATGGCGCACTGACGGTGGGCGAGGCAAGGTGTGAAATGCTTTACATGCACTTACTCACTTGATTGTCATTTCATCTCAGTTATGCACTCGCCTCCCCACTAAACATGTCAGTAAACAGAGGTGTAAAGAGGTTGAGAAAAGCCACACCTTGTTAGGTGCAGAGCTGGTATGTGAACCCACAAATTCTGACTCCAGAGCCTTAAAACTTAACTTTTTAGACCCCAGATACCTCATCTCTGAGATAAAATCTTCCTGTTAAGTGTAGGGAAAAGATTAAATAAGGTCATACCTATAAAGCACTTAGGAAAGCATCTGGCACATTGAAACAGTCAACAGGTAATAGTGAAGGTGATGACGGTGATGAAGGTGATGGTGATGATGATGATGGTGATCGTGGTGATGGTGGTGGTGATGATGATGATGATATGTGATGATGTGGTGATGATGTTGATGATGATGATGCTGAATGAAATTTCACACATTCCCTCTTTGGATTACTCATTAGCCTCTCAGTCTAAAAGGCCCGTGCACTTTATTAGGTTGTTGCTTAATTTTCCCTGTGTTTATACTTCATCTCTCTGATAGAGTCATAAATTCCTTCACAGCAAAGAACACAGCTCAGATGTTAAATTCTATTCCTCCTGGGCCTCAGTTTCTCTTTCTGGAACAGCAGAGTTGATGTTTCCAAAGATTCTGGGAATTACTTTCTCTGATTCCATATATGTTTTAAATTCTGGCCTCCTTTACGGCCCATAAAGGGCCATAATTTTTAACCAGCCCAGTCATTAACAAAACTAAGTTGCAATCACAACACAACAACGATATGCCACCTTGCATGCAGTGATCATTCAGGAACTACACAGTTATTAACATCTAGAGGTGAGACCTCAGGTCCAGAGGCTCTTTAGTTTTGACTTGGGATAAGGAGGAGGAAAAGTTGTGATTGAGTTTACGATGAACTACCCTTGACATCTAGAGATCTCAGTGGAAACTGGGACATTTACAGACAGTGGAAATGGGTAAGTTTTGACAGACTTGGGAAATGGCTTCACCAAAGGGATTGCTTGGCTTTCACCCTCCTCTTTTTCAATCAGTTCTGCAGATGTATCCACCTCTAGGTTTTACTGGTCCTGTTGACTGGCTTTTACTGAGAGGGAAGGGAGGAGATGAGAGAAGGAAAGTGAGTTAAGTTTAGCAAATTAGCACAAGGCTGCAGGCAGAGATTGCAGGCAGCATCTACTCACTTAGCCTCCCTGGGGGACAGAAATAAAGTTTTCCTTAAAAAAATAGGGTAAGGGAAGAAGGAGAAGTAGTGTGTTGTGATGAATCTGTCAGCTTCCTCTATTCACTCCCTCTCTTAATTGATATCCGCAGGTAGCTTCAATAAGAATTTATTGAGTACCAGCTATAAATCAAGTCCCATATTAGATTCTGGATGCATAAATGAACAGCAAACAGCCCCTGCTTACACAAGTCATCATTTGGCAGAGTCAATATAGACAGAAGCCATCGGCAGGCCACATTGCGATGTGTCATAGGATGGAGTTGTGTGCAAGGAGTGTTGGCATCAACAAATACACAGATCCACCCTGGGCTGCGGTGATGAGGGGTGAGGGGAGGGACTCACAAGGGAGGGAACGTTTGGAATGGTTCTCTTTTAAAATAATTTTATTTATTTTTGGTTGTGCTGGGTCTTTGTTGCTTCATGAGCTTTTCTCTGGTTGCAGCTAGCGGGGGCTACTCTCTGGCTGTGGCTTGCAGGCTTCTCATGGTGGTGCCTTCTCCTGTTGTGGAGCGCAGGCTCTCAGGCACGTGGGCTTCAGTAGCTCTGCACGTGGGCTCAGTAATTTTGGCTCACAGGCTCTACAGCGTGGGCTCAGTATTGTGGCACACAGGTTTCGTTGCTCTGAGGCATGTGGGATCTTTCCAGATCAGGGATCGAAATCGTGTCTCCTCCATTGGCAGGTGGAATCTTTACCACTGAGCCACCAGCGAAGCCCTGGATTGGTTCTTGAAGGATGGGGGGAGGTTTCAGCATGGGAAGTAGTGTGTGAAACCTTACCAGCAGAGGGAACAGCATATGCCAATGCCCAGAGATGGGAAAGTACTTTAACTGAAGGTACTCAACTAGCTGGGGTTGTGAGCTTTCTACTCCTCTGTGAAGAAAATGTGTTATTGGAATAAAGGTTTTCTTGCACCTCTTTGTCTGCTCATTTGCTTCTCTTTGTCTTCCTTTTCCTGTTCCTAGATCACCTGGCATCTGATTGTCATCATTCTTGGTTACAGCTCTGCGAGGTCAGGGAATGCAGCAGCCCTGCTCTTGTTTGTATTCTGCATCCAGCTCATGCTGCAGAACACCTCAATAAATGCTCCTTGAATGGAGTCAGAGAGAATGAGACCTCCCAAAATGAGGTCACAGAGAGAAAAAAAAATACAACAGAGAAATAACATCCAATGGCCAAGAGATTCTTTGCTAAGAAACAAAGGCTTTTAGGTCGTTAAAATCTCTCTGTACACCCAGGTCTGTCCTTCTAAAGACTTTAAGTGTTTCTGGTCTTGACCCCAAATTACACTCCTCTTCTTAAGGATCAGGGAAGGTGTCCTGGGAACTCCACTGAGGTTAGGTTTTTAGATTCCTGAAAAACTAACTAACTTTAAGATTTCTGAAAAACTAACTCTTAGATTTCTGAAAAACTAACTCTTAATATGGAATTAATTTGAATTAATGACAACTGCTTAGTCCAAAATAAGCAAGAGCATTCTTGGAAATTTCTTGGCAGTTCAGTGGTTAGAACTTTCACTGCCAAGGTCATAGGTTCGATCCCTGGTCAGAGGACTAAGATCCCACAAATTGTGTGGCCAAAAAAATTAAAAAATCTGATTTAAAAAAAAACAAGAAAACAATAGCAATAAGAAAAAGAATAAGAGCATTCTTGACTTCACCCAAAGAGTTGGCAAGTGGAATTTCAGAGATTGTTCAAGGTCACTGTGGAGCTATATTTTGCCATGCAGGGTCATTGGAAAACTCAGAGGCAGCCATCTAGGCAACCACACTGTTGAGCTTGTCCTTTGAGGAATCAAGTCTATTGCAAGTTGAATGGATCTCAAGCGCAAACCGCTTCCTTCAATTTTCTTTTGTGTCAGATAAGCTATATAATTATCGATAACGATGTGTCCAAATATTTGTTCAAACAGCAATTTAAAGTCTCTGATTTATATTTATGAGTTATTACATAGCCACACAGTTCCTGTGTGCTTTCTCCCCCTTAACCTAATGATTATTGGAAGTTTTAATGCAGGTTTAAGAGTTATGTTCCCAGTTTTGCCTGATATGCTGTCTCTTCTCCAGAAATAACAGTTATCCTCTGTTGGACTTGGTGAGGTGACAGAAGAGAGAGGTTTGGAGTTTCTGATTTTGCTTTTTTTTTTTTAACTGATGTAGCTGTATTATCTGAGGCAAATTTCCTAACACATGTGCTATAGCCAGTTTACAGGGGACTGAGTTATTCACCTCCTAGGCCCTCAGGGAGCTGGATACAATGTGTCTGGGGCAACTGAACTCTCTAAGGCAGTTGACTCTGGGTACCTCATTTCAAACTTGACTCAAGTGCCCTGCAAATATTATAATTGTAAGTGTGCCATGGCGTAAGTATCACTGACTCTATGGACATGAGTTTGAGCAAACTCTGGGAGACAGTGAAGGAGAGGGAAGTCTGGCATGCTGCAGTCCATTGGGGTCGCAGAGAATCAGACACGGCTTGGCAACTGAACAGCGAAACGCTGCTAAGAAACTAATCTATCTTCTCTTCAGACAAAATCTAATTGATGACCTGATGGTGAAATACGAGCAAGATACTGGGCAAACTGAAAGACAATAGGTGATGGTATTAAAAGCCAAATTTTGCCAAGATTTAATATAATCTGATCAGAATTTGAAAGCACTAGGGGGAATTCCCTTGCAGTCCAGCGGTTAGGACTCCAGTATGCAAACTAATTAATAGCAAATGATGTTTAAGTCTGTCTTTACAAATAATTACTCCAAAGGCTCCAGCCCTCCAGCCCTGGGAGGCAGATAGTTAACACATTTCTCTTTTCCGGTCTTGAGGAATGTGTTTTCCAGCCTCGGGTGAATGGATGAACCTCCACTCTCTAGACGGAAGCTAGTGTCCAATCTATTGAGGACTGATCCAGTAAGCTTATATACAGTGGGGAGAGAATTCCCCCAGAGAAAAACAAAGTGCTGTTACAAAACAGACAAACTAATAAACAAGGAACAAAAAAACAAGCTAACAAAAAACCCTAGAGAGAAAAATAACATGCCCACCACACACTTTCTATTTCACTGCAAACTATTGTCTCTCAGTTTTGATTTGGCCACTACCCTCTAGACGGATGTTGTGTGTGTTGCCCTGACCCTGGTTCCTTGTCTTTCCTTGGCTGCCATTTCTTTAGCCTTTGCTCTCAGGATCCTGGAAGGTACAAGATGAACCTCTCATACAATTACCTGACCTCCTCCTATCCTAGCCAGCTCTCACTTTCCCCGTAAAGGTGGTAGGGCTGTGAACTTGTACAAGACTGAGTAACACAGGAGTTTGTGAGGCATAAGTATGCACTGGCACAGCCCGTTAGTAAGAAGCTCAGACACTGTTGTGGACTCTGGGCTTGCAGAACCTTTGTCAGCTTAACTATCAGTCACAGAGCATACAGAATTGGGATTTACAGCCTGGCCCAGATGGTAAAGAATCTGCCAGTAATGCAGGAGACCCAGGTGTGATCCCTGGGTTGGGAAGATCTCATGGAGAAAGGAATGGCAACCCACTGCAGTATTCTTGCCTGGAGAATTCCATGGACAGAGGAGCCTGGCGGGCTACAGTCCATGGGGTCGCAAAGAGTTGGACACGATGGAGCAACTAACAATTGTGCGACCCAGGAAAAAAAAAAAAACTCCAAATAATTAGAATGAAAAATTAACTGTGTATTTGACAGCTGGCTAAGTGCAACATTCATTAGAAAGTTAGAAAATTATTCCCTCTTTGCTTTCCAAGTTGGAAGTCTGTTTAAGTGCTATAGTGATTATTGAGATGATTTTTCTCTCTGAATGTTTTCTCCTTTTGTCACGTGGTTAACTCATCTTCAGAGGTTCTTGGCAAGTTCTCTTTGTTCTGCAGGTGCACCTGAAATGCCAATTTATCATAAGTGGGAGCTTTGAGAAACGGCAAACATGTACCGATTAAATGGAACCACTGTCTCCTTCTGCCATGTAGCTTTTTATAAAATGATTATATTTCATATTGCAAACTAAGTAGTCATTATTACCAGGAAAATTCTTTGTGGTAACTCAAACATTTATCTGTCCATCCACCCTTATGTCCATTGGTTGACCGTCCATCCATCCACCCACCCACCCACTCCTCCGTCCATTCCGTCATGAACAAATGCTCATCGTGCAGGGACTGTACTATGAATGCGGCAGGGCAAGTGCCATGAGTACTCTCAAGGAACGCACAGTCTAGCGGAGAAACCTCAGTCATTTGGCACATAAACCGGTTTCGGTCGATACTGATCATGAAAAGCAGTGGAACTTTTTTCACTTCTGAACTTGGGTAGGTGACAACAACACATGCTTTCCTTGGCAGTTCTAAACGTGATGGCTGCCAAGGTTTCGAGTTTACTCTCTTAATGAGGAATAATTGCATTTGAAATGGAAAGAATGTGGTAGAAATCAAGAGCCATAATGTGTGAACTGGAGGGTTATTAACGTGTTAGTGGTATTCTTTTCTATCTTGGTAGTTGCCAGGTTTCTGCATCGCTTCCAAATGCCGTGCTCATTTTTGGGAGAGTTACTTACGGTCTCCATTTCTCCAGTCCTTGACTGATGGAGTGTGGTCTTTTATAATAAAGCACTTGATCACATGTGGGATCAAATACCTCATCTGCAAAATAGGGAACATATCATTATTTACTACCTAAGTTTTTTCTTTAAAGAATTTTTATGTGGGCCGTTCTTTTAAGTCTTTATTGAATTTATCACAGTATTGCTTCTATTTTATGTTTTGGTTTTGTGGCCACAAGGCATGTGGGACCTTAGGGTCCTGACCAGGGATTGAACCTACACCTCCTACATTGGAAGCTGAAGTCTTAACCATTGGACCACCCAGGAAGTCCCACTACCAAAAAAGACAAACTAATCAAGCTAAAAATGTTTACCATTATCCTTGCTTTACAGATGATAGGGTAAAAAGACTTATCCGAAGCCTCAGGCAACAGCTAGCAAGTGGCAATAGAGCCGGAGTGCTGACCTAAGGTTAGTGAATATTCCACTCCAGGTCAACACCTGGAGTAGACAACGTGTTGTTCTCTGCGAAGGACAATGGTAGTTGCTCTTTAAGGTTTCCTCATGGTAAAGCATGAGGTTGGAGGCAGGCAGACTGATTCAGAATCCAGACTCTACTCCTCATGGTCCTCATGGTAAAATGAGAACAATATTAGTGTTCGTTTCACTGGTTAATGGTGAAGTCAAATGAGACCAGGCATGTACAGTGCTTGGCAGAAGCCCCAGCACACAGCATAACCTTTGACACTAAACTTTTATTATTGCTGTTTTTACTCTTACTATTTGCCTAGAGGTCACAGTGACCCTCACTTGCTTATCCTTGGTTCCTCTGGAATTGGTTGGAGGGGATGTCAAGTAAAGTGAAACAAATTTGTTCTAGGACAAGGGTGCCCAAGCTTGGCTTTGTTTCAGAATTGTCTGGGGGTATATTTTGTTTTATCACTGATTTATCCTATTTTTAAAGGATTTTTGGAAAAATATTTCATACATATAAGAACATTTTCAAAGGGTACCCATTGAAAAGTATATCTTTTGCCAACACAGATCTTCAACTTCTCAAATCCCTCTGGCACTGTTGTTACCAGAGCCTGGTATCTTTATGAAATATGATGGATCCATGCACATTTGATACAACTTGTGTGTTCATGAGCATTGTTTTATATCTCTTTTTTTTTCTCAGTAGTCTGACTTGGAGAAGAACATTTTCTATGAATACCTTCAGATTATGGCTACAATTTGTTCTATCGTATGGATGTTACAAAAGGTACTGAACTCATTCTTTCTTGATGGATGTTTAGACTGTTTCTAGACTGCTAATACAAGCAACACGGCCGTAGATATTCTTCTGCACAGTTATTTTTGTACTTTATTGCTGTAGGATAAATATCTTGAAACCAGATAGCTAGATCAACAGGTTTAAGAATTCAGTGGACATTTCCAAAATTGCAGTTCAAAGAAATTTTACTGAGTTACTCTCTCATCAGCTTACTCCTCATCTAACTTTATAATCTTTGTTCAACAGATAAATAAAAAATGGCAGTTCATCATTTTTTTAAACTGTATTTTAAAATCTATGACAAACAGTAGGCCTGTGTTCATATGTTTAAAGGCAAATTTCTTCACTTGTCTGTGAAATCTCTGTCCTTGTTTTATTCCAGTTTTCCTATTGGGTTCTAACTTTTTAAAGAAGAGCCATTTACTTATATCAGTTCAGTTCATTCGCTCAGTTGGGTCCGACTCTTTGTGACACCATGGACTGCAGCCAGGCTTCCCTGTCCTTTACCATCTCCCAGATCTTGCTCAAACTCCTGTCCACTGAGTCAGTGATGCCATCCAACCATCTCATCCTCTGTCATCCCCTTCTCCTCCTGCCCTCAATCTTTCCCAGGATCAGGGTCTTCTCTAATGAATCAGCTCTTTGCATAAAGTTGACCAAACTATTGGAGCTTCAGCTTCAGCATCAGTCCTTCTAATTAATATTCAGGATTGATTTCCTTTAGGATTGACTGGTTTGATCTCTCTGCAGTCCAAGGGATTCTCAAGAGTCTTCTCCAACACCACATTTCAAAAGCATCAGTTCTTCTGTGCTCAGCCTTCTTCATGGTCCAGCTCTCTTATCCATACATGTCCACTGGAAAAACCATAGGTTTGAGAAGACAAACCTTCATAGGCAAAGTAATGTCTCTGCTTTTTAATATGCTGTCTAGGTTGTTCATAGCTTTTCTTCCAAGGAGCAAGAGTCTTTTAATTCCACGGCTGTAATCACCATCTGCAGTGATTTTGCAGCCCAAGAAAATAAAGTCTGTAACTATTTCCACTGTTTCCCCATCTATTTGCCATGAAGTGATGGGACTAGATGTCATGATCTTTGTTTTTTGAATGTTGAGATTTAAGCCAGCTTTTTCACTCTCCTCTTTCACTTTCATCAAGAGGTTCTTTAGTACCCTCTTCACTTTCTGTCATAAGGGTGGTGTCATCTGCATATCTGAGGTTATTGATACTTTTCCTTGCAATCTTGATTCCAGCTTGTGCTTCATCCAGCCTGGCATTTTGCATGATGTACTCTGCATACAAGTTAAATAAGTAGGGTGACAACATACAACCTTGACGTACTCCTTTCCCAATTTGGAACCAGTCTGTTGTTCCATGTCTGGTTCTAAGTGCTTCTTCTTGACCTACATACAGATTTCTTAGGAGGCAGGAAAGGTGGTCTGGTATTCCCCTCTCTTTAAGCATTTTCCAGTTTGTTGTGATCCATACAGTTAAAGGCTTTAGCCTAGTCAATGAAGCAGAAGTAGATATTTTTCTGGAATTCTCTTGCTTTATCTAAGATCCAATGGATGTTGGCAATTTGATCTCTGGTTCCTCTGCCTTTCCTAAATCCAACTTGAACATCTGTAAGTTCATGGTTCACGTACTGTTGAAGCCTGGCTTGAAGAGTTTGGAGCATTACTTTGCTAGCATGTAAAATAAGTGCAAAGTGACGTAGTTTGAACATTCTTTGGCATTGTCCTTCTTTGGGATTAGAATGAAAACTGGTCTTTCCTAGTTCTGTGGCCACTGCTGAGTTTTCCATATTTGCTGGCATATTGAGTGCAGTACTTTAACAGCATCATCCTTTAGGATTTGAAATAGCTCAACTGGCATTCCATCACCTCCACTAGCTTTGTTCATAGGGATGCTTCTTAAGGTCCACCTGACTTTACACTCCAAGATGTCTGGCTCTAGGTGAGTGATCAACTATTGTGGTTATCTGGGTCATGAAGATCTTTTTTGTATAGTTCTTCTGTGTATTCTTGATGCCTCTACTTAATATCTTCTGCTTCTATTAGGTTCATACCATTTCTGTCCTTTATTGTGCCCCTTTTGCATGAAATGTTCCCTTGGTATCTCTAATTTTGTTGAAGAGATCTCTAGTCTTTCCCATTCTATTGCTTTCCTCTATTTCTTTGCATTGTTCACTTAAGTAGGCTTTCTTATTTCTTTTTCTCCTTGCTAGTTTTTGGAACTCTGCATTCAGATGAGTATATCTTTCCTTTTCTCCTTTGCCTTTCACTTCTCTTCTTTTCTCAGCTATTTGTAAGGCCTCCTCAGACAGTCATTTTGCCTTTTTGCATTTCTTTTTCTTCAGGGTGTATTTGATCACAGCCTCCTGTACATTATCATGAACCTCCGTCCATAGTTCTTCAGGCACTCTGTATATCAGATCTAATCCCTTCTTCAATCTGTTTGTCATTTCTACTGTGTACTCATAAGGGATTTGATTTAGGTCATACCTGAATGGACTAATGGTTTTCCCTATTTCATTCAATTTAAATCTGAATTTGGCAATAAGAAGTTCATGATCTGAGCCATAGTCAGCTCCCAGTTTTATTTTTGCTGACTGTATAGAGCTTCTCCATCTTTGACTGCAAAGAATATAATCAGTTTGATTTTGGTGTTGACCATCTGGTGATGTCCATGTGTAAAGTCATCTCTTGTGTTGTTGGAAGAGGGTATTTGCTATGACCAGTGCGTTCTCTTGGTAAAACTCTGTTAGCCATTTCCCTGCTTCATTTCGTACTCCAAGGCCTAGCTTTCCTGTTACTTCGCTATCTCTTGACTTCCTGCTTTTGCATTCCAGTCCCCTATAATGAAAAGGACATCTTTTGGGGGGGGGGGGGTGTTAGTTCTAAAAGGCCTTGTAGGTCTTCATAGAACCATTCAGCTTCAGCTTCTTCAGCATTAGTGATTGGGGCATAGACTTGGATTATTGTGATATTGAATGGTTTGCCTTGGAAACGAACAGAGATCATTCATTTTTGAGATTGTACCCAAGTACTGCATTTCAGAATCTTTTGCTGACTATGAGGGCTACTCTATTTCTTCTAAGGGATTCTTGCCCACAGTAGTAGATATAATGGTCATTTGAATTAAATTCACCCATTCCAGTCTATTTTAGTTCACGATTCCTAAAATGTTGATGCGCACTCTTGCCATCTCCTGTTTGACCACTTCCAATTTACCTTGATTTATGGACCTAACATTCCAGGTTCCTATGCAGTATTGTTCTTTACAGCATCAGACTTTACTTTCACCACCAGAGACATCCACTTGTTTCTGGGCGCTGTTTCCATTTTGCTTAGCCCTTTATTCCTTCTGGAGATATTTCTCTGCTCTTCTCCAGTAGCATATTGGGCACCTACTGACCTGGGGAGTTCAACTTTCAGTGTCATATTTTTTTGCTTTTTCATACTTCTTCATGGAGTTCCCAAGGCAAGAATGCTGAAGTGGTTTGCCATTCCCTTCTCCAGCGGACCATTTTTATCAGAACTCTCCACCATGACCTATCCATCTTCTCAACCCAGGGATCAAACCTGTGTCTTCTCCATTGGTAGGAGGATTTTTTACCACTGAGCCACAAGGGTATTCCCTATTTCCCTATGGCCAGGTACTTATTTGTATTCCTTATTTTTTTTGAAATTTATGGTTTTCTTTGCACCTTAATATCTGTTTTCACAAAGGTCTCATAGAGTCTATTTTAAATTTATTTGTTTTTTAATTGAAGGATAACTGCTTTGTAGAATTGTGTTGGTTTCATAGACTCTTAAAGGGAGGTGTTTTATTCTCTATTTGGGGAGCATTAAATTAGTCATAGATGAACAAGCTCTAATTCATTTATTTTGTTACTTAGATCTTCTATAGCCTTACTTCACTGGCTTACTTCATTAGGTCTATTGATCTAATATGGGCCAAAGGAGTTGAATTAAGCTACTTGAGTAGTTATAATATTTCTATCTTTGTTTCTTATATTCTGTTAGATTTGTAAATTTGGATGACATTGACTTTGGCTTATTAAAGACTGGTACATATTCAGCAAACAGTGCAATAATTCTGTTTTAATAAAACACCTTATTTTATCCAATTTAATGCTTTCTACCTGGAATTAAAACCTGTTTTGATAATGTGCCCTATTTTATCCAAGGAATTAAAACCTGTTTTGATAATGTGCCCTATTTTATCCAATTTAGTGCTTTCTACCTGGAGTGAAAAAGCTGGATTGAAACTCAACATTCAAAAAACAAAGATCATGACATCCAGTCCCATCATTTCATGCAAATAGATTGGGAAACAATGGAAATAGTGACAGACTTATTTTCTTGGGCTCCAAAATCACTGCAAATAGTGACTGCAGCCATGAAGTTAAAAGATGCTTGCTGCTTGGAAGAAAAGCTGTAACCAACTTAGACAGCATATTAAAAAGCAGAGACGTTACTTTGCCAACAAAGGTCCATCTAGTCAAAGCTATGGTTTTTCCAGTGGTCGTGTATGGATGTGAGAATTGGACTGTGAAGAAAGCTGAGCACCGAAGAATTGATGCTTTTGAACTGTGGTGTTGAAGAAGACTCTTGAGAGCCCTTTGGACTGCAAAGAGATCAAACCAGTCAATCCTAAAGGAAATCAGTTCTGAATATTCATTGGAAGGACTGATGCTGAAGCTGAAGCTCCAATATTTTGGCCACCTGAGGCAAAGAACTGACTCACTGGAAAAGACCCTGAGGCTAGGAAAGATTGAGGGCAGGAGAAGAAGGGGACAATAGAGGATGAGATGGTTGGATGGCATCACCAACTCTGTGGACATGAGTTTGAGTAAGCTCTGGGAGTTGGAGATGGACAGGGAGGCCTGGTGTGCTGCTGTTCATGGTGTTGCAAAGTGTGGACATGACTGAGTGACTGAACTGAACATGGAATTAAATCTAATTATCTATTATTATTTATTGCAGCTCTCTTTTCTCTTCCTTTGGATCTGCATTTGCCTGGTAGTGTTCTGGCCATTCTTTCTACTTCAGCGTTCTTGCTTTTCTTCATTTTTAGAAGTGTTTTTTTTTTTAATATGTAGCACAAGTTTAGCTTTTTGTTGTGAAGTAAACTCTGCATTCTTCTTTCATAGTAAATTTATTATAATCACATTTCTTCATTTGCCAATATACTTCTTTTTGTTCTGTCTTCATTTATATATCTTAGCTAGCATTAATATTTTCCTTTGTTTTTAATGCATATGTTTTGTTTGAATTACATATTTCAGCACTCTCTCTCTTTTATTTTCTGCGTGTCTACATTCCACTGTCAGATGAACCACAGAGGCGGGATAAAAGGGTTTTCCAGAAGGTGAATGATTGTCTGACTAGTAGTCTAGGACAAAGTAGCTCACTACTGATTACTGATTCTTTTCTGCAAAATAATTGATGACCTTATTTGAGCTCCCAAGGAATAGTCATATAAATCTGTCACCAAATATTTCCTCTTCTCGATATTGACAAAATGAGAGACAAGTGAAGCCCAGCTCTTACAACTCATCCTTTAATGATTTGCTGGATAAAATCAGAGAATTGAACAGGAAAACCTATGAGGTTCCTTCTAGTTCTGTTCTATAATTTAACTGCTAGTAACACATACATGCCTCTGGCCTGGAAAAATACTTAAACACTTACAATTTTTAATGAAAACATAACATGCTAGAGAAACAGAAATCAACTCTACAGCTTGGTGAATTATCACAAAAGGAGCCCACTGGTATAGCTATCACTAAAAGTGAGAAATAAAATATTCTATTACATCTGACATCCTCTCATGTCCCCCACAAATGTAAAAACTATCCTGACTCCTTTTGTTATAGATCAGTTTTGTCAGATTTTGAATTTTATACAAAAAGAATCATACAACATTGATCATTTTTATGTTTGGCTTTATTGGTTTAATATTATGTTCATGAGATTCACTTAGGTTATTGCATGTATCTGTAATTTTTAAATTTTCATTGTTGTATGATACTGCCATGTAAAAATATACCACTTTATTTTTCCTACTGTTGATGAAATCTTGTTTTTCTCCCCAATGTTTGATTCTTGAGTATTGTTCAAATGCTAATCTGAACAATCTTCTACATGCCTTCTTGGGCAAATGTGCACTCATTTCATTTGGTTAACATCTAGGAATGACATTTCAACATTATCACGGTTACATTGTTCAACCACAACAAATAACACTAATTTTCAAAGTGGTGATAACTATATTCTCAATATAGTTGGGATCCTGGAAGACTGGCGATACCAATTGTTCTACATTTTCATCAGCAATGGTTATCAGAAGATTTATGTTTGAGTCAGTCTGTTAATTACAAGATGCTATCTCATTGTGATTTTATTTGCATTTCTCTGATTACTAATACGTTTTCACGTTCATTGATCATTTGAATGTATCATTTCTTTGCAATTTCTATTCATATCATTTGCCATGTTTTCAATAAGGTTGTTTGTCTTTTTCTTATTTGTTCATAGTTTTTAATTTATTTTTATTTTAAAATCAATCTTTATTGGAATGTAGTTGCTTTAGAATCTACTGTTAGTTTCTGCTTGCAGCAAAAGGAACCAGCCGAGCACACACATATATTCCCTCCCGTTTGACTTCCTTCCCGCTCAGGCCACCACAGCACATTGAGCAGAGCTCCCAGTGCTACATAGTATGTTCTCATTAGCTGTCTGTCTATACATAATTAATTTCTTAAATATATATATTCCAGTACAAATCCTTTGCTAGTCACGTGTACAGGATCTTCTGCCAGTGCCTGGCCTGCCTTTTCATTTCCTAGAGGTATCTTATGAACATCAGAGGTTTTTAATACAAATATTGTCTATGTTTGTCATTATTTCCTTTATATTTAGTGCTTTTCATGTCCTGTTTAGGAAATGTTTGCCTACCCTAAGGTCAAATGAACATTATCTTCTAGAAATTTTATTGATTTATTTTTCACATGTGGATCTACAAAGGACCTGGAATTGAAGTTTATAGTTTCCACATGGATATCCAATTGATCAGCACCTTTTATAACAAATAATTTCTTTCCACACTGACCTATCACTTTCGGCATAAATGTATGGATGTTTTAAAAAAACTCCTGTTTTAGTCCATTAGTCTATTTGTCTACACTTGTGCTTCTATTATACAGTTTTATTTACTGTAGCTTTATAATAAGCCTTCATGTCTAAAAGTATGAATAAGTCTCTTTAGTCTTCATGACTCTATATAATTTTAAAATTAGGTTGTCAATTTATATTGACACACACAGTACACACACTGGATTTTAATTAGTATTATATTGGTTCCAGACAGTGTGCTGTTGGTTCAGAGATAGGAAAAAACTCAATAAATGAAGAGTAAAAGACCCTGAAACCACATGGAAAGGCAATTAGTGTGAAGAAAGAAGAAAATTAATACTAATGAGCCTCTCAATGTACAACAAATTGCGCTTCTGAAAACCATAATGTCACTTCCATCTTGCAGAGGAGGAAAATGAGGTAAGTAAGAGGATTGCATAAGCCATCAGGTGAAAGACGTGGAGTCCTCACAAACAAGATTAGTACCTTTTAAAGAGGCTCCGGAGAGCCCCTTCCATCTTGTAAAATTACAATGAGAAGTCAACGATACAGAAGAGGGCCCTCATCTGACCATGCTGCACCCTCTTCTTGGACTTCCAGCCACTAGAACTGTGAGAAAAAAATTTCCATTGCTTAAGCTACCCAGTCTGTGTTGTTTTGTTATAGCAGCCAAAACAGACCATAGCTCAGTTGGAAAAGAATCCACCTGCAATGCAGGAGACCCTGGTTCAATTCCTGGGTTGGGAAGATCCCCTGGAGAAGGGATAGGCTACGCACTCCAGTATTCTTGGACTTCCTTTGTGGCTCAGCTGGTAAAGAATCTGCCTGCAATGCGGGAGACCTGGGTTTGATCCCTGGGTTGGGAAGATCCCCTGGAGAAAAAGGCTACCCACTCCAGTGTTCTGGCCTGGAGAATTCCATGGATTGTATGGAATTCATGGGGGTCACAAAGAGTCAGACAGGACTGAGTGACTTTCACTTTCACTTTTCACTTTCAAGCTACCCAGTCTATGCTATTTTGTTATAGCAGCCAGAACAGACCAAGATAGAGGAAAAACCCTTAATGAATTCAATACAGAATAGAAGTTAAGAATATCATCTAATGTCTTATGTGTTTTTTGTGTGTGTTTATGAAGACGGCAGTCTGAGCAGTGCCTGCCAAAGGAGGTGGTTCCTAAATGTGTCTCCCCATCCCAATTTATTCAATAACTATGCAATAAGAACGTGCTTTGATCCATGTCTTATGTCAAGTGTAGGTGTAAAGCAGATGCAAGACCTAGGATTCCTGTCCTCAAGGCACTTGTGCCCCAGTGGGAGAAACATATTACAACATTGTCCTATGGAATGATCAGTGCAGCAACATCCCAGGTTATCAGGGACAAAAGAAGCCAAGAGAGGTAACCAGTGTGGTGGTTACCCTCAATTTCCCAGAGATCTATGGACTTGAGCTGCAGCTCAAGAGGAAGAGACACCAGAAGAGGAAAGACAGGGGAAGGGAGAAGGACAGGAAGTCATCTGATGGGATGTGCATTGGACACCAAATTCCATGACTACAGACTCTTGATGTTTGGAATTAAACTCTAACCGTCAGAGTCTTCCCTGGGTTAGTCTCTCCAAAAAACCTCATCCTCAATTTTCTTGTGCCCAACTCTCAGGACTGTTGTGAGCAGATGGATTAAGTTAACGTGTGTCAAAATAATGAGTAAAGTGCAGAGCAAAATAAAAATCAAGCTTTTGACTTTTCCAGGCAGTTACTGACAGGAGAAACACAGACTCTAGCATTAGTGGATGGAGTTAGTTAAATCCATTGGTGATTTAACAGCTGACTTATCTCAGGGGAAAATTATCATTTCAGAGTCTTATCCGTGGAGTAATAATAGCTAAAACATCTCTTTCTCCAAGAAAAAGTATTTTCTTTCTAAACTGTTAAGCATTATGTAAATATTTGATGACTTTGTAATCTCTTTCTATTCCTTCTTTTTCCTCAGGCTCTAAAATCTTAAAAAAGATAAATTAGATCCACCTTCACATTGGCTATAGAATCTGACTAATGTGTATTTTATTTCAGTGCTTCAATCCTATGTATATTCATGAAAATCAGAGAGGAGAAAATTACTTCCTGCCCAATATATTCCAATGAGGATTTTGATAAGCAGAACAATCATTTAATTGGTACATTTCTATTTCTACTGCTGTCAGGCTGGGACAAGAGGCTCCTTATGTAAATCAAGAAAACTGGGGAAATGGATGCTGATTTATGGATCGCCAAAGGTAAGTCAACATTTTTCTGACCTTGGGAACTCAGCTCAAAGAGCAAGTTCAAAGACATCATTCCAAAATGAGACAACATAGTGAGGAGTGGGTTCTGGATGAGTTAATAGTAATCTAGGGAGAGTTGGATTTGATCCCTGGGTCAGTAAGATCCCTTGGAGAAGGGAATGGCAACCACTCTTGCCTGGAGAATTCCTTGCACAGAGGAGCCTGGTGGGCTACAGTCCATGGGGTCGCAAAGAGTCAGACACAACTGAGCAATTAATACTTTCACTTATTACCATTACGCATGAATATAATGGAATGTACTATTATACATTGCTAATAACTGAATCGTGTTTCCTCAAAATTCATATATTGAAGCCATACTATAAAAAGTGACTGTATGTAGAAATAGAGCTTTGGGGAGGTAATTAAAGTTAAATAAAGCCATAAGGGTGGAGTCCTAATCAGATGGGATTCAGTGGCCTTATAAGAAGAAGAGACCCCTCTCTCTCTTTTTCTTTATGCACACACACCAAGGAAAAGTCAAGTAACACACGCTGGGAAGGTAGGTATCTACCAACCAGGAGGAGTTCTCTTGTCAGCTTCAGGAATCTGCACCCTGATCTTGAGCTTCCAGCCTTCAGAACCGTGAGAAAATACATTTCTGTTGTTTTAGCTGCTCAGTCTATGGTATTTTCATATGCTCTCTGCTGTTCATGTATCCAGGAAACATTTATTTTTGTGAACATAATCTGTGCTAAAGACTGTTCTAGCCCCCACGTTAACAAAGATTATTGGAAACTAATTTTATTTTCTAGAATTCTAAAATTCAGGTTTTAGTGGAATGGACAAACATGATTGAATCATTGCAAGTCAGACTTAGAAATAAAAGTAAAAAACAGTGGTACACACAGGAGAACATATTTTAGTGTTCCTGGGAGGATCAAGTAATGCTTATTTTAAGAGTTGGCATTTGACCTAAAGATACAAGGTAGTTAGGGCATCCCTGGCAAAAGTAAGAACATGTGTAAAAGCTAGGGGGAAAATAGAAACTTTAAGGGAATTAAAGGTAGGTTTTGTGCAAGGAGCATTGTATGGTAAGGGAAAAAGTAGGAGGAAAAACTGGGAATGTGAACAAGGAAGCATACATTATCTAGAAGTCTAGGTTCAGAAGTTTGGGTTTCATTGTTTGAAAAGTAAATTGGGACCTTTGAAGATTTTTCTCTTCATGAATTTTGGGGTTCTCTTGCTAGGTGAAAATACATTTATAATTGTTGTGTCTTTCTGATAAATCGATACTTTTGTCATTACACAATGTCCTTTCTGTGTGAAGGAACAATTACTGCCTCCAAAGTACATTTGGCAACTTGGGCTTTTTTTTGGTTATGGTTTCACCATGCAGCTTTCTTAGTCCTTGTTTCTTCAGCCTATTTGTGGTTTTGTATCTCAAGTGTATCTTTTAGACAACATATTGTTGAATCATGTTTTTTTGTTTGTTTGTATTTATTTTGCCAATCTCTGCCTTTTGATTCGAGTGTTTAACTTATTTACATATTGCATGACTACTGATAAGGGAAGATTTACATCTGCTATTTTGCTGTTTGTTTTCTCTATGTCTTATGACAGTTTTGTTTTTTCTTCCATTACTACCTTATTCTGTGTTAAACAAGCCTTTAAATTTTATTTTCTCTCTGTCTTTGTTTTTTTTTTTTTTACCAGATTTATTGAGCTGTCTTCTCAGTGATTGTCTTGGGGGTTATAATTAACATCTTAATTTAAAACAGTGCAATTCCAGTTTAAAAGAACTTAAACAATATACAAAACTTTGCTCCAATACAACTCTATTTCTCCCTCATTTTGTGTACTGTTATCATAGAAATGATATATGTTATATATATATGATAAACATATACGTTTATACATGTTAAGCTTATTTATACTTGTTTATAATTATTGCTTTGTGCAATTAACTTTTAAATTAAGAGAAGAAAAGAGTTACAAATAAAAATAAAATTTGTGCTAAATTTTATTATAATGTAATAATAAATATCATATTATTTGACTTACTGTCTATTGTCTTTTTATTTAAGCCTGAAAAACTCATTTTAGTATTTCTTATGGGGCAGGCTTTCTAGAAAGGACTCTCAATTATTGTGTTTCTGGGAAAGTCTTAATTTTCCTTTAATTTTTGAAAGATTATTTTGCTGGAAATAGAATTCTTGGTGATATTTTTTTTCTTTCAGCACAATGAATATGTCACCCCACAGCTTTTTCACTACGATGGTTTCTGACAAGAGATCAACAGTTAATTTTGTGGAGGATGCCTTGTATATGATGAGATGCTTGTCTTTTGATGCTTTCAAGATTCTCTCTTTATGTTTTGATTGTTTGACTATAATGTGTCTGTTTAACAGACATGTATCTTATTGAGTTTGTCCACTTGTGGCTTGTTGAATTTCTTGAATGTCTAAGTTAATGCTTTGTGTCAAATTTGGAAAGTTTTCTGCCATTATTTTTTCAAATAATATTTCCCCTATCACCCCCCACCTTCTTTCTCTTCTCCTTCTGTGACTCCTGTTACACATTTAGCATATGCACTTATGATGGTATCCCACAGGTCCTTTAGGTTCTGTTCATTTCTTTCTTTCTTTTTTTTTTTAATTTCTCACACTGGATAATTTCATTTCATTAGTCTTCAAATTCACTAATTTCTCCTTCCAGCAGCTCAAAACAAATACTTCCCCCTACTGCATAAGAAATTTAACTGCAGTTAACTGTTCTTTTGTGTTTTCCTAGAACCTAATAAGGGCAAGAATGTCAGCTATGTTCCCAGGCAATGTTTATTATGGTACAATATCTTCTGCAACTGGACTATAAGAACTATACGTATCTGAATGGCTTGAGGCCACCCTGAGTACAGTGCCTCTTATAACTGGGCACATACTTGTCAGGACTCAGCAACCCGTGCCTATGGAACTATTATGAGATACTGGCTCCCATAGGACATGACACATTAAACCAAGGCTCTCAAGTCTGCTCTGTGTGGATCTGGCTTCCTGGCATCTGAACCTTCATCTGGGGTTGGGTGAGAGTCCAAGATACCTCTCTTCTGCAAGGACTCCTGCGGTGCTGCAGTGTCGGCTACCCTGGATCTAAGTGAATCTGATGTCGAGTGTGGCCTAGGGTGGTGTTGTGAGTCTTACTGTTTGGTGACCTTGACGAGACATCATGGTAGGATTTGCAGAAAGCCTTGTGATATGCCTTGGCATTTATGTAACCAGGAGTGATCTGCATTTTTATCTCCTCATCTAAACTTCTGCTGTCACAACACTTGCTATGATGGACCACGTTTTACTTTCTACACCAAGCTAACATATCTTTTGAATATATAATCTGTAATGGTAACCCACTCCAGTATTCTTGCCTGGATAGAATGCAGGACAAAGAATCCCATGGACAGAGGAGCCTGGGGAGCTACAGTTCATGGGGTCGAAAAGAGTGGGACACGACTGAGCAACTAAGCACAATAATATTATTTTCATTCCAGTCTATTCTGAAGGGCAGTCACAGGACAATCTTATGTTTCTATATTAGTAGAACTCCACTGTATTTGATGACCTTTCAGTGCTTTCAAAGTGTTCTCATACTTATGATATCATCTTTTCCTTAAGTCACATTGCCTTGGCATTCTTGCTCTGATGTTGTATTGGAAATTTTATGTTCTAAGATGTTTAGTGGTTTGCTAAGGGAGACAGACAATTAATGGCAGATCCGTGATCTGTAGCCTAGTCCCTCAGCCCTGAATTCAGCATTCTTTCTACTACTATACAAAGCAGAAGTTATTAGCCATGTCACAATGAGCCCCAGTGCAAAGGAAGCCAATCTAAACTGATTTTGTTTTAGATTGTTGTTACCAAGTAAGACACTCACCCACAGAGCCAACAAGAAAACTTGCCAGATCTGTTGAGGGCTCTTCAACCTTTGTGTTGAAAAAGGAAACTCTACTTCCTCATCGCATAACACTCATGTCACAGTTTTGGTGAGGGCCTTGTCACAACTGGCAACATTCTTTTTCAACTGAAATCTGTTCATGTATATTCAAAAATGCAAATTAGAATGTGTGCCCTTAACTGGAGAGAAGTTAATAACCTGTAATAGCTGCTTCCGGCTCTCCAACCCCCAACGCTCTGGTGTCTTCGTTAAACAGTGGCAAGAGAGAGTGGTTTCTCATGGAAGCCAGCTTTGTCTTTTGACGTCTGTGTACACAGAACACTACGATTTATACTTATGATTAAAGGACACTTCTTCTGGGCCTTTTATTCTTTACTTGAAATTTAAAAGATTAAAAAATAAACTTATATTCTTTAAATGATAGGATCATAGAATTGGGAATTGTGTTTAAACAATCTTCTCATTTTATTAGCTGAGGAAAGTGAGTCCCAGAAAAGCAAAGCAATTTTCCCAAGGTCACATAAAAACTAGGAATTTTTTATATTTTAAAGGTTTTTTTTTTTTTTGATGTGGACCATTTTTAAAGTCTTTATTGAATTTGTTACAATATTGCTTCTGTTTTATGTTTTGGTGTTCTGGCTGTTAGGCACGTGGGATCTTCCTGGACCAGAGATCAAACCCATGTCCTCTGCATTGAAAGGCAGATTCTCAACGACTGAACCACCAAGGAAACCCATCATTTATTTTTAATATTTAAGAAACAGGGGCTTCCCTGGTGGCTCAGATGGTAAAGAATCTGCTTGCTATGTGGGAGATCTGGGTTTGATCCTTGGGTTGGGAAGATGCCCTAGAGGAGGGAATGGCAACCCACTCCAGTATTCTTGCCAGGACAATCCCATGGACAGAGGAGTCTAATGGGCTACAGTCCATGGTGTTGCAAAGTGTCAGACATGACTAAGCAACTAACACTTTCAACAACAACAATAAAACAGTACATCAAGGATGGATTATCAACAATTTCCTGGGTCAGCTTTTCAGAATGCTGAGATGCAGAGACTCTTAACTAGGTAGAGGAAACACAAAAAAGCTAACACAATGCATATATGTAAGAATAATAATATACATATTGTTCATTTGGAGAGTATATATCCATATGGTTAGTTGATTGAATATTTATTTTCCATTCATTAATTACATAGTATGTAAATGCAATATAACAAGTGCTCTGGGAGATGATAACTCTAATGAGACATGGTCTCTGCCTGCCTGGATCCTGCAATTTAATAAGGCAACCAGCATATAAGCAAACATACTAGCAACTTAATGTCATGACACACCCAAAGGTACACACAAACACATGCAGTCAAGACCATGGATGTGACCAAGTCCTACACTGTCTCTAGATGTCCTACTACACATCTTATTTCAACCATTTTCCTCTATCTCAGCCATTCTGCTGGCTTAACCATTTCTAATCGCAGCACAACTTATGAGACGGGTGGCAGAGCATGTTAGCTGGAGCCACAATGCTCAGGCTCCATGCTCACTGATCAGGTGAGGTAAGTCACCATCTTCATCCCTCTAGTTTTTCATCCATATAATGGGTAGGATAATATTATCTACCTTTTGGAGTTTTAGTGAAGAATAAATGAGTTAGGACATTTAGACAGTTTAGAACTCTGTGTTTAGTTAGGACAGTTTAGAACTGTTTTAAGCCCAAAGTTAGCACTAAATCATTAGCTTAAAGTCCAGAGGAACAAACTACTGGTGCACCAACTTAGATGGGTCTCTCCCTGCCTTCCCACCATCCTTTCTTTCTTTTCCTCCTTACCCTCCTCTGTGTCCTCCTAGGGGACTTAGCAACTTTTACCTCTTTGTCACTACAGTATGTGGGATGAGGTGGGAGGCACCTTGGGTAGCTTAATAGTGAATTGTTATCCAGGGTTTTTTTGTTGTTGTTTTTTCATAAAGTGCATGATCAGATTGCTAAACTTTAGGACAAATTACTGAGAAATCTGATGTAGGGCAAAGCAAGGATGGGTGAGAGGCGGAAATGACTCCCTTTGGTCTTTCATTCCATCACTCATTTAACAAACGTCTATTGAATTCCTACTCTGTGTCTTCAAGTAGGGGAGTGTAAAAATGAATGAAATAAGATCTCTGCTCTCAGCTTCCTCACAGGGTTATAAGAAAAACAAACCAGACAGTAGAGAGCGGAATACACCACTCATGGACATGGTAATGTCCTTCAATACGTACTTACGAATACACTGAACATTCTTCTAAATGTTTTACCTGAATTAATTTACATGACACAATCATCTCTTTCAGTAGGTGCTGTGAACATTTCAATTTTATACAGACAGAAAGTGGAAAAAAGTCACTTGTGGCTGCTGCTGTTTTGGCTCTCAGTCGTGTCTGGCTCTTTGAGATCCCATGGACTGTAGCCCACCAGGCTCCTCTGTTCATGGGAATTCCTGGGCAAGAGTACTGGAGTGGGATGCCATTTCCTTCTCAGGGGATCTTCCCGACCCACGAGTTGAACTTGAGTCTCCTGTATCATAAGTGGATTCTTTGCCACTGAGCCACCACAGAAGCTGGAGTAACTTGCTAGAGACGATACAATTAGTAGCTGACAGAGTTGGGGATTAGATCTCAGAAGTCTGATTCCAGAGCTCCCACTCTTCATAAATGGCTCTTTTTCAAAAGGAAACGTTCTGTTGATGGGGAGGTCAAAGAAGGCTTCGTGGATGAGCAGTAGCTCAGCTAGCACAACAGTATCAGCTATTAAAAGCTGTGTTTCTGGCTTGCACTACCTAGATTTAAATCCTGCCTCTGCTCATCATTAGCCACATTTTTGGGTAAGTTGTATCTTTGCATGTTTCAGGTTTCTCAGTTAGAAAATGGGGCCAGGGATATCTCTGGCTCTATAGTGGTTAAGACTCCACACTCTTAATGGCCAAGGATACGTGTTACACAGGACAGCCAAAAAGGGCAAGGAAAAAAGAGAAAGAAAATACTTTGCTAGGATTTATAAAGATAAACTAAAATGTAGTTTGTAAAGTGACTTGCAAAAAGATCAATAAATTAGAGCTAAAGATACATCCATATGTACAGATGTATATCAGAGGACCAATTTCAGGTAGAAGAAAAATCATAACCAAGACATGGATGCAGACAGAAGAGAGGGCTCCAAGGAGCTAGGCAAAGACAGTCTTCATTGGGTCTCTGAGTGTCCCCGAGGTGAGAGTGAGGTGACTCCAGGGAATGTTTACCTACTTCACCTCTGCCTTGTTGTTTGCCTAGAAGTGACTTTCTGAAACTCTAGTGTTCCATCCTTGAAATCTGCATAGTGATATTGGGCTGTAATAGGATGTAAGTGTTATGCAAGATTGAGTAAGGGAAAGAATCTGGCTTAGATGCTCGAGCTATTTTGGTAGACTCTAAATCTGATCATGGTCATAGGGCTTGGAGGATCTAGGAATTAGTGGCCACGTCATTTTCCAGACTCATATTTCCTGTTCTCCTGATGTCCCTCAGGGCTTCAGTCAGTTTCAGAGTCAGTGGTTGGCAGCGTAGGAAGCCAAATCGGGGCTTCATCAAGACTGGGGAATTTTGTGTTTAATCCTGGGCTGCTCTCTGTGTTTGCTGATGGAGCGGCAGAGCTGGCCAGCTAGTTTCAGGGTCACTACTCCTTGAGGCATTAAATAGGGATTGAGAGGAAGCCTCAGAAAGTGTGAAAGGCAGAGACGTCTACAGAAATTATCACACAGCAAACTAGGAAAGAGCAGTAGTATTGCCCTTGTTGTGGACCTGCTGATCAATGTCACAGGATGGCACAGTCTGTAGGGTATTCATTTTCCATTTCCTGCTTTGTCATTATGCAGGAAACACAAGTGAGCCCTATACAACCCAGCCTGATTTAGTCAGTCATTTTAATTCCACCCACATACACTGAGCTCTTCAAATACGCTGTGCGTTGGGCCGGACTTCATGAATAGGTAACGTAATACTATTCTCAGTCTTGCCAGGAAAAAAATCAGATTACTATACAGTGTATAAGTGTCATGATAGGGAAAATTTCTGGGTTTAGAAACCTAGAGATTGTTATATTAAGTGAAGTAAGTCAGACAGAGAAAGATGAATACCATATGATATCATTTACATGTAGAATCTAAAATAAGACAAAACGAATTTACCAATAAAACAGAAACAGACTCACAGCATAGAGAAGAGACTTGTGGTTGCCAAGGGGGAGAGGTGTAGGGGAGGGATGGACTGGGAGATTGGGATTAGCAGATGCAAACTGTATAGAATGGATATACATATCCATATATAGAATGGATAAACAGCAAGGTTCTGCTATATATCACAGGCAACTATATTCAATATTCTCTAATAAACAATAATGGAAAAGAATATAAAAAAGAAAAAATATATAAAAGTACATATGTATGTGTATATATATATATAACTGAATTACTTTGCTATATATCAGATTTTAACATACTATTGTAAACCAACTATACTTCAATAAAATAAGTTTTACAAAAAGAAAAAAAAATAGAAAACATACAGCAGGGACAGTTAATTCACCTTGAAAGTGGGGGTCCTTGGGAACGTATCATTATTGATTCACGAGTAAGAACTCAGTGATAAAGAGGACATACTAGGATGTACATCCCGAGGAAATATCCTAAGAGGGCACTGAGGATTTGGGACAACTTCAGTTAGTTCGATGAGGCTGTAGATTTGGATTTCTAAGGACAGAGAACAAAGAAAAGAAGTTGAGAGTTTAGTAATAGAAAATACAGGATTTCTGATTCTCAATATATGTAATCTCCTTGGCTCACTTTGAACACTAGGGACTTAATGGAGAACATAGAAAACATCCATACTCTTTGTTACTTAAAGCTGGTAGAAACATGCTAAGGGAATCAATACCTGAAACTCCTCAACAGACTGGGAAGATTTTTGAAGCACAGCAGGATAACTCTCATAGGGCTAAACAAAATGTCTCACTGAATTAGAATCTAAACAGCCAGTTGCTGCAACAGAGATAGTGGAGTTCCAGAATGAAAGTGTACATACATACACACATGCATGTGCACGCAAGCAGAAAGCCCTGACATTTTATTTGTCCATGAGAAGCCAAAAGTGTGACAGGATACTTCAAAAAGCTCATGCCATCCTAGGCTACACGGATAGATGCTCAAGTTCATGGCTGTGGTAGGATGGAGAGAAAGTAATAAAGTCTTAAGAGTCAGAAACACCAGCTTCTACCACCGATCCCTGTGTGGTCTTGGATGCACTCTGCAGCCTCCATTTAATCTTCTATATAGTAGACTGATAACTATTCACTCACTGGAAGATTAAATAGGGACATGTGTAAAGTCCTTAATACAGTGCCTGATATATTAGTAGTCAAGAAATGTTGGTTTCTTTACATTAACCTCATTCCCAAATTGACACTGAGCAAATTCAATCAGAAAAATCAGTAAAAAGAAATTAGGAATAATCCAGAGTAAGATGATAGAAGTGATCAGAATGGGAGCTGGACTTAGCATGCTTTCCCTATTTTGTTAAAGAGAAAACAAGCAAACATACATGGATCTGATACATGTACATGTAATTGGAGGACTTTTATATGGAAGGGAGGACAAATTTACTTAAAATAGTTTTAGAAGGCAGAACAAGGATCATTCTCCCCTCCCCCCAATTCTTCTTTCAGCTACTTAACCCTTACTTATCCTTCAGATCACAGGGCCAAAGTCATTTCTTTACTACTATACTTTAAAAGAGCATCCCTATTATTGATTATTATCTTTGTCTGTTTGCATGACTGATGTTCATCTCCTTACTCAATTTTCAGCCCCATAAAGGCTGGGATCATGCCTATTTTCTAACTCATTATTCACCCAGCCCTTGGCATGGAACCAGGTACATGGAAGCCCTCCAATATTTGTTGAATATGATTCCTGCCCTCAAGCCTTACAATCCTGTAAGACTTCACAGGAAACGTTGACACTACTAAGGTGCTGCAAACTCAGGATAGGTAGTGGAGACAGCCTCAAGCCAGATAATAGTTATCGTGAGCAGCAGAAGCTAAATAATTTACCTAGAGTAATTGGTTCCCTCTCATTCAATGGTCCAGTTCTCCGTTTCCAGTGATGGCCACTTAATAGGGTCTCCATCTGAACATGTGGCCATGTTGCTGAACGTTAATGGAGAGAAATGACTTTGCCCATCTGAGGACATTTACAGAGTTAATAAAGTGGAAAATATCAAAGTGAAACAAGGTCACAGCCCAGGAGACAGCTTTCAGCAGAGGCAGCTATAGCAGGCACGGGGGAACAAGGGGCCTCATTTGCTTGAGAAGGCATCTTAGTCATGCAAATTAATGGAAAGGAAGGAAGGGAGGGTTAGCTCAGTGATGAGCAATGATGACAAGGGACTGGAGACATATGGCAAAGGAGGAAATGCAATGTTATGTCAGCTTCCAGTGATTCATAACTAACAGCAAGAGGTCTGCAAAGGCAGATTGAAGGCGTGCAGGGTGTTATGTAATCATGCCCCAGTGATGCATGAAAGCATTGAGCATTCCAATGTGCGTAGTCTGACATGCCTGCTCTGTCTAAGAAGTCCAGGATTCTGTGGTCGTGGAGATGCAGTTTACACAGCTAAAGAAAGTTGTTTTTTTTTTAAAGAGTTTTCTCAGTTCTTTGAGCCAGTTTGGGTTAAATCTGTTTATACCTAGAAGCCATTCCCATCTCCATATATGCTCATTCATCCATTCATTCATTAGTTTATTTTTCAAAACCTTTACTTATTTTATTTTTGACAGCTCTGGGTCTTCACTGCTGTGTGCAGGCTTTTTCTAGTTGGGTGATCTCTCTTGTTGCAGAACATGGGCTCCAGAGCCTCATTCATTTATTTACTCAACAAATTATTCATGGCCTTGTTTGTGTAAGCCTCTAGGCTAGGTGATGTGTTACTTTCTACTGCCTTTATGCACGTTCAAGTTAACAGTCATTTCTGTATGGGGTTATCACAAGAGTTTCAAGTTGATCCTTAGTCTCTAGTCTGTCCCTGTCTAACCCTTTCTCCATTCTTCAGCCAGGCTGATCATTCTAAATTGTGATTGTGGAAGTGTTTACATGTGCTGGAAGTGTTTACTCACTCACTCATGCACACATCTTGCACACACACAGATGTACTTGGCTGTAATTACATTGAATGCTGTACATTTCCATGAATGTGCCTGGCTTTCTCTTATGTAGGCCTTGTGTTTTGCCTGAAGAACACTTCCAAACCCTATTCCAGAAAATTGACTCCGATTTATCATTTTCCTCTCAATGAGGAGATCGGTTCCCCTGAGAAGCTTTCCTTGCATCACACTATATATTTTCTCTATACAGTAAGTCTCCTCCATATGAATGAGATCCATCCCGAGAGTGCTTTCCTGAGTCCAGTTTGTTTGAACGTCCAACAGTTAGCTTAGGTACCCAACTAACACAGTCGGCAATATCACCTCTGCTTTTATGTTTGCTTCTGGACATCCTGGGCTTGAAACAAAGATACTGTTCTACTGTACTCTATACAGTGTTGTAGCAGAAAGTACACAAACCACACCCACTTGTAGAGGACACATGCACGTGACAATTGTCGTGGTCTGGGCACAGGTTGGAAAAGATTTTCCAGACATGAGACAGAATACGAGGGAAACAAATTTATTAGAGTGGGAGACAAATTTATTAGAGTGGGAGACAAATTCATTAAAGTGGCTGAACAGTGGGCCAGCTCAAAGGAGAACTGATATTGAACAGGGGTCCTTAGTCCACTTTTATATCCAGGGTACAAGAAGTGGGAGAAGGGTCTTGTGGGTCATTTGCTGATTAGATGAAGCACATAAACTGGGTGAAGGGAAGAATAAAGCAAATACCTTCTCCCTATGGGGTAGGAGGGGAAACAAGTTATATGGCTCAGGAGGACTGAAATCCATTAATAGCTACAACATGTGGGAAGGAAGGACAATAAGGGTCTGGTTTTTCTGTTCCTGCATTCCAAGACCCTCCTTGGTTTTATCTGCTCTTTTGTCCTTGGGTCACCACAACAATGTAGCCAGACATGTGAACTAGCCTATGTGATTGGACATGCAAATGCACGTTCACATCTTTGAAATCTCCCAACTTGAAGATTCATAGGTAGAGGAGTTACTACAATGTCACACAGCATTGTCATTGCAAATTTCTTACCTGTTTCTCTGAACAAATTCAAGAATGCATGAAGGAAGGGCACTGTCTCATTTACAGTTATAGCCCTTGAACTTAATTCAGTGCCTAGTACCTAGTGATCACTGAGTACATGTTTGTCAAATAAAATAATTTTGTTCTCACGTAGCCAGCATCTAATGAAACAAAAAAAATGTCACCAATTAGGACAATTCAGGTCAAATTTTGCTCTAAATTCCTTTGCTATTCCTACCTTGGATTCTTTTTCTTAAAAATTTTTGCTTTCCTTTACCTCTTCCTTCCCTGATAGCTCAGTTGGTAAAGAATCCGCCTGCAATGTGGGAGACCTGGGTTCAATCCCTGGGTTGGGAAGATCCCCTGGAGAAGGGAAAGGCTACCCTCTCCAGTATTTTGGCCTGGAGAATCCCTGGACTGTATAGACCATGGGGTCACAAAGCGTCAGACATGACTGAGTGACTTTCACTTTACCTCTTTACTGAATCTACTGCTACAGGCTTAAAAGTCTTCCAGATCTGAAAACAAAAAATATTCTTTTTTTACTGGCCTCTTTGTTTTTGCCATGTTGATTAGAACCAACTCTGGTTTCTCTGGCAAGCCTCAGCAACAACACAGCTGGTCTCCCTAGTTTGAGGGTCCAACTATGGGCTGATTCACATAGCTGCCAACCTGCCAGACTGGGCTTGACTCTGGCAATGGGGGACCAGGCATCAGCTGTCAACACTATCATCTCCAGCCCCTTTCAACTGGAGTCAATAATTTTTTCCTTCCCCGTGGTTGGTTCCAGCTTTTCTAGCCAATTCTCACCAGGAGATCAGTGCATCATCAGCTTCGGTCCACTGATAGGCGAAGTCCGGAACTAGTGTTGTTACTAAAAGCTTGGATCCAATGAGCCTGAGATGAGTTTAACTGTGTATCAGGTTAAAGCTTTACACTACTCAGTTGTTATTAACTAGAATCTCACAAAGGAATGTAGCTCACTGGTTTGTCAAAGTAACATTATATGCTATTACTAACATATGCCAACATCACTTATATGTGTTTCCTGCTGATTGCATGTGAATTTATTGCTGTGCCATTTTTATACCTCAGAGCATTTGGATCTAATCCTACTCCTTATGGCTGTGTTCCCTGGAAAGATCTTGCTGATAACATAGATTTGTACAACTGATAACTTCCTCACTCCACTGGAAATTGACATCAACTTATAGAAAACCTTGGTTTTCTTATATAGTAGTCTCAGTATAGCACCTTCAACTCAAATCCTCCAAAGTCCCCTCCTGCACATACAATGAGGCACTTACTAGATCTATGAAGGCTAGGACATGGGCTTACAATAGAAGGTCTACCAGGGTATTGAATACCCAGTCAACAGCTGTCCCAACAATAAGTTCTTTAAGGGCTGAAGAACCTGGACTGATGGAGCAGGCTATGTTGTAAGGGCTTTGGATTCTATTGTTTCTGACTCCTCCTGTACTTGGGCAAAGGCGCTGTTCTATTAATTTCCTAATGCACAGTTAGGTCATTAGTAGCTGAGATACTTCGGAATTAGCTTTACAGACTTTACACAGTACTCACCCTATTTCCAGAGGGAGATCAACTAGACAGTGCTGATGCTGAAAGCTCAGCCTCTCCATATACCAGTGCTGAATCGAATCTCAGGGACAGAGTTTTAGGTGAAGTAGAAAAGGATAGCTTTATTGCTTTGCCAGCAAATGGGGACACAGTGGGCTCCTGCCTTGAAAAACTATGTATCCCAACCCAGGAGGACTTGGTGAGGAGTTTTACAGAAACTGGTTCAAGGGTTGGGTTGCTGCTAAGATTAGAGTGTGTGCAGGGTCTACACTCCTTTAATATGGCCTCAAGGGGTCTCAAACCATGACTGTCTCTCTGGAACGAGGATTATTTCATCTTTCATTTATTGGGGTTTTAGAACTTGCAGATATTGTTATGTGTAAGCCTGGAGGTGGGGTTATTGCATTTTGGCAGCTCCTCCCTTGTTTGTTCTCTATGTCTATATCTCTATTTCTGCTTTGCAAGTAAGTTGATGTGTATCATTTTTCTAGATTCCACATATTTTCATTTATGAGATGGTAGGATGGCATCGCTGGCTCAATGGACATGAGTTTGAGCAAGCACTGGGAGTTGGTGATAGACAGGGAGGCCTGGCGTGCCGTGGGGTCTCAAAGAGTCGGACATGACTTAGCGACTGAACTGAATTGAATACAGTATTTGTTTTTCTGTTTATGACTTACTTCACTCTATACAACCATTGCTAGGTGCACCCACATCTCTGCAGATGGCACAACTCTGTTCCTTCTAATGGCTGAGTAATATTCCATTGGATAGACGTACCACATCTTCTTTCTCCATTTCTCTGTTGATTGACTTTTAGGTTGCCTCCATGTCCTGGTTTAATGGGACAGAGTTTCAGTTTAGGAAGGTGCAAAATTTGGGGGATGGATGATGGTGAGAGTTGTTACCACAATATAATGTACTTAGTTGCCACTGAACTGTACACTTAAATATAGTTAAAATGGTATGCTTTATATTATGTGACTTTTACCACTTTAAGAAAGTTTAAAAACCACACACACACACACAAAGACTATTAACTATTAAAGGTAAGGCTCCAAAAACATAAATGCTTTTAAATAAAAAAACATACTTCACCTAATATTTTTATGATAAAAATTGAAACTAAGAAATATTTTTACACCTATGACTAGAATTTAAGAGATTGAAAACATCCCGGGTAGACAAGAGAGTATGCATATAGGCACTCATATATGCTGTTGGAAGTTTAAATTGCTATGGTAATTTCAAGGGGGTATTTTGCAATTCTTATGAAAATAAAGGGCTTACCAGGTGGTGCTAGTGTAAAGAATCTTCCTGCCTACACAGGAGACACAAGAGACATGGGCTTGATCCCTGGGTCAGGAAGATCCCCTGGAGAAGGAAATAGCAACCCACTCCAGTATTCTTGCCTGGGAAATCCCATGGACAGAGGAACCTGATGGGCTGCAGTCCATGGGGTTGCAAAGAGTCAGACACGACTGAGTGACTGAGAACATGAAAATAAATGTGCATAACTGGTGTACTTGCAGTTCCACTTAAATGGTTTTATACTCTAGAAGTTCACTTCATAGCATGAATATCTTTTTTTTTTCCTTTATTTATTTATTTATTTTTTCAGTGGGTTTTGTCATACACTGATATGAATCAGCCATAGAGTTACACGTATTCCCCATCCCGATCCCCCCTCCCACCTCCCTCTCCACCCGATTCCTCTGGGTCTTCCCAGTGCACCAGGCCCGAGCACTTGTCTCATGCATCCCACCTGGGCTGGTGATCTGTTTCACCATAGATAATATACATGCTGTTCTTTCGAAACATCCCACCCTCACCTTCTCCCACAGAGTTCAAAAGTCTGTTCTGTATTTCTGTGTCTCTTCTTCTGTTTTGCATATAGGGTTATCGTTACCATCTTTCTAAATTCCATATATATGTGTTAGTATGCTGTAATGTTCTTTATCTTTCTGGCTTACTTCACTCTGTATGGATATGTTTAAGAAATTTTATTGCAGCCATATAAACAACAAGAGGAGTGGAAACAACTTACAAGACTTACAGTGGGTTGGGGCTCAATTAAATTAAACCTAGTATTGTGAGCAGCTTTACATCCATGAAAAATAATGAATAGGGTTAATAAGGAAGCACCAAAATGGCAAGATATTCACTATGCAAAATAATGTGAGAAAAGGATACTTTCAAAGACCATTTACAATGTGATCTCAAACCTTAGTGCCAAAGCTTAGATTAAGGGAGAATTTTGTTTCTTATTTATGCACCCCAAGATATAATTTCATCATCATGACTAAATTTTAATTTTTTTGCATTTTTTAACTTTAAAAAATAACCTTATCATTCTTTCTATAACTTGGAAAAAATTTATTCTTCCTCCTAGGCTCATTATTGCTATTCCAATCTTGTGCTCTAGGAGTAGTCAAGGAGTTTCTCTTCCCCAGATGTTCTGCTTATTTGCAGTGTTCTTTCCTGATCACAAGAGGAATTTGCCTTGTCTTAGCCTCAGCTTTCAGTCAGCTTCTTGCTGCAGTTCGAATTCCCCCATGAGCCTCGAGCCTCTGTTTTCACACAGGCTAATAGGGAGATCAGTATTGGGAGTTTATGAACTGTTCCTTCATTTGCACTGGCCCTCTAGGGCTGAAGTTTGCATTTATAATTTTCTAATTTGTAAATGTGCTGCCTGAAATAGCAACAGAATATGTCTCGGGGCACCCAGAGTCTGTTTTCAGCATCTGAGATGCAAATGCATGAAAACAAGTCAGCAGGCAGACGCGTTCCGTTCCCAGCTTCTCAGGCTCTGTGCTCGTTGCTCTCAGTTGTCTTTCTTCGTCTCTTCTTGCATCATCCGCTACCCTTCTCCTCTTCTTCATCCTCATCTTCATACACTCTTGGTTTTTGTGAGTTTGGGGATTCATTAAGAAAAAATGGCTTCTTGTTTGTATCATGGACCAATCAGATATTGTGATGAGGCAAGGCTTGCACTTGAGAGCCTGGACTATAAGGTCCATCAAGGCTGTTAGATGGAGTAATGTAACAGTGACCAGAATGGTGGGTGTGAGTGTGGGGGTGAAGATGGTCCATTCCATTTTGGTCAAATCCAATTTGAGCTCTCTGTGGGGCATTCCTGTGGGACACACAAGTCAAGGGTATAAGACAGACCTAGGCTGTAGACACTGGCTAGAGAATCATCATTATATTTAAGAGTCTCCAGCTAATAAGTGACAGAATTGGGATTCACACTAAGACTGTGTGACTCCCAAGCCCTGAACACAACTCACATATAGTATTGCTGACTTCTTAGATGATTCCAAGGTCAGTTTCAAAGTTGAGATTCCAAAGACAGCATTGCTTCCATTGGCTGTGCTCCCTGCCATGCCCCATCTCCAGGGCCTCCTTCCCTTGTCTCACACCCTTAAGGGACCTCAGAACCTTTCATCTCTTTGCTATATATGGTGGCAGTGCAGAAATTGGCTCTGGGCTCCCTCAGCTTCAATCTGACAACTTTTTGAAAGCGCTAAGCTCTTGTTGTCAAATGTGAACAGGTTATCACATCCCAGGTCAATATGTTGGGTTTTCATCCATCTGTTACTCAGTAACAGAGCATTTCTCTTTGCAGCTCTTGCTTCATTCCTCAGTTATTTGATAGATTAAGCCATTGGATGCATCTTTTCTAATGTGGAGATTCTGAGTCTTGGAGCAGGCATAAATTGTGACCTTCAGGCATGTGTGTGCACTTGTGTGTGTGTGTGTGTGCATGCATGCACAATCTCACTCGTGTCTGACTTTTGACATGGACTGTAACCCACAAGGCTCCTCTGCCCATGGGATTCTCCAGGCAAGAATACTGGAGTGGGTTGCAATTTCCTTCTCTAGGCGATCTTCCCAACCCAGGAATCGAACCCAGGTACCCTGTATTGCAGGCAGATTCTTCACCAGCAGATCTACAAGGGAAGCCCTAACCTTCAAGCATATGCCAGAAAAGATGAACTTCAGTTGGTGGGAGCTGGGTGGGTTCTTAGGGATTATTTATTCACAAAGTATCACTTTGCAGATGATGAGGAAACTGACCCCAGAAATGTGAAGGGATTTGTCCACAGTCACACAGGCACTGGATGGCAGTGGGTCCTGGGTCAACTCTCCCCATCACTCAGACTATAGATTGATAGAGCCACAAAGGGAGGGGGGGTAAAATTGTTGAGTAATTACAGAGTAATCTTCAAGCTTAAACAGTTCTACGCCATCTCTTCACTCACCCTTTAACTTCCTCTAAGATACACCTGATATCCTCAGCCCCAAATCTGAAATGGTAGGATTTGTTAAATCTACCAAAGCAACCAGTTGACCATAGACCATACTTCTTGCTTTGGGCAGAAGACAATGAATTAAAAAATCCCCCCCGCCCCAAATTGATTTTGTCATATACAAAGTGTGGTCCACGAACACTCAAAGCTAGGAGCCTCTTGACATTGCAGTGTAGCAGCTTTTAAATCATGCAGAACTTGGTTTAAAGTTGAGAAACACCGGTTACTGGTTGTGGGATGTTCATGTTGCTGAAAAGTATTTTGGCAAGTCCAGCTTCAGGCACAGCATGATACAGAGACACAAACAAGTGTCATCAAGCTTTTTTTATTTTTTCTTTAAAAAAAATTTTTTTCTTTTTTTTTTCATTTATTTTTATTAGTTGAAGGCTAATTACTTTACAATATTGTAGTGGTTTTTGCCATACATTGACATGAATCAGCCATGGATTTACATGTGTTCCCCATCCCGATCCCCACTCCAGCCTCCCTCCCTACCCCATCCCTCTGGGTTTTGTACGCTCCTTGTCTCCTTGTCCTGCCTTCATCTGGATAGGCTGCAACCTGAATTTGATTTTCCTTATACGGTTGCCAATAATTTCTTAGCACTGTATGCCTTCAATTTTATATCCAGCAAAAAAGAGGGTGTCTTTATTTCAAAATGTGTAGTATTCTCTAAGGTTTACTGTGTTTGGACTGGGTTAGGTTATGTATTCTTCTCTAGTTCATCTAAGTGATCAGAGGGAAGGAATACACCAATTGAATTAGCTCAGTTTTCATCTTCCAACCCTGGCAATGAAAGAAAAAGAAATTAAGTGACTTTTTCAAGACCACAGGCCATGATGTGGTAGGACTTTAAATTCAGTATTCTTTTTGATACGCCACATGCTGCAAACTATTTGTAAATCAATTTCCACTTTTATTTGTTCACAAACAGAGGAGTTTAACTCTTCACATCTGGCCTGCACAGTTATATCCCTAAATCCAGTCATGATTCTTCCATTGGCCAATTCTGTGATCCTTAAGCAAGTCCCACAGCCTGTGCCAGCCTCCACTTTCCCATCTTTAAGGTAAGAAGGAGGATGTCTGTTCTGCATCAGGACATATGCATTAATTCCCACAGAAGCACTTGCAGATTTCAAAGGGTTACACAAATCTATGATGTTGTCATGACTAGCAGTGGTGGTATTAGTTTTATTGACTGTTGAAAAGCACCTCTGACTATGATAGGCTTTGGTCATCACTGATTCTTTGTGATCTCAATGAAGTCAAGGATCAGGTCTGTCTTGGGCCACTGTTTCTGACCACAGAGCACAGTTCTGGACTCATGGTAGAGTGCTGAAGAATACTTCATTGAATGAATAATTTAATCCACATTTATTTTCCTATGATTTAGAAAGCTGAAACCTTCAATACATATAATGGGCTGGTCATTCAACCACAATGTACCTCTCTTCTTTCATCTAGAAATTGGGGATACTATTATGTTATGAGGGTTAAATGAAGGAATAAATGTAAGGCCCCTAGCACACAGGAAGCACTCAAAAAATGTTGGTTATGTTTATTTATGACATGCTGCTGATTTTAAACATTTACAAGAAGTCTAATTCACAAAGGACAATCGAGCCAAGATTCACGGAGTGCTTCCTATGTTGCTGGCCCAGTTCTGGCCCTGGGGTAGGCATAGAAAAAGATTTGCATTCCACCTTGAGAAGTTCCTAATTGGTGGGCCACTGGGAGCCAAGCAAGCCTGAATTCTCCTCTGTCCTGTGAGCAGACATTTCAGATTCTGGAAAGGCTGGCTTTCTCTGTCTCAAAAGACAGCTGGGCTTTCAGGTGTTGAGATGAGTTGAAACTCAAACATTTGGTGAGCGAATGGAGGGAGTCATTATAAATAGAAAATAAGTAGGAAGAGATTTTATTGAGGGAATAAAAAAAGCTCCTGGACATCCTTCAAAATAGTGCAGCTTCATAGAAATATACCACCTTGTAGTGCTTAGCTTAAAATAACGAGAAAGTTTCATCCATTACAGTGAAGAGAGTCTAAAGAACTCCAGTGGCTTCTTCTTTTTGCTTTTAATGGACCAAAATGCTCAAAGTTTCTATTTTCTTTCCTCTCCAGAGCCAAAGGGAAGAAAACAGAGAATTACAGAGATGTATAGGCAGCTATGAGGTCATGCAGGGAACATTATTTTAAGCAGATTATTCTGGAAATAAAAATTTCTAGGGGAGAAATACATCAAAAATTTAAGTGTTTTAAAAATAGATTTAGAAGAAAGAAAATACAGAGCCTAGAGTTCATCTAAATTCAACTCTGTAGCTCAGATAGTTTCTAGTATACTGGCTTAAATACAGGAAACCTGGAGGAATTTGTTGAGCATCTATTTAGCTACCAGCACCTGCTCAAGGGGATTTAAGGACAAGTAAATCAGTGACTTTCCCTAAGAAGGCAATTCCAAACTAGAAATTGGCCCCAAATACCAGTTGGGCTTCCCTTATGGCTCAGCTGGTAAAGAATCTGCCTGCAATGAGGGAGACCTGGGTTCGATCCTTGGGTTGTGAGATCCTCTGGAGAAGGAAATGGCAACCCACTCCAGTACTCTTGCCTGGAAAATCCCATGGATGGAGGAGCGTGGTAGGCTACAGTTCACGTGGTTGCAAAGAGTTGGACACGACTGAGTGACTTCACTTTCACTTTCACCAATCTACAGAGCAAGGTCTCTGCTGAACACATAAAGATGGCATTTGCCCCTTCATTTTGCTCTGTATTGCCTTGGTAGAAGAAGCATCCTTGGGTTTTTCTGGTGAATGCTGTTTTGTGGTTGCATATAGGAAATCCACTGAAACATCCCTACTCCCTTGATTATTTTGAATTTTTCCTCAGTACTATGACATCTTCAGTTCCTTTGCTGTAAGTCATCACTGTTGAATTCATCAAGGTTGAAGGAATCAGCCAAACCAACTGTGTCATGTCCTTCCCAGAGCATAATTCTTGAGCTGCAGATGAGTTCCTCAGATCAATGAATTCCCCACAGTCCCTGTGGTACATATCAGTCAAGTACTACAATTATTTTGGTGGAGGCCATTCCCCTAGAGTACGGACTGTGTTTCTTCACTTAGAGTGGGTTGAGACCTACCCTCATTATTAGCCTGGATGCAATGAAGAGTAATGGGGAAAAATCTTGTAGAGAAAAAAAAAAATGTCATCTTGTGAAGCATTTTTTCCCAGGTCATTGCATGATTCCAGGCAAATGGAAGAGCAGTCCTCTGGTGAGACAGACTAGAGACCCTGTGGGTACAGTCCGGCCCTTATACTGATATGCCAGTCTCTCTTTTCCAGGTGATGCTACATGTGTGGTTCCTTGTTGTCTTCACTGTGGTGGTTATAGCAACCTGAGATGCAGCCACGAAGTGTTGGTCACTCAGTTGTGTCTGACTGTTTGCAGTCATGGACTGTAGCCCACTGGGCTCCTTTGTCCATGGGATTCTCCAGGCAAGAATACTGGAGTGGGTTGCCATTCCCTTCTCCAGGGGATCTTCCCAACCCAGGGATCAAATCCTGTTCTCCTGCATTGCAGGCAGACTCTTTACTGTCTGAACCACAAGGGAAGCAACTGTCTGAGCCACCAGTGAAGCAGGACCTCTTTGTCTGCAAGGGCAGCAAATATGTTGGTCTGGGCTGATGGAAATACCAAATTTAATAAAAACATCTCATTTGATATTATGCCAAAGAAATGTTGGCACTTCCATTTTGTTTGACTATAAGTCATCCTAAACCAATGCATTGAGGAGTCATTCATATAAGCCAACTATTTGGAGTAGTCAAGATATTGAATTTCAAGTCTTGGGTAAGTATTCACACGTCAGTGGGCATTTTCCCCTATCCAGTGTTATATTTTTACTTGGATTACCATATGCAAGACCCAGTTCCACATGTGTTCCTCTAGTTTCTGCCAGGACATATTAGCTAGATCCTGCAGGCCCTTTAGTGTGTAGACTTTTTCTGCTGGGGCTTCCCTGGACGTGACTCTCATTATTAGACTAGAAGCACAATTTTTGTGATAGGAGATCAAGCATCATCTCACAAGGTACCAATTTCAAGTGATTCTTTTGCGAGAGAAGTTCTCATTTGGAGAGAATAAAAAGCTTGCCATGAGAAGATTTCAGAGGATTAGGGAGCTCAAAGATTTTCAGACTTGTCTATACAAATATCCCTATTCCAGGTCTAAATAGTCCATTTTTTCTCCATTAGGGCCCTGGTTTTCTCTCTCAATAAGAGACTTGTTGAGACTGTTGATTTAATATTCTTTGCAGTTATTACCCCTGCAATCAGATTCACTGCATTACTTGTCTTCTAGCTTCAAGGGATGAACGTCTCTTTGAATGCATCATAAAGATTCTATAGTTTAGATTATGCTGTGTAAGTCAGCATTAAAAGCCCTGGACCTTTTGTTTGTTTGTTTTGGCAAGGTCTCTTGTACCCACCTCCTTCCTAAAAGTCACTCTACTCACAGTTCTTACACTTTCTTTGCTACCAAATTGATTAAGCGTCACAAGTATTCAAAATCCCAAAGCCTCATCCTTATTCCATTAACTACAGATGAAAGCCTCAGGACTCATGTGCCACTGCACCCCACCTACTTCTAGCAACAGGGATTTTGTTGCCTTCTGAGCAGTGAGAAAGCCAGTTCCCAAGTCCTGTCCAACGGTCTGCTTTGCAGAACCACTTTTTTTTTTTTAAAGAAGACTTTTTTGATGTGTACCATTTTTAAAGCCTTTATTGAATTTGTTACAGCATTGCCTATTTTTTTTATGTTCTGGTTTCCTGACCATGAGACAGGTGGGATCTCAATTTCCCAACCAGGAATCCACACTGCCCGCATGGAAAGCGAAGTCTTAACCACTGTACCTCCAGGAATGTCCCCTAACCACTCTTGTTACCAATAATCTGAGGCAGGGTTTCCTAGAAGTAGACCCTGAGGCAGGAATTTAGTGTGGATGCTTTATTTGAAAAGTACAACCCTAGGGTGAGAAGAGGGAGGGAAAAGCAAAGTGAGGCAGTGGAACAATAAGTAGAGATGAAAAATGATGCATTATTCACACTGGAGAAGGGAATGGAAACCACTTCAGTATTCTTGCCTTGAGAACCCCATGAACAGCATGAAAAGGCAAAAACATAGGACACTGAAAGATGAATTCTCCAGGTTGGCAGGTGCCCAATATGCTACTGGAGATCAGTGGAGAAATAACTCCAGAAAGAATGAAGAGACAGAGCCAAAGCAAAAACAACACCCAGTTGTGGATGGGACTGGTGATAGAAGCAAGGTCCGATGCTATGAAGGGCAATATTGCATAGGAACCTGGAATGTTAGGTCCACGAATCAAGGCAAATGGGAAGTGGTCAAACAGGAGATGGCAAGAGTGAATATTGACACTCTAGGAATCAGCAAACTAAAATGGACTGGAATGGGTGAATTTAACTCAGATGACCATTATATCTACTACTGTGGGCAAGAATTCCTTTGAAGAAATGGAGTAGTCCTCATAGTCAACCAAAGACTCTGAAATACAGTACTTGGATGCAATCTCAGAAACGACAGAATGATCTCTGTTCATTTCCAAGGCAAACCATTCAATATCATAGTAATCCAAGTCTATGCCCCGACCAGTAATGATGAAGAAGCTGAAGTTGAATGGTTCTATGAAGACCTACAAGATCTTTTAGAGCTAACACCCAAAAAAGATTCCTTTTCATTATAGGGGACTGGAATGCAAAAGTAGGAAGTCAAGAAACACCTGGAGTAATAGGCAAATTTGGCCTTGGGGTACAGAATGAAGCAGGACAAAGGCTAATAGACTTTGCCAAGAGAACGCATTGGTCATAGCAAACACCCTCTTCCAACAACACAAGAGAAGGATTTATACATATGGACATCAACAGATGGGCGACATTGAAATCAGATTGATTATATTCTTTTCAGCCAAAGATGGAGAAGCTCTATACAGTCAGCAAAAACAAGACAGGGAGCTGACTGTGGCTCAGATCATGAACTCCTTATTGCTAAATTCAGACTGAAATTGAAGAAAGTGGGGAAAACCACTAGTCCATTCAGGTATGACCTAAATTAAATCCCTTATGACTATACAGTGGAAGTGATAAATAGATTTAAGGGACTAGATCTGATAGACAGAGAACCTGATGAACTATGGGTGGAGGTTCATGACACTGTACAGGAGACAGGAATCAAGACCATCCCCCCAAAAAGAAATTCAAAAAAGCAAAATGGCTGTCTGAGGAGGCCTTACAAATAGCTGTGAAAGAAGGGAAGCAAAAAGCAAAGGAGGAAAGGAAAGATATACCCATTTGAATGCAGAGTTCCAAAGAATAGCAAGGAGAGATAAGAAAGCTTTCCTCAGCGATCAATGCAAAGAAATAGAGGAAAACAACAGAATGGGAAAGACTAGAGATCTCTTCAAAAAATTAAGAGATACCAAGGGAACATTTTATGCAAAGATGGGCTCAATAAAGAACAGAAATGGTATGAACCTCATAGAAGCTGACAATACTAAGAAGAGGTGGCAAGAATAAACAGAAGAACTATACAAAAAAGATCTTCATGACGTAGATAACCACCACAGTTGATCACTCACCTAGAGCCAAACATCTTGGAGTGTAAAGTCAAGTGGGCCTTAAGAAGCATCCCTATGAACAAAGCTAGTGGAGGTGATGGAATTCCAGCTGAGCTATTTCAAACCCTAAAGGGTGACGCTGTTGAAGTGCTGCACTCAATATGCCAGCAAATAAGGAAAACTCAGCAGTGGCCACAAGACTAGGAAAGGCCAGTTTTCATTCCAATCCCTAAGAAAGGCAATCCCAAAGAACGCTCAAACTGCCACACAATTGCACTCAGCTCAACCGCTAGTAAAGTAATGCTCAAAATTCTCCAAGCCAGGCTTCAACAATATGTGAGCCATGAACTTCCACATGTTCAAGTTGGATTTAGGAAAGGCAGAGGAACCAGAGATAAAATTGCCAATATCCGTTGGATTTTCGAAAAAACAAGAGAGTTCCAGAAAAACATCTATTTCTGCTTTATTGACTATGCCAAAGGCTTTGATTGTGTGGTTCACAATAAAATGTGGAAAATTCTGAAAGAGATGGGAATACCAGACCGCCTGAACAGCCTCTTGAGAAATTTATATGCAGGTCAGGAAGCAACAGTTAGAACTGGACATGGGGAACAACAGACTGGTTCCAAATAGGAAAAGGAGTACATCAAGGCTATATATTGTCACCCTGCTTATTTAACTTATAGGCAGAGTACATCATGAGAAACGCTGGGCTGGATGAAGCACAAGCTGAAATCAAGATTGCCGGGAGAAATATCAATAACCTCAGATATGCAGATGACACCACACTTATGGCAGAAAGTGAAGAAGAACTAAAGAGCCTCTTGATGAAGTGAAAGAGGAGGGTGAAAAAGTTGGGTTAAAGCTCAACATTCAAAAAACTAAGGTCATGGCATCCGGTCCCATCCCTTCATGGCAAATAGATGGGAAAACAGTAGAAACAGTGGCAGATTTTATTTTTGGAGCTCCAAAATCACTGCAGATGGTGACTGCAGCAATGAAATTAAAAGACACTTACTCCTTGGAAGGAAAGTTATGACCAACCTAGACAGCATATTAAAAAGCAGAGACATTATTTTACGGACAAAGTTCCATCTAGTCAAGGCTGTGGTTTTTCCAGTAGTCATGTATGGATGTGAGAGTTGGACTCTAAAGAAAGCCGATCACCGAAGAATTGATGCTTTTGAACTGTGGTGTTGGAGAAGACTCTTGAGAGTCCCTTGGACTGCAAGGAGATCCAACCAGTCCATCCTAAAGGAGATCAGTCCTGGGTGTTCATTGGACGGTCTGATATTGAAGCTGAAACTCCAATACTTTGGCCACCTGATGTGAAGAACTGACTCATTGGAAAAGACCCTGATGCTGGGAAAGATTGAAGGTGGGAGAAGAAGGGGATGACAGAGGATGAGATGGTTGGATGGCATCACTGACTCAATGGACATGAGTTTGGGTAAACTGCAGGATTTGGTGATGAACAGGGAGGCCTGGCATGCTGCAGTCCATGGGGTCACAAAGAGTGAGACACGACTGAGTGACTGAACTGAACTGAACTGACTGAATCACACTGGACAATATTTCCTCAGAGCCACAAAGACTTAGTTTGTTGCTATGAAGGTGTATCTCTCTGGTCATGTGGGCATTTTTGTGCCTCTCTGCCTAAACAGTAAGGTGCGTGGAAGAAATCTTTTGGAGGGAGTATTAACTGTAGGCTCCATCCTTTCTCCTGTCCCACTGCTCAAATTCTGCCACACAGGAAGTTAATTCCCCTCTGTATTTGGGTTAGCTCCTGTGGCAGCTTTTGGGAATCTGGGTCATGTGACTTACCTGAAACAGAAGAAGTAGGAAAATCAAGGAAGAGGCAGAGACTATAAATGTGCAACTGGTCAACCGTGGATCATGGATCTGTTAGACAACGTGTGGAGTCAGTGAGCTGTGTTGACATAGTTACAGGAAAGCACTTTTCCTTTCTTGAGGAGCAATTGAGAAGAAAGAGAAATGCGAGCAAGAAAAAATATCTTCATCAAACAAAAGGTAAAATATGGATTGAATGTAATAAAATTACCATCAGATGAAGGTATTTTCTTCATTCATTTTTGACTCATTCAGTCATTCTCACTAACTCATGGATTCACTCATACATTTACAATGGCTAGGAACTATGCTGGCAGCTGGGAATACGGTGATAAACAAAATATCTATAGTTCGTTTCCTCATGGAGCTTACACTATAGACAATAAGAAAAGTAGTATCATGTGCAATAACTATAAAATGTAAGAAATCTAGTTATTTCAAAGCAATAAGAAATGCTATAATAGCTTCTAAAAATCTACTGTGGGTATTGAGATACATATACCAGTTTATGATTCATGGAGTTTCCCAATATTGAATCCTATTTCCTTTCTAATCAAAGGTTTAAGAATTTGCTCAATTCAGAAACTGAATGGCAAATCTCACATTGAAAATAGTAGTCTATAGAAATAAGTCTCAAATATCAACTGGAAAACATCTTAAGTGTGCATATTCCTCCCCAAACCCAAGACCAGAGATTTTGATCCAGTAGAATTGGAATGGGGTCTAGGAATCTGTATGTTTATAGGACACTGTAGCTGATTCTAAGGATGATTAAGTTTCAAAGGAACATTTTGGTTTAAGGTGCCTGCTATTGAATATTTTTAAAAGCTATTCTTTTTTTTCCTTGGAAAAATGAATTCTATATCTTTGCATCATTTCAGCAATTCAGCATTTTGGCTTATCTTATCCTAAAGGATAATCCTGCCAGGAAATAATATTACTGTAATAATATTTCCATTTCTATCTCACTTTATAATTTATAAATTAATTCATTTTTTATTCATTCATTCATCAAACATTCATTGGCTGCTTATGCAGCACCAGGTTTTATGATAAATGCTGGGGATTCAGAAAAGAATTGTATGTGCCACTGCCCTGAAATTTATAGTGCTTGAAGATGATAGACACATGTCAGGAGGCAGATGCTGTGTTGTGTCCCCAGCCCTGTGAATAAGAAGATAAGTGACATAAAAATGGGAAGAGTCAGCTTTTTCTCAGGTATAGGGAGTGATGCATGTGTCAGGAACAACTTATTAACTTGTTTTATTAGTAGTAGTATTTTTAATATCCTCTGGCAAAAGCATAATCAGTATCAGGGTCACCCTGTAATATATGAGGCCCTGTGTGAATATTTTTGGTGGGATTTTTGTCTATATATGCAATTTAGTTAAAACATATATTATAAAATTAATGGGTCTACTTGAAGCACAGTGTTTTATCAATGAAGATTTGGAGTAATGGTTAGAGATGTATACTTCTGTATTTGTTTATTGTTTCATCATTGTACATAAAGATTCTAGTAGACGGGCACCGTCTCTTTGTGTTACTGTCTAGAAGATATCGCTTTACAATCTCTATTGTCAAATGTGCCATTATTGCCAAATTTCATATTACCCACTGCAAGTAAAATGCAGCATACTCATCATGTCATGGTTCTTTGGGCTCTGTTTGTGTTGGAATATGTAGATCCTTTTGCATGTGCAATTCCCTAATGTAATTTACAGCCAGTTATCAGTTGTAGCTGGCTTCCCTGGTGGCTCAGAGATAATCTGTCTGCAATGCAGGAGACACAAGTTCGATCCTTAGGTTGGGAAAATCCCCTGGAGAAGCAAATGGCAACCCATTCCAGTATTCTTGCCTGAAAACTCCCATGGACAGAGGAGCCTGGTAGGCTGCAATCCATGGCATTCTGAAAGAGTCAAGCATGACTGACTAAACAATAACAACAACTCGTTATAACTCTACTCATGATACATCAATCTCCAAGGCATTCACGGATCTTGGCCTCCAGTGATTTCCCATGAATGTTGCTGTACTTTGTTCATGATGATCACACATGTACATCTTACTGAGATCAAGCGGGAATGAAAATTTAGCTTATGATCATGATGTATTAACTTTAGAATTTCATAGCCCAAAGGTAGAACAATACATCTTTCAACCATGCCTTCTCTTGAACTCTTAGGGCCCTAATCACTGCATCCCTAAAATGTGCTATCTTTCGATGCTGAGCACACTTTTGCCTCCCATAAATAGCAACCAACAAGAAAGAATGTGGGCAGGGCAAGAAATCCAGTTGAGTTTATACAGTACATGTTTACCTTTTATCCAGAATGAATTAAGACCCACCCTGGGGAGAGCTCTGCATGGATCAGGAATGCAACAGTTGGGGGGGTTCCTTGATGTTGCAGAGCAACGATTTCTAAAGACCTTGCAAGACAGGCGTGTTGACACCTGGCACGTGACTCAGTGCCTTTGAGGGCATGGATGACCACTCTGGTGTCAGTGGCAGAGGGGGCATGGGGTGAAAAATACATACATCTACCCCAGCCACCCTGAGATGTGTAGGCAGGAAGAGATTCCATTGTTGACACATGTATGGGTGAGAGCTGAAGCTTGGGTTTACATATGTGACTCAAGTCCAAGAATTGGGAGAACCCTTGTTGTTAACTTATTGTTAGCCTAGAGCCCTGAACTTGTCCTGTGTTCAACATGAGTGGTAGTCACTCTAACTCAGCATGTAGTATGGTTCCTACAGCTCAATCTTGCCCCATCCTGGGAAAGAAAAACCACCCTGGCCAGTGGAATGATCTGTTCACCAGACAATGCTCCTAGAACTGAGGCAGGTGCTATGATGACTTCTTGGGTACAAATTCCAGAACAACTAGGGATATCTGGTTGACTCCACACAAGGAAGATGGTCAGATAGTGCTCTGAAGGGGAGAAGCAGTGACTGAGGTCTACATGTCCTGGTCTGGGGTTAGGATCCTCTGTCTGTGTTGCACTACTGGCCTTAGCAGGTTCTAGGCACTGGAAGGGGACTTAGAAAACTGCGAGGAAGCACTCCAAAGCACTGGGCCCACTGAGGCACTGGATTCAGGCAGGGCCCCACTTGTCATAGTCTAAGGGTGGTACCTCCTAATATTACTACTGTTACTTTACAAATAAAGAAATTGAGGTTTAAAAGACCAAATGACCTGCTCAGGATCGTACAAATCATTAGGGGAATGATGGGCTGCAATTTAGGTTTCAAAGCTCCGAATTTATGCTCTTTCCAGCCAACAACCAATTAATTTAACATTAGTACTATCTAGCAAAATTTAGAGGATAATCTGCTGCAAGCAGAAAATTCTACTGCATAGTATAAACCACTGAGAAATGAGGATGGACTTTTATTTATTTACTTTCTCAGATTATGTAAGACTATGTGCATTTTTAAAGACAGTTATGTTAATGATTCTTTATATTTTATACCTATGCAGCCCTTAACTCAAAACTCCCTGAAAATTAAGTAGGGCAAGACAACATTTTCTGCTTCTCAGCTTGGGAACACACAGTTTACTGTGACTGTTTTATCCTGGTCTTATAACTTTCAATAGAGGGAGTCATGATTCCAACCTGGTCTCTTGGATCCCAAAGCTCATGCTTTGCCAACTAATTCTTTCTGAGGATTTTAACATTATCAAATGATATGTTACTCAGCATTCTTCTGGTTTAACTGTTACTGATGAACCTTCTCATAGTTTCCTCTATTTTCAACTCACATCCTGTTCATATCAAGTTACTATGGAGACATGACATATTATTGGTCTCTCTGTAGGATAGTGACCTGGCATATTTAACAATGCTCTGGGTATCTTAGCAACTCAACCAACATTATTGGTCTTTGCCTCCACAATTTGTACTTTTGCTGCAGTAAATGAAACCTGGATTGGGGCTAGTTTCTGAGGGATAGTAATGGAGTTTTTAGAAAGGAAGTGAGTATTAAATGCATCAAATATAGTCTCTATTCTACCAACTACCTGTTCCCTTTCTATTAAAGCAGTTTTGAAAATGGTTAGCAATGAAGAAATAGAAAACTAAGGGATTCAGGGTTTCCTTGGTGGTCCAGTGGTTGAGACTCTGTGCTTCTGCCGCAGGAGACATGGGTTCGATCCCTGTCAGGGAAGTTCCACGTGCTGTTCAGTGTGGTCAAAAGCACACAAACACAAACAAACGAACAAAAACCCCAAGCTAACTAAGGGATTTAGGTCCCCGAAAACTTCAATACCTATCACTTGCTTTATCATTCTCACTTTGAATGTTATTAAACACGGCCTGAAACCCTGATGCTGGGAAAGATTGAAGGTGGGAGGAGAAGGGGATGACAGAGGATGAGATGGTTGGATGGCATCACTGATGCAATGGACGTGAGTTTGAGTAGGCTCTGGGAGCTGATAATGGACAGGGAAACCTGGCGAGCTGCAGTCCATGGGGTCGCATAGAGTCGGACACGACTGTGCAACTGAACTGAACTGAACTGAAACTCAGCTTCCTTGTATCTAAAATATAGCTTAAGATTGTAACTACCTCACAGACTTTTTTCAGATCACAGTCAACTGTGTATGTGAAAATGCTCTACCCGTGTTGAAGTCTTGATGATTCAAGGGCTTATTCCTTTATTCCTTTTTAATTTTTCCAACTAAATGCCTGCTTTCTGCAAACCCTGTGTGGGACATCAAGAGAAGGTGTTGATTCAGTACCCACCACTGGATAACTCATCATCTAGTTGAGAGATGAGAGATTCATCTGTCAAGTAACTTCAAGAGTTGTGGTCAGTTCAAAGGCTATGGGCGGCTAATGTGCATGAAAATGCCTTCCCCACCAACAGTGAACACTGTTACAGAAGAGGCAAGTATAACAATGAGTTAACCATATTGCACTGCAAATTTCATTGTTCACACCGTGGAAATAAAAACCAACCAAATGAGAGAAGCAAAGGCTATTTCTTCTGAGCAAACGAGTCAGCCTCCATTACTTGGCTTTGGCAGAGACTCAAAGGCAGGCAGAGGAGTGGGAAACTGGAAAACTACACAGTGGAGAAAAGAGAAGTTTTCAGGTATGTTCTGAGCAGAGGCTTTTGGCATAGGGAAACTGTAGGTGGGCTAACTAAGGATGGGCATCCAATGCAATTTTTGAAAAGGGATGCATATTTGGCCTTCTCTGCTTGTTCCTAAGTTAGAAAATGGGCAAAAGTTAGGAAAGCTTTTGGTTATTAATCCTGTCTTGGCCATTTGGGGCCAATTACAGAAGTTATTGTTTAGCTTCCTGGAACATCACTAGAGAATGCCATCTGACTTATAATAGACTGGCTTTCAGGATAGTTTAGTATAGAGAAGAGGCTGACTTCTTGGGAAGGTTGCTATGGTTGGGGGTCATAATTCTGCTTTAACATATGGTCTGGCCATTGTTTATTTGTATATTCAGTCTCTCAACATATTTGTTTACTTAAACTTCTTGAAACCAAAGAATAAATCTTGGTTGTTAGGTGTTGGTATCCTGAGCACCTCACACAGTGTCAGATAAATATTTTGAGATGGGTGGATGGAAGGAAGTACAGAAAAAAGATGGGGAGATAAGAAAAGAGGGAAAAGAAGAATGAAGCATAAAAAGGGAGCATTTCTACTGAGGGGATGACATGAGCAAAAGGATAGAAACTGACTGAACACATATCTGGGGAAAACACTGAGTAAATTGGCTTGACACGAAGCAGTGATTCCTGTAGGTGAATCATGTTGAAACAAGTCCATTTACAATAACTTTCTAGATGGGCTTCACCCAGCAGAGAATTTATCTTTAAGTGGTTGAGAGCTAAGAAAGATGGAGAAATACAGTGAAGGGCAAAGGTGATCTGGAAAAGTGTGGCTGCATTGGATCTCAAATATTTCAAAATACAGTTGTAGTTATAAAACTAAATTTGTTTAAAAATATATTGTGGCTTTATTGAGCTTCAGGGAAATAATCTAATATACTCTACTGCCTCTTTTGAGATTTTCATTAGCTTTCTGAAATTTTTTTCTTTTAAAACCTGGAAGGATTTTCCTTTTGCCAGGTGAAATTGGTGCCAAATTTCCTGGGACAATGTGTCTGAACAGAATTCTCTCCTGGACTTTTTGTCAAAAATATGTTGTGGGGGTAGGTTGGAGGGTGAGGGGCTGGTTTACTAGCTAACTTATGATCAATAAGATTCTCTTGTCAATTAAGTTTGGAGAATCTGTTCAGTCTATCACCCCTTCAAGGTGTAGAATGATGGCCTGCCATATCGAAGGTTCTGAAGATCTTTCAGTTAAAAAGATTAACTTTAAAAAAAATGCATTTTTTCCAAAATTTAACTAACCACAGAATTTTGTTTCTGTGAAATACCTAGTTTTGTGAAATCTGCATGGCTATTGCTGCTTTAAATTTTAATATTCACGTATGCCAAAATTCCATGGACGAAACAATGCCACAATACATCTACATGTCTGAAAACGTTTCTCACCAGCATGGCTTTTTCTATTTTACTGTTTGAAAGGTATCTTTATAACATTATCTCTTTTGATTCTCAACTTTCAAATGATATAATCAGAGGAGAGATCATTATTTCCATTCCATAAGTGAGGCCCAGAGTGCCTCACATAATTGAAAATACATGAATGAAAAATAAATGAGTGGATGTGTGATTGAGTGAGTCAGTGGGTTGGACATTTGCAATGCTTTTGGAGATTCTCTACTTTTACAATTTCATTGATTTGACAAATCCTTTTTATGCTATGCTTCTTTTGACCCAAGCAGTGTACTTGAGAGTACACAGAGATTAGTAAGGCAAAGTCCTCAACCTCAACAAACCCACTGGGTACTTGCAGAAATAGAAGACAAATATTAATCAGAGTCCCAAGTGCTATAACCAAGGGGAGTTTCAAGATGTTATAGAAGAAAAAGGAAGGGCTGCTGCCACATAGTTCTTTGTTTAAAATAAGACAAAGGGCTCCTTCGGTGATGACAAACCATGTGAGTACAGGGTATGGTGAACAGGCCCCTCTGTGCAAAGGAAAGCCCACACCAGGGTAGAAGGTATGGTGGCAAACACTAGTACTTCTCATGCTTTCTTTTTGCACAGTGAGAAAATCATACCATCAGCAATGGGGTATTTACCACCTGAGTCCTCAAGGGAAGTGTTGTTTGAAGTAAAATGGAAATCTATAGAGGTTCCTGGAAGATGCATTGTGAAGGTTCTTGAAGGTTGATTATGGCCAGGACATGGAAGCATCATGTCCTAACTCTATCAGTAGATGACTGGATAAAAAAGATGTCCCAGGTGGCACTAGTGGTAAAGAACCCACCTGCCAATGCAGGAGATGGAAGAGATGCTGGTCTGATCCCTCAGTCGAGAAGATCTCCTGGAGGAGGGCACAGCAACCCACTCCAGAATTCTTGCCTGGAGAATCCCATGGACAGAGGAGCCTGGCGGGCTACAGTCCATGGGGTCGCAAAGAGTCAGACAGGACTGAGCGACTTAAAAAAAAAAATTCCATACACATATATATACCATGAGTGCATGCTAAGTCACTTCAGTCATGTCCAGCTCTTTGTGACCCCATGGACTGTAGCCCGCCAGGCTCCTCTGTCCATGGGATTCTCCAGGCAAGAATGCTGGAGTGGGTTGCCATTTTCTTCTCCAGGGGATCTTCCTCAGCCATAAAAAGGGATGAAGTTAGGTTATTTTTGGAGATGTGGGCGGCCTTTGGGCAGGAACTGGTTCTCCAGCAACTGTTTGGGCCCCTGGGATGTTTGGCTGACTCTGTAGGTGGACTTCTGAGGTGGAAAGCTATGGAAAATGATTCTTAGCCAAGAGGAAAGCCTCTAGAGATAGTCTTCATTTGCCAGTTGCCCAGTGGGAAAGCCAAGTACATGAAAGAATCTCCAAGTACTCTTCATCTAGGATCCATCATGAGAAATTCTTGCATTGAGTGTGAAAGAAATTCTCCCATCCTCCTCCTTGAGTGCACACATCTTTCATGAATTTTTGCTTAGTGGGTTTACCCAAAAAAGACATGTTTACATATTTGGGGGCTTAGCCATGTCATTTATTGACAGTTTTAATTCTGGTCTCCGCTGTGGAGCAGTCTGTGTTGGGTAGTGAATGCTGCTATGCTGTGCTGCGCTCAGTCACGTCTGACTCTGGGAGACCCCCAAGGACTGAAGCCCGCCAGGCTCCCTGTCCATGGAATTTGCTAGGCAGGCAAGAACACTGGAGCAGGCTGCCATTTCCTGCTCCAGGGAAGTCTTCCCAACCCAGGGATCAAACCCATGTCTCTGGTATCTCCTGCACTGGCAGGTGAATTCTTTTACTACTGTGACACCTGGGAAACCCATGTACTGAATATACAATTATTAATGGGATGGACTTGGAAACGAACAGAGAACATTCTGTCATTTTTGAGACTGCATCCAAGTACTGCATTTCGGACTCTTTTGTGACTATGATGGCTACTCCATTTCTTCTAAGGGATTCCTGCCCACAGTAGTAGATATAATGGTCATCTGAGTTAAATTCACCCATTCCAGTCCATTTTAGTTCGCTGATTCCTAGAATGTCGACATTCACTCTTGCCATCTCCTGTTTGGCCACTTCCAATTTGCCTTGATTCATGGACCTAACATTCCAGGTTCCTATGCAATTTGTTCTTTAGCATTGGACCTTGCTTCTATCACCAGTCACATCCACAACTGGGTGTTGCTTTTGCTTTGGCTCCATCCCTTCATTCTTTGTGGAATTATTTCTCCACTGATCTCCAGTAGCATATTGGGAACCTACCAATCTGGGGAGTTCCTCTTTCAGTGTCCTATCATTTTACCTTCTCATACTGTTCATGGGGTTCTCAAGGCAAGCCAAGCCTATGCCCCAACCAGTAATACTGAAGAAGCTGAAGTTGAATGGTTCTATGAAGATCTACAAGACAATTTAGAACTAACACCCCAAAAAGATGTCCTTTTCATTACAGGGGACTGGAATGCAAAAGTAGGAAGTCAAGAAACACCTGGAGCAACAGGCAAATTTGGCCTTGGAGTACGGAATGAAACAGGGCAAAGGCTAATAGAGTTTTGCCAAGAGAATGCACTGGTCATAGCAAACACCCTCTTCCAACAACACAAGAGAAGACTCTACACATGGACGTCACCAGATGGTCAACACCGAAATGAGACTGATTATGTTCTTTTCAGCCAAAGATGGAGAAGCTCTATACAGTCAGCAAAAACAAGACCTGGAGCTGACTGTGGCTTAGATCATGAACTCCTTATTGCCAAATTTAGACTTAAACTGAAGAATGTAGGGAAAACCACTAGACCATTCAGGTATGACCTAAATTAAAACCCTTCTGACTATACAGTGGAAGTGAGAAATAGATTTAAGAGACTAGATTTGATAAACAGAGAGCATGATGAACTTTGGACGGAGGTTTGTGACATTGTACAGGAGACAGGGATCAAGACCATCCCCATGGAAAAGAAATGCAAAAAGGCAAAATGGTTGTCTAAGGAGGCCTTACAAATAGCTGTGAAAAGAAGAGAAGCAAAAAGCAAAGGAGAAAAGGAAAGATATTCCCATCTGAATGCAGAGTTCCAAAGAAGAGCAAGGAGAGATAAGAAAGGCTTCTTCAGTGATCAATGCAAAGAAATAGAGGAAAACAGCAGAATGGGAAAGACTAGAGATCTCTTCAAGAAAATTAGAGATACCAAGGGAACATTTCATGTAAAGATGGGTTCGATAAAGGACAGAAATGGTATGGACCTAACAGAAGCAGAAGATATTAAGAAGAGGTGGCAAGAATACACAGAAGAATTGTACAAAAAAGATCTTCATGACCCAGATAATCACGATGGTGTGATCATTCACCTAGAGCTAGACATCTTGGAATGTGAAGTCAAGTGGGCCTTAGAAAGCATCACTACACACAAAGCTAGTGGATGTGATGGAATTCCAGTTGAGCTATTTCAAATCCTGAAAGATGCTGCTGCTAAAGTGCTGCACTCAATATGCCAGCAAATTTGGAAAACTCAACAGTGGGTACAGGACTGGAAAAGGTCAGTTTTCATTCCAATCCCTAAGAAAGGCAATCCCAAAGAATGCTCAAACTAATGCACAATTGCACTCATCTCACACGCTAGTAAAATAATACTCAAAATTCTCTAAGCCAGGCTTCAACAGTACGTGAACCGTGAACTTCCAGATGTTCAAGCTGGTTTTAGAAAAGGCAGAGGAACCAGAGATCAAATGGCTAACATCTGCTGGATCATCGAAAATGCGAGAGAGTTCCAGAAAAACATCTATTTCTGCTTTAGTGACTACGCCAAAGCCTTCGACTGTGTGGATCACCACAAGCTGTGGAAAATTCTGAAAGAGATGGGAATACCAGACCACCTGACCTGCCTCTTGAGAAACCTGTATGCAGTCAGGAAAGCAACAGTTAGAACTGGACATGGAACAACAGACTGGTTCCAAATACGAAAAGGAGTACGTCAAGGCTGTATATTGTCACCTGCTTATTTAACTTATAGGCAGAGTACATCATGAGGAATGCTGGATTGGAAGAAGCACAAGCTGGAATCAAGATTGCCGGGAGAAATATCAACAACTTCAGATATGCAGATGACACCACCCTTATGGCAGAAAGTGAAGAGGAACTAAAAAGCCTCTTGATGAAAAGTGAAAGAGGAGAGTGAAAAAGTTGGCTTAAAGCTTAACATTCAGAAAACTAGGATCATGGCATCTGGTCCCATCACCTCATGGGAACTAGATGGGGAGACAGTGGAAACAGTGTCAGACTTTATTTTGGGGGGCTCCAAAATCACTGCAGATGGTGATTGCAGCCATGAAATTAAAAGATGCTTACTCCTTGGAAGGAAAGTTATGACCAACCTAGACAGCATATTAAAAAGCAGAGACATTACTTGCAGACAAAGGTCCGTCTAGTCAAGGCTGTGGTTTTTCCAGTAGTCATGTATGGATGTGAGAATTGGACTCTAAAGAAAGCTGAGCACTGAAGAATTGATGCTTTTGAACTGTGGTGTTGGAGAAGACTCTTGAGAGTCCCTTGGACTGCAAGGAGATCCAACCAGTCCATCCTAAAGGAGATCAGTCCTGGGTGTTCATTGGAAGGAGAGATGCTGAAGCTGAAACTCCAATACTTTGGCCACCTCATGCGAAGAGTTGACTCATTGGAAAAGACCCTGATGCTGGGAGGGATTGCGGGCAGGAGAAGAAGGGGACAACAGAGGAGGAGATGGCTGGATGGCATCACCGACTCGATGGACATGAGTTTGAGTAAACTCCGGGATTTGGTGATGGACAGGGAGGCCCGGTGTGCTGCGATTCATGGGGTGGCAAAGAGTCAGACACGACTGAGTGACTGAAATGAACTGAACTGAACTGAATGGGATGGACATAGTCTTTGATTTTCAGGAACTTGAATTAGTAGAATTGAATTTCGTAGAAAAGGTAAACACATGACAATATTAAATGAATGGCATTATGGTTAAAAAAAAAAAAACTAAGGGACTTCTGGAACTATAGGACTGACATCTGGGTAAACCACAGGGGCCAGAATTAAACTGAATTTAATTCGGTGGTTTTTAACCCTGAGAGCACATGAACCCCCCCAAGGCAGTTTTAAAATCATCCATGTTGGTGTACCATCAGAGACTAATTAAATTCATATATTTGGATGTGGAGCCTACACATTTGTATTTTGTTAAAGATCCTTGGGTGATTGCGATTATAACCAAGGTTGAAAACCACTAATTTGATTCAATAAGTAATTCACTGAGCAATTATCTTGTGTCAGGCTCTATTCTAGGTTCAGAGGACACAGAGCAGAGAAGACAGAAATGCAGCCTTTGACCTCAGGGAGACTGTCATCTCGTTGGGGTGATGACCAATTCATAGGTTACTGTGAAATAGTGTGGATGTTTAGTGAGAGGTATATCCCAAAGGTGGCTGAGATGGGTCCTAAGCAATGCATTCAAGTATGTGAAGAAGAGAAAGGGAACTTCAGTCACGGCAGTAAGGAGGTGGTAAGATGTTGACTTGAACAAGGAATGGATGGTGACGAGAATGTGTTTTAAGGGTCCATAAACAATTTGGCATTGGTGGGTCGTCAGTGCCAAAGTAGGAAGAGACGGGATTTGAGACTGAAGAAACAGGCATGGACAAAGAAATGGAAGGGTACAAATGTCATGTTGACTCTTATTATGCACATCAGTTTTCATAAAGGACACCTGGGATCTTCTGCATCAGACTAACATAGCCCCCAAACTTTATATATGACTATAAAAGACCCAAACCCAGAATAGCATCTCTCAGGATGGGGACTGAGACATTTCTTGGGGGATTTTAATGGCCACTAATTTGGAGAACTGTTGCTGTAAGGTATGGAAGCTCTTGGAAATGCTTTAGCACACAAGTGGTCCATTGGAGATGGCTGTCACACTTGCCATCCTAAAATGCCATAGTCTGTTGGCTATCACTGAAATTTGGCATATTACCATGTGCATTGTCCTGAGCTAGCACTTGTAGTCTGGCTGTTGGAGGAACTTGAGGATTCAGAACTGGATAAAAGTGAAATCTAGATTCTCAGACTGTCTCTGGTTCAGGAGGTGTATTTCCCATTGATAACAGATTCTGGAACATGAGAAACAAGACCACTAAATATTTTTGTAGAAGAAAAATCACAACATGCGAGGTTCAGGATCCTAGCTTCTCATTCAACTTTCAGATGTGTGAACCTCAGTCAATCTTGTCATCTCTCTGAGCTAGAGATGAGAAATAAAAGTTAAACAGTATATGAGCATATTCCTGTAGCTTGCAAAATGCTACAAGACAGCAGTACCCAGCATTTTTGGGTTTCATGGAAGATAATTTTTCCACAGACTGGGGGGTCAGGGGGATGGTTTCAGGATGATTCAAGCTCATCACATTTATTATGCACTTTACTTCTAATCTAACACTGCTGGTGATCTGACATGAGGCACCAGTCTGGGGCCCAGAGGTTGGGGACCCCTGCTGTAAGATATCTAAGTTGGCTTTATGATTCCATTTCATACATGGATTTTCAGAGAAATCAAGACATTAACAGCTACTCTTTCTATTCAAGGGGAGTTCCCTGGTGGCTCAGACAGTAAAGAATCTACCTGCAATGCAGGAGACGTGAGTTCACTCCCTGGGTCAGGAAGATCCTCTGGAGAAGGAAATGGCAACCCACCCCAGTATTCTTGCCTGGAGAATCCCATGGACACAGGTGCCTGGCGGGCTACAGTCCATGGAGTCACAAAAGTCAGATGCAACTGAGAGACCGAGCACTTTCTCTATTCAAAACTTTATATGTATCTAATAGTAAATTATTTACTTTGCACAAATTAACTTGTTTAATATAATTTATTTATCAACCATAGGATGTAGGAACAATATCCTCAAAGTACAAACAGTTAAAAGATATTACTGTCCCTAAATCCCACAGCTAGTAAGTAGCAATGTTAAATCTCAATCAAGGTCTCACGAGCTCTGACTGCATGCTTACTGCTGAACTGTAGCCCCAAGGTAACCACCTAGCTTTGAAATATCTACTCTTAGTGCTAAAAGTTTGCCTTCAAGATAGGTGCATTTTCAATCAACTTTACCTTCTGTTTGTAAAAGATTTTCTATGTTATTATACTTCTTGGGAGATTGTTTACTCCTATCTTGAGATACTGAGTCATTTTCTATGACAGGAAAAAAGAAAGACAGGGAAGACTTTAATGACCTCATTTTAATATCTCTTTAAAGACCTTATTGCCAAATAAAGTTGTTTTTTAAATTTATTTATTGCTTTCTAAGGTATTGGTCGTTCCAAATCCAATGGGAATTTGACATAGGAATTTGTGGGGTCAGGATGAGGGTAAGGGTATACAATTCAGCCCATAACTGTGTACTTTTCTTTCTTAAATACTGTAAGCTCATAACTAATAAGAACCCACTGTATAGCACAAGGAAATCTACTCAATACTCTGTAATCACCTGTATGGGGAAAGAATCTAAAAAAGAGTGGATATATGTAGATGTATGTGTAACTGATTCAGGCTTCCCTGGTGACTTAGACAGTAAAGAATCTGCCTGCAGTGCAGGAGACCTGGGTTCAATCCCTGGGTCAGGAAGATTCCCTGGAGAAGAGAATGACTACCCACTCCAGTATTCTTGCCTGGAGAATTCCATGAGCAGAAGAGCCTGACGGGCTACAGTCCAGGGGGGTCACAAAGAGTCAGACACAACTGAGCGACTTTCACAACTGATTCACTTTGCCGTATAGCAGAAATGGACACTACAGTGTAAATCAATTACACTCCAATAAAAATTAAAAACAAGAAAGACGGGGAGGCTGAAGAAATTGAAAAAATATATGAAATTTGATGTGGTATCCTAGTTAATTGAGGTTGCACTGGGACAAAAAGTCTCAGAGAACAAAACAAGCATTCATCATTTCAATAGCAGTTAGGAGAAAAGTGGAAATAAATGAAATTTCTAAGCCTCTTTCCACATCCTTTAGAAATCTGAAAACATCAGCATAGCTCAAACGTGTTACCCCAGTCAATGAAAGCCATTGGAAAAGTCAATAAACCACTGGTATTTTCCCATTTTCTAACCATTCAACCACATGATCTGAGTAGTCATCTATCTCTGCACCCATCCATCATCCTATATTCATTTTCCTTCCATTTTTATATTCATGCTACCAATGTGATATATCTAGCATCAATTTATCATATATAAGATCAATTTAGTAAGTATAAAAATGTTAACTATGCACTTTAACTCAGCTATCCTTATTGAGTGCCTACTATCTGCCAATGCCATGGGAAGAACTTTTACATACATCACATCAGCTTAGTGTCAGGCACTTTGTTATGATGAAAATACATATGAACTATCTCTGACAAAGCTTCCTCCTCTTAAGGGATTACAAAGTGAAACAAACCATGATGATAAGAAACAATTATCTGAGCATATATAAGCAGTTACATTCCTTCAAAGATGAAACCATACTTAGCTGTCTTGCAGGAAAGAATGTAATTGAGTTCTAAATAAATGACTCTGATAGAAAAAGTCTAGAGAAGGAAATGGGAGAAATCAACATTCTTCTTCTTCCAAGTTCTAGTTCAAACATTCCCTCCTCTGGGAAGTGTTTAATGAAGTCTGACTCCCTAGGGCTGGACTTCACTTGTCTCCTCTGCTGTAGTTCATAGCCTTTGCCCCAGCTTCTTTCACAGCACTTACTGTCTTCCATGACATCATCTTATTGTTCAGGAGACTGTGAGGAGAAATAGAGAATGCAAAGACCTTAGTGAAACATACTTTGGGTTAGAATACCATTTCCTATCATATGGGGTATCTAAGATGATGATTTTATGAGCTAACCCTTAGTAATAGGTTTCACCCATTTTGCTGAACACTTTATGTAATGGGATTTAGTTCTCAGCACATCTTACCCTGGTTTTATGCTATTGATAAATCCATTTTACAAATAAGTAAGGTGAGGCTGAAGCAAATTTTCAAATTGCTATCATCAGTGGCAGAGACTGGTTTCAAACAATTGTCTAAAAAACACGTATTTGAAGAAAACATGCACTGGGACTTCCCTGGTGGTCCAGTGGCTAAGACACCATGCTTTCAATGCAGGAGGCCTGGGTTTGATCCCTGTTCAGGGAACTAGATCCTACATTCCACAACTAAGAGTCTGTATGCTGGAACTAAAAAAGGAAAAGATCCTGCAAGCTGCAAAGAATCTCGTGTGCCACAGCTAAGACCGGGTGCAGTCAAATAAATAAATAAAAATAAATTAAAAAAGAAATATACGCAATAATTCTACTCTATTCACTTACTTGCTCAGCTTGCCAATCTCCTCCTCTATAAGTTAGGGCTGAAAATACCCCATAGTGCTCTGAGACAGCATCGTAGGCTGTGAATATATTAGCAGTCAGGTTCTCTGGACTGAGCACGATCATCCAGCTCGGCTTCACTACAGCTTTCTTTCTGTCCCTTCAAGATGCCAAGCTCAGTTCTACCTTCATAGTTTTCTTCCTTCTGCATGCAGTGCTCTATCTTTCGATCTGTGCAAATCTGGCCTCAATTTACCAGTTGAATCTTAGCAAAACTGTCCTCTCATTGTAAGATCTGTCCCAAAGACTCTAAAACAAAAGCCCAGACCTATCACTTTCTATAAATTCTAAGCTAACTCATTTTTCTTCATACTTTTTTCCACTGACGCTATATATCTCATTAACTGGTTGTTTTTACTTGGTTATTTGCTTTAGGATTGATCAAGGAGTTTATTTGTATTCGACCCATTTTCATTTACACGTTATAGATTATTTTACTTTTAGAGATTTTCTTTGAGATAAAAACACAAATGCCTTATTAGAATATAATACAAATGAATAATTTTACTACTTTCCTGATGATGCAGAAAAGGGCCTTAGAACAGTTCAATTCACTTGTTCTCTCACTTATTTTGCATTATTATGTCATCAGTTTAAATTCTGCATATAGTTAAAACTGTGTGATATTATTTCTTTGAGAAGTTAATTTTCATTTATGTTGGATTACTTATTTACCATTTTCATTGACTAAATTTTGGAGACAGACACAGCTCATTTGGCTTAGAGAAGACAAAGTAGGAATCAACAGTTGAAGATATGAAAGGAAAGGAAAATGGAGGAGAAACAAATTAATATGTGTTAAGTACCTGCATATAAACATATACAGGATATGATATAGGATATGTATATGATATTATCATCAGAAAGATAAATATAATTAAAGAGCTAGAATTCATGCTTAAAACTTTCAAATTCCAAACACTGTACTCAGTGATACATAGCACTGCAACTCTGTTTTTCTCATTTGACTAGTTTTCACCTGTTGGCTTTTGCTAAAATACTGTCTGTGTGGGGGTGGAGTTAAGTGTTTCCTAGAATAGCTTTCTATTCTTGGAATCCTTTCTGTCTGCTTAAGCTTTGCAGTACTTCTTAAGGGCCATCAAAATCATTACTTTAATCATACATCAAGGGTCATTTCCACTTGAGAAAGAGTCCTTTTTAAGGGAATGGTCCACTCCATCACTTCAGGGCTCTGTGTCTCAGGCTCTCCATCCAGTATCGGAAAACTTGGAGATAGGCTATTTACAGCAAAGATATACACAGTAAGCCAGAAAACTGGGAGATGGCTTTGAAACTTAATTTTCTCACATCAAATAAAGAAAAGTTTGGCTTTCACTGGAGAGTGATTCAAGTTCAGGTTCAGCTTAGAGTGGATGTCTCTCATAATCACATGAGTTGAATGTGAGACGACCTTCACCTGAAGCACTGTACTTCCCCGTTACACTTGTGACCTTCAGACTCATTCCTGGGACTGAGCAAGCTGAGACACTTTTTCCATCCCACATTCAGTCCTGCCTGGAGCTCTGATCACTGATGCTGTAACATCAGGACCACTGTTTCCTTTATAGAAGTGCAGCTACTTGCACTTTGGTTTCCTCAGAAGGATGATAGCAGGAGTGGTAAGCATCCTTATATGGTTTAACTACCAATATACTGGGTTTCCCTGGTGGCTCAGTGGGAAAGAACCCGCCTGTCAATGCAGGAGACACAGGTTCAATGCCTGGATTGGGGAGATTCTCTGGAGAAGGAAATGGCAATCCACTTCAGTATTCTTGCCTGGAGAATTCCATGGAGAGAGGATCTTTGTGGTCTACAGGCCTGGGTTGCAAAAGAATCAGACATGATTTAGCAACTAAACAACAATAACAGCAACAACAACCAATAATACCAAATCTTCTGTCTCAGATTTTACTGAAATTTGGGCACCAACTATAGGAGATAACAGTAATAATAAACATAATCTTGAAACATGCAAAATATTCTTCAAGCTTATGGAAAAAATTAAAAAGAAAACCTGATTATTAGAGGTGCTCTCTTGGGTTATCTTAGTTCCTACCCTACTCTCTGAGGTCTTCCTCTCCTCTTCCTCCTCCCCTTCCTCTTCCTCCTCTTATTCCCCCTCCTCCTCCCAAAGACAGAGCTCCTCATTCATCCCTAAGTTTGAATCTACATACACACACATAAACACAAGCACACCCACATGTGTGCACTCACAGACATGCATAGAGACACACACATAGACATGCGCAACACAATACACTAAGCTTACTCTATGTGCTATCTCTTCTTAGCTATGAGGCAGTTTGCAAAGCACAGTAATTTTCCAGTCACACATTTCCCAATGTCAGTTATTGGGTCTAGCTTCTCATCAGGAGGAGTTTACAGATCCATATGTAGTTTGATGCTCAGGTCCAGTGATCGAGTCCAAGCTGGGCTCTGATACTCCAGATTATAAACTGTCCTCCAAGCCCCCTTAGTTTGTATGGGGTAAAATATGTACCTTTATTCATCTGGAAAAGTTCTGACAGTGAGTAAATGATATACCCAGCTTCCAAGAACAACTAAAAATATTTCAGACTAGAAAATTCTACATCTGTAGTAATAAAAAGAAATCTTTTCCCAATGGAAATGGAATGGAACAGAATATAGTCTGAAAATATTTCCCATGCTCTCAACAGAGGTGAAAAATGTTTGTGCAAGGGGAGAAAGAGATAAGAAAAAAGAAAAACAAATATAGAGGATAAATGTGGATTTTGAGATCAGCTTTGATGACAAATCATACCCTGGTGGATTGTTTGTTTTTAGAGTATATCACCTACTATCTAGAGCCTTTGGCAGGTTGATTCATGAATTCCCATGGTTTATAGTTAGTTCGCTCCTTTAAGTCAGGAACCTTCAGAAGATGAATTCTAAATTTTAACCTACCAAGATGAGAAATGAATATTCTCTAGGAAAAAGTGGGGAATTCTGGTAATACTCTTTTCTGATCACTTAAGTGAAGGCAATTTTTTTTTTCTCCCGGAAATGTTTGCATTTTAGCTAAGAGTTCCATTGGGAGATGTCGATCATCTTTAAAAGGCAAAAAGTAATCATGGTTCAAGACATTCGGAAATTATGTGCCATTTCCACCAGTGTGACTATTCTCCAGGGATGTCATTCCTTCCTTGGTTTCGTTTTTAAACTTCATTCATTAATGTCAGCTCCTCCTTCTGGGGTCTGCTCCTCCCTCGCATGTCATTAGATCAGTACTACCAATTTTCAGCCATCATCTTTCCACTCGTTTCCCTATTTTCTCCATGTTCCTGGTTCCATTAGTTGCTTTCAGTGTTAATCTTTATCTATAGAGATATCTATCTTTTTATATTCTATTGATTGTGAACATTTGTTTTCCCATTTGCATCTCAATTTGATTATGAATTTCTCATGGGCGTGTACATTATATTTTTCATTCTATTCCTAGTACCTAGTGTAGTTCTGGTACAGGGTGGGCACTCAAGGACTGTTATGTGGATGAGCAATCATATCATCTGCACACCTTTCTTTGATATAGCTGAACTTCCATGGATATATGCATCCAATTGTCCATACCCACTCTTATTGGACATAATCGACATATCAGTAAATTCTGAGGCAGTTATATTAATAGCTATCATTTTTGAGCACCTATTATATGACACAATAACTACTTTGCATACAGCTTTTAACATAGGTAAAGTAAGTGAAGTAGTGCCTTTCATGAAAGAGTTATTGTAACTATCCAAATTAGAGGAAATGTTTACTTGCAATGTTGTTTAAATAAGGTGAAGTGTTGGATATGTGTACCTAGCAAAAAAAATTCTTTTCTGTCACCATCTCCTTTATATTAGTCAGATAACTATAATATGCCTATCTTTATCTATATACAGAGAGATATAGATAGACCCACTCTAGTATTCTTTCCTGGGAAATCCCAAGGACAGAAGAGCTTGGTGGGCTACAGTCCATGGGGTTGCAAAGAGTCAGACATGACTGAATGACTAACACTTTCAGTTTCATAGATGTAGATATTTAGATAGATAGATAGAGGTTCTATTTAGAGAAAGAGAGAGGGACAGAGAGGGAGATTTAATACGAAGAACTGTCTCTTATTATGGAGACTGAGGATTCCCATGATCTACCAGATACAAGCCGAAGAAACCTGGAGAGAGATTCAGGACAGCTGTGGGGTAGTTTCAGTCTGCATCTGGAGGTCTTAGAACCAGAAGCAATGATGAGTTAAGTCTCAGTCCCAGGCAGAAAAGCAAGACTAATATTCTGGTTCAACAGCTAGGTGAAGAGAGAATTCTCCTTGCCTCTTCCTTTTTGTTTTATTCAGGTCCTTAATGGACTGGATGATGCCCACTGACACTGGGGGGAGGGTAATCTTCTGTACTCAGTCTACTATTTAGAATGTTCCAGTTGCTAATCTCTTCAGGAAACACCCTAACAGACACATTTAGAAATAATATTTCACCAGATATGTAGGCAACTGGTGACCTAGTCAAGCTGACACAAAAAATTAACCATCACAGGCTGATTTATAAAATTTCCACTATTCCCACCTCTCTCCCTCTCTAAGTAGAGAGTACGTCCCTGTTTATTTAGATATTAATTGTTAAATTTTCCCAGGAAAAACCTGAGCTAGGAGCTTGACTCTATTACTTTGATGACTGAACATCATCTAAGCCTGGGTACTTTGTGTCTAAACCAGGGATGACACTTACAGCTTTACATAAGACAAATTCAGGTGAAATATCCAACATAATGTGTGGTATGTGTCTGGATCACAATAAATATTTCCTTTCCACCCTATTCATCCTTTTCATACTCCCTGTTACAACTACCTTGGTATATCCTCTGGATCCAATACAGATTTCTTCTTTTCACTGGCAGTAAACTTTGCTTTTATTTTTAACACAGAGTTGTTGCACTAATGCATTTCCTCAGGAGAAGTACCCTTGTTCATATTAACCTGAGTGGTAAGTGTAAGGGTGGAATTGGATTACATGGTAAAAATGCATTCAAGTCTTCAATTATTAATAATGAGTGGTCAAGCAATTAACAAGTCAAGGTACATTTGCTGGGAAGTGGATGATGGTAGTGTTCTTATCTAGAAATTGGAGCAGTGATTTCTAAATTTCATCTGACCGCCCACAAGTGCAGAAAATCCTGCTCCCAGTGGCATATCATCGTGATCCATTTTTATACTCGGTGAGGTTTAACAAGTTATTTTGAAATCCCAGAGCTCTCAAATGGTATTTTATTGGCTTGTACTTACTCATTTTCCAGACAGTGTTAATAGCACCATAAAATAGCAAGCTTGATACAGTACAATATTGGCATGATGAATCAGCAGTTTATTAATCCCATACATGTGGGGCAATTTATTAACTCCATTTGAAGCAATGGCATTGTTCAGTGTTACTCTGGGTACATGTTGAAATTTTGTTTTGTTTTACATGATTGAAGACTCAAAGAGTTGATAATCATTATCAAATCTTCTTAACACTTAATGAATTCAGAACTAAAAATTAGAATGAACGAAGCAGGTCAGGTATAGAAAACAATAGTCACCAAAAAAGCAATGGGGCAGTGACTGACGAAACTGTAAGACCCATCAGTGTGTAATTAGATGTGGATCCGGCTTTTTCTGTTACACTGGGAATTGTGGACTAAAGTTTCCAATTAAGGAAAATGCTGCTAAGTATTCCACCTCCAAAAGAAAGCTGCTAACAAATGAGCTGATGTGATGGGGGAAAAAAATCTGGCTACCTGTGTTCACCATCATAAGCCACACCCTTCCGAGCATACGTAGTATAGCGGGCAGGAGGCAGGCCGAGCCAGACAAGAAATGCCTGTCCTTCCAGAAACACCGCTTACATAGACGGAGGGCTTTTCTTTCCTGTGTGCATTGACGTCTTTCCCCAAATCCCAAAGTTATCAATGTGATTGAGGGTACCTGACAAGAAAGGAGAAGGCATCATGTGTCCTGGGTAGATGCTTGCTTAATTGCAGAATTAGTCTTCTCTTTTCATGGATAAAGAAACTGAGGCTCAGAGTACGAAGATAACTCATGGCATAACAGGGGAAATAGGATTCCAGCCAAAGTGGCCAGATTTTATAGTCCTTTTCTTCACTATTATACTTTAAGGCCAAAAGAGCAACAGCAATTGGATTCATCTTCAAATGTTATCTGCCTTCACACCCCAAAGGCCAATCTGAGAAGGACTCTGGTTGATTTGAGGAGGATCCTGGTAGGACCATGACATCAGCAACCATCCTTTTACCTTCCTTTTATGATGATCTCAGTCATTATTATGCTTCTGCTCTTTCAAGATTTCAGCTGACCTTGGAAATACTACTACTAATCGGCATGATTTTCTCTATCCTCTTACCATGTGTGTAATTTTTTTCCATGTGTGTAATTTATTTTATATATATATATATATATATACACATATATCTGTGTGTGTGTATATATATGTGTGTGTGTGTGTGTGTGTGTGTGTGTGTATACAGCTCAGTTCAGTTCAATCACTCAGTCGGGTCTGACCCTTTGCGACCCCATGGACTGCAGTATGCCAGGCTCCCTGCCCATCACTAACTCCCGAACCTTACTCAACTCATGTCCATTGAGTTGGTGATACCATCCAACCATCTCATTCTCTGTAGTCCCCTTCTCCTGCTGCCTTCAATTTTTCCCAGCATCAAGGTCTTTTCTAATGAGTCGGTTCTTCGCATCAGGTGGCCAAAGTATTGGAATTTCAGCTTCAGCATCAGTCCTTCCAATGAATACCCAGGACTGATCTCCTTTAGGATGGACTGGTTGGATCTCCTTACAGTCCAAGGGACTCTCAAGAGTCTTCTCCAACACCACAGTTCAAAAGCATCAATTCTTCAGTGCTAAGACTTCTTTATGGTCCAACTCTCACATCCATACATGGGTAGTGGAAAAATGGCACCTTTGACCAGATGGACCTTTCTTGGAAAAGTAATGTCTCTGCTTTTTTAATATGTTGTCTAGCTTGGTCATAGCTTTTCCTCCAAGGAATAAGCATCTTTTAATTTCACAGCTGCAGTCATAATCTGCAAGATTTTGGAGCCTCCCCAAAATAAAGTCTGTCACTGTTTCCATTGTTTCCCCATCTATTTGCCATGAAGTGATGGGACCAGATGCCATGATCTTAGTTTTCTGAATGTTGAGTTTTAAGACAACTTTTTCACTCTCCTCTTTCACTTCTTCAAGAAGCTCTTTTGTTCTTCTTTGCTTTCTGCCATCAGGGTGGTGTCATCTGCATACCTGAGGTTATTGATATTTCTCCCAGCAATCCTGATTCCAGCTTGTGCTTCTTCCAGCCCAGCATTTCTCATGATGTACTCTGCATATAAGTTAAATAAGCAGGGTGACAATATATAGCCTTGATGTACTCCTTTTCCTATTTGGAACCAGTCTGTTGTTCCATGTCCAGTTCTAACTGTTGCTTCCTGACCTGCATACAGATATCTCAGGAGGCAGGTCAGGTGGTCTGGTATTCCCATCTCTTTCAGAATTTTCCACAGTTTGTGGTGATCCACACAGTCAAAGGCTTTGGCATAGTCAGTAAAGCAGAAATAGATGTTTTTCTGGAACTCTCTTGCTTTTGCAAAAATCCAACAGATGCTGGCAATTTGATATCTGGTACCTCTGCCTTTTCTAAAACCAGCTTGAACATCTGGAAGTTCACGGTTCACGTACAGTTGAAGCCTGGCTTGGAGAATTTTGAGCATTACTTTGCTAGCGGGTGAGATGAATACAATTGTTTCGGTAGTTTGAGCATTCTTTGGCATTGCCTTTCTTAGGGATTGGAATGAAAACTGACCTTTTCCAGTCCTGTGGCCACTGCTGAGTTTTCCAAATTTGCTGGCATATTGAGTGTAGCACTTTCACAGCATCATCTTTTAGAATTTGAAATAGCTCAACTGGAATTCTATCACCTCTACTAGCTTTGTTTGTAGTGATGCTTTCTAAGGCCCACTTGACTTTGCATTCCACGATATCTGGCTCTAGGTGAGTGATCACACCATCGTGATTATCTGGGTGCTGAAGATCTTTTTTGTACAGATCTTCTGTGTATTCTTGCCACCTCTTCTTAATATCTTCTGCTTCTGTTAGGTCCATCCATTTCTGCCCTTTATTGAGCCCATGTTTACATGAAATGTTCCCTTGGTATATATAATTTTCTTGAAGAGATCTCTAGTCTTTCCCATTCTATTGTTTTCCTCTCTTTCTTTGCCTTGATCACTGAGGAAGGCTTTCTTATCTCTCCTTGCTATTCTTTGGAACTCTGCATTCAAATGGGTATATCTTTCCTTTTCTCCTTTGTCTTTTGCTTCTCTTCTTTTCTCAGCTACTTGTAAGGCCTACTCAGACAGCCATTTTGCTTTTTTGCATTTCTTTTCCATGGGGATGGTCTTGATCCCTGTCTCCTGTACAATGTCATGAACCTCTGTCCATAATTATTCAGGCACTCTGTCTATCAGACCTAATCCCATGAATCTATTTGTCACGTCCACTGTATAATTGTAAGGAATTTGAGTTAGGTCATACCTGAATGGTCAATTTTTTTTCCATACTTTTTTCACTTTAAGTCTAAATTTGACAATAAGGAGTTCATGATCTGAGCCACACTCAGCTCCTGGTCTTGTTTTTGCTGACTGTATAGAGCTTCTCCATCTTTGGCTGCAAAGAATATAATCAATCTGATTTCGGTGTTGACTATCCGGTGATGTCCATGTGTAGAGTTTTCTCTTGTGCTGTTGGAAAAGGGTGTTTGCTATGACCAGCACGTTCTCTTGGGAAAACTTTATTAGCTCTTACCCCGCTTCATTCTGTAATCCAAGGCCAAATTTGCCTATTACTCCAGGTGTTTCTTGACTTCCTACTTTTGCATTCCAGTCCCCTATAATGAAAAGGACATCTTTTTTGGGGTGTTAGTTCTAGAAGGTCTTGTAGGTCTTCATAGAACCACTCAACTTCAGCTTCTTCAGCATTACTGGTCGGGGCATAGACTTGGATCACTGTGATATTGAATGGTTTGCCTTAGAAACGAATAGAGATCATTCTGTCATTTCTGAGATTGTATCCAAGTACTGCATTTTGGACTCTTTTGTTGATTATGGTGGCTACTCCATTTCTTCTAAGGGATTTTTGCCCACAGTAGTAGATATAATGGTTATCTGCACCAAATTCACCCATTTTAGTCCATTTTAGTTCACTGATTCCTAAACTGTCAGTGTTCACTCTTGCTATCTCCTGTTTGACCACTTCCAATTTGCCTTGATTGATGGACCTAACATTCCAGGTTCCTATGCAATATTGTTCTTTACAGCATCAGACTTTACTTCCATCACCAGTCACATCCACAACTGGGTGTTGTTTTTGCTTTGGCTCCATCTCTTTATTCTTTCTGAAGTTATTTCTCCACTGATCTCCAGTAGCATATTGGGCACCTGCCAGCCTAGGGAATTCATCTTTCAGTGTCCTGTGTTTTTGCGTTTTCACGATGTTCATGGGGTTCTCAAGGCAAGAATACTGAAGTGGTTTGCCATTCCCTTCTCCAGTGGACCACGTTTTGTCTCTCCACTGTGAGAGTGGTTTTGTCAGAACTCTCCACCGCTGTCTTGGGTGGCCCTACACAGCATGACTGATAGTTTCATTAAGTTAGACAAAGTTGTGGTCCATGCGATCAGAATGGTTAGTTTTCTATGTTTGTGGTTTTCAGTCAGTCTGTCTGCTCTCTGATGGAGATGGATAAGCTTATGGAAGCTTTCTGGTAGAGAGACTGACTGAGGGGGAAACTGGGTCTTGTTCTGATGGGTGAGGCCATGTCAGTAAATCTTTCATCCAATTTTCAGCTGATAGGGAACTGTGTTCAAAAGTTCCCCTGCAGCAGGCCACCGTCGACCCACGCTTCCTACAGGGACGCCTGGACACTGGTAAGTCTGGTCAGTCTCTTGTGGGGTCACTTTCTCCTGGGTCCTGGTGCACATAAGCTTTTGTTTGTGCCCTCCAAGAGTCTGTTTCCCCAGTCCTGTGTAAGTTCTGGTGGCTCATAGGTGGGATTAATGGCGACTTCCTCCAAGAGGGCTTATGCCATACCCAGGTCTACTGTACCCAGAGCCCCTGCCCCTGCAGCAGGCCACTGCTGACCCATGCCTCTGCAGGAGACACTGAAACACTGTTCTGGCTCAGTCTCTGTGGGGTCTCCTGGTGCCCACAAGGTTTGTTTGAGACCTCTGAATGTCTCTGGCGGGTATGGGGTTTGATTCTAAATAGAGTTTTTCCCCTCCTGCTGTCTTGCTGGGGCTTCTCTGCTCTTGGACTTGGGGTATCATCTTAAAGTCACTCCAGCACCAGGCAGCTGCTGCTCCAGCACTGCCTAGCTGGATCTCCTCCAAGTGTTCTCAGCCCCAGGAGCTGACCCTTGAGGAAGGTGCCACTGTGAGCACCCTCACTAGCTGGTTTCTGGTTTTGCCACAGGAGGTGGGAGAAATGGGCAGGGATTTCTTCCCCACTCCCTCCCTGCTCTGGGGCCCTGTTGTCTCTCATGGCTCAGATGGTGAAGAATCTGCCTGTAATGTGGGAGACCTGAGTTCGATCCCTGGGACAGGAAGGTCCCCTGGAGGAGGGCATGGTAACCCACTCCAGTATTCTTGTTTGGAGAATCCCATGGACAGAGGAGCCTGGCGGGCTACAGTCCATGGGGTTGCACAGAGTCAGACGTGACTGAGTGGATAAGAACATACACACATACATATATATATGTGTGTGTGTATATATATATATTTTATAGTATGTGTAGTTAATGCGCTCAGTGGTAAAGAATTCACCTGCCAAGGCAGGAGACGTGAGTTCATTCCCTGGGTTGGGAAGATTCCCTGGAGAAGGAAATGGCAATCCACTCCAACATTCTTGCCTGCAGGGTCAAACAATACCTAGCAGCTAAACAGTAACAACAATGTGTAATTAGTAATTCATAATTTGTACATATATGTCAGCACAAATTACATACTATACACCCTAGTCTGAAAATAATTTGTATGTGGACTTTGCCAAACTAAGGTGTACTTACATTGTCAGTTGTGGAGAAAGCAGACTAAAGTAATGTTTAACAATTTTAAAAATCCCTTCTTTTAGAAAACAATTTTAAAATTGAACTAAATTGTATTTCTTAAATTTTTAAATTTGGTGGCAGTAAGTGGTTACCCCTAAATGATCTTGTCAGTTTCTTTTCCTTCTCTATCTTTTTTGTTGTTTTCATCACAGACTAGTTCATTCACTGGTTTGATGAAAATCTGGGGAGAAAGGACTTGATAGCAGGCTCCCTGTCAAGCTATCTGGCCTGGCTAGAAATGAGAAGTTCAAACATAGAAAAAATATAATTAGTGAATTGATAGTTTAGAAAACACTCTCTACTTTTTCCTAGCCACCCACATTACAAAGGATGACACTAAGTTTGAAACTGTTTTAAATTATTATTTTAAGAGTTTCTTGGCTAACCAGGGAAAGTCACTTTCATGAAGTTCTTGGAAAAACAAAATTGTGCTTAGCACTTACAGTGTAGAGATAATTAGACAATATCCTTTTTGTAGGAACATACTTAATTGCGCTATCCTTAGCAGCTTCAGGTTTGGTTGCTATCCCCACTCCTCGAGAAAAAGAAAAGAAAGAAAAAAACAAAGAAAGAATAAAATAATTGTGGAGAGAAATGAAAACAACAGACCCACTAAAATCCTTTCTCCCCTTACCAGGCAGCAATATTTCCTGGAATGCTTGAAATGTAGGAGCAAACACTCAAACTGTATGGCCACTACTGGTCAGAAATAAATATATTTAAAACTTGTAACAAAATGAATCATCTGTATGTTAATCGTGTGCAGTAGCAGAGTTGCAAACTGACATGCTAAGAGGGACTAAGCAGACAAAATAACTGAATGAAAAGACAAAGGACTAAGAAAACCCTGGCATTCCTTTTAATCAAATTACCCCTGACATTTATTACCATACGGCTTCCCTTGTGGCTCAGCTGGTAAAGAATCTGCCTGCAATGCCGGAGACCTGGGTTCGATCTCTGGGTTGAGAAGATCCCCTGGAGAAGGGGAAGGCTACTCACTCCAGTGTTCTGGCCTGGAGAATTCCATGGACTATACAGTCCATGGGGTCACAAAGACTCAGGCATGACTGAGTGACTTTCACTTTCACTTGACTGAGTGACTTTCACTTTCACTTTACTACCATATGATCCAGCAATCCCATTCCTGGGTACATAGTCAAAGGAAATGAAATTGATACCTCAAAGAGATATCTGTTCTCCAGTATACCTTGCAGTCTCACTCATAGTAACCAAACCATGCATGCAACCTAAGTATCAGTCAACAGATGAACGGTTTTAGAAACTGTCCATTCAAAGGAATATTATTCAGGCATGAAAAGAAGGAAATTCTGCCAGTTGCAACAGCATGAATGGAGTTTGAGGTGTTGAGTGAAATACATCAGACAGAAACACAAACACTGTATGATCTCGTAACATATAAAATATTAAAAAATCAAACTCAGAAAAAAAGAGAGTAGAATGTTGGTGACCTCCCAAAGGCTGGGAGCTAGGGAAAAGGGAGAGATGTTGGTCAAAGGGCACAAAGTTGAATAAATCCTAGGGAACTAATGTATGGGGCTTCCACTATGGCTCAGTGGGTAAAGAATTTACCTGCAATGCAGGAAATATAGGAGATGTGAGTTCAACCTCTGGGTTGGGAAGATCCCCTGGAGGAGGAAAATGGCAACCCACTCCACTATTCTTGCCTGAAAAATCCCATGGACAGAAGAACCTGGTGGGCTACTGTCCAAAGGGTCCCTAAGAGTCAGACACACCTAAGTGACTAAACACACACACACAGCACACCACTAATGTATAGCCTGGTGACTATAGCTAACAATATTGTATTATATACTTAAGAGTTGTTAAGAGAATAGATCTTAAATGTTTTCATTGTATACACACAAATGGTAGATATTAATATATGAGCTGATATATTAATTAACTTTATTGTGGTAATTATTTCACAATATACACATGTATTGAATCATCATATTGTACACTTAAAATTTACACATTATATGTAAATTGGACTTTCAATTGAAGCTCAGTGGTAAAGAATCTGCCTGTCATTTACAGAAGTCACAGGAGACACGGGTTCAACCCCTGGGTCAGGAAGATCCCCTGAAGAAGGAAATGGCAACCCACTCCAGTAATTTTGCCTGGCAAATCCCATGGACAGAGGAGTCTGCCGGCTACCGTCCATGGGGTCGCAAAGAGTCTGACACGACTTAGCGACTGTGTGTGCACACGCACATATGCCAATTACATCTCAACATAGCTGGAAAACATTTTTCATTGACTTGCAGTAGACATGCTACTAACAGATAGTTCTGAACTCTAAAAAAATAATGTAAGTATAGAAATAAACAGAATGTGACATGTGGATGCAGGGAAGGTAGGCAATAAATAAGAGTACAGTATCAGCTGTTTCTGTGTCTTAGCCCATCCTGAAAGTTAGTGACTTAGAGACTAAACAATCATTAATGTAGCTTATAAGTTCGTGGGTCAGTAATCTGGGCTGTTGTCAGCTGGATCATTCGATGTTTGGATTACTCTTAGGTTTTCAGCCAGTTAATAGATTGGCTGGGTGTGATGTTGAGAGGATGATATAAGAGTGAAAATGGCCAAGGCTGGATTTGAGTCTTTTTTAAAAAACATTTACTTATTTGGCTGTGTCAGGCCATTGTTGCCTTGCATGGACTCTCTAGTTTTGGTGCACAGGCTTAGTTGCTCTGTGGTATTGTGGGGTCTCAGTTTCCCAACAAGAGATTAAACCTGGGTCCCCTATATTGCAAGGCAGATTCTCACCTACTGGACCACGAGGGAGGTCCCTGGATTTGAGTCTTGATGCTGCTGTTTATACTTGTATGAACTGTAGGAACACTTCTTTTCTCATCCATTAAATGGAGAAGAAAATATCATTCTCACAACTTTGTTGCTAAGATTAAATAAGGAAATGCAGATGAAATAGATTTATAAAATACATATTTTATAAAATATACCTGTTACTTTTGCTAAAATACACAAAGTAAAAACTGACAGAATTAGAGAAATCAATAATTTAATGGTAAAAATTGGATTCATCAATATTCCACTTTTAATAGTGGCTACAAGGGACCAACAAAGAAATCAGTTCAGTTCAGTTCAATCGCTCAGTCATGTCCGACTCTTTGCGACCCCATGGACTGCAGCACGTCAGCACTGTAAACTCCTGGAGCTTACTCAAATTCATGTCTATCGAGTCGGTGATGCTATCCAACCATCTCATCCTCTGTCTTCCCCTTCTCCTCCTGCCTTCAACCTTTCCCAGCATCAGGGTCTTTTCCAACGAGTCAGTTCTTCACATCAGGTGGCCAAAGTATTGGAGTTTCAACTTCAGCATCAGTCCTTCCAATGAATATTCAGGGTTGATTTCCTTTAGGATGGACTGGTTGGGTCTCCTTGCAGTCCAAGGGACTCTCAAGAGTCTTCTCCAACATCACAGTTCAAAAGCATCAGTTCTTTGGCGCTCAGTTTTCTTTATAGTCCAGCTCTCACTTCCATACATGACTACTGGAAAAGCCATAGCTTTGACTAAATGGACCTTTGTTGGCAAAGTAATGTCTCTGCTTTTTAATAGGTCTAGGTTAGTCATAACTTTTCTTCCAAGGAGCAACTGTCTTTTAATTTCATGACTGCAGTCACCATCTGCAGTGACTTAAATTACACTATAAACAAAAAAGACGTACAGTCATAAGCGAATACTATGGACAGTTATATACAAGCAAATTGGATAACTGAGAAGAAATGGACATGTGCAACCCAGTATTGATAGCAGTATTATTTATGATAGCCAAAGTAGAAGAAACCTGTGTCTGTAAACAGATGAATGGATCAAGTAAAGTGGTATGTATATACAATGGAATATTAGCCATAAAAAAGAAAGAATTTTTGCCATTTGCAATAACTTGAATATAAATCAGATAAAGATAAGTACTGTATGTTTTCCCTTATATGTGGAATCTGAAAATGAAACAGATGAACGAATATGACAAAAGAGAAACAGACTCACAGAGACAAGAGAACAAACTAGTGGTTTCTAGTGGAGATGGGGTGGAGGGAGGGGCAAGATAGGTGAAGAGTATTAAGAGGTACAAACTACTAGGTATAAAATGAGTAAGATACAAAAATGTAATGTATAGCACAAGGAGTGTAACCAATATTTTATAATAAGTTAATATGAGTACAAACAATACTCATTTTATAAATGCATATTTTATTTTTCAGATGAGTATAACTTATACTCATCTATACTATCTATTGGAGAAGGAAGTGGCAGCCCACTCCAGTATTCTTGCCTGGAGGATCCCATGGACAGAGGAGCCTGGTGGCTGACAGTCCATAGGATCCACAGCGGCAAACACGACTGACGTGATTTAGCATGCATGCATGCATGCATGCATACTATCTATAAAATATTGGATCACTATAGTATACACTTGAATTATTATAATATATCAAATATACTTCAATAAAAAAGAAAAAATGCATAAGTCCAAAATATTGGTAGCAATCCAGTCTGAATTTGGACATGAGATTCTGAATGGCTCATTCTCCCTAGATCACTAATATGCCAAGTTCCTAAATGAATTTTGGAAATCTTTTTTTAATTTTGGTTTTTAGCTTTCATTCCAGCAAGGCAGATGTCTCTAGCCATCCTCATTATGTCTATCAGCTGTTGGTTTATGGTGTTACATTCACCTCAGTCCCTTGTTCCAAGTCATGCTCATTTCACGTCTGCATGCCCAGCCAGAAAGAAAGCCTGTTTCCCATATCGGGAATGGCATTTACTAATTTACTCACCTTGATCTTAACATCTGCCTCCTTCTTTATATATTAAGGTAACCGAACTTAACCGGATTGCTGGTCAGTCTTTTCAGACGTAGTCTAAACTGAATGGAAGCTGCCGCAGTTCCTCCTAGTTGTTCAGAGTACATTGTCTGCAGCCTACAGCTCTTTATTACCTGTGCTCCCACTGGAATTTATTATTATTCTTATAAATCGTCATCACCTGCTCAGGATCGAGGCTCTCACAATTGTGTAGAAAAGGAGCCAAGAGGAAGCCTCACAATTGTGTGGCAGTAATTATCCGCGACACACAATAATGACTTTGGACCCTGCTGTTTTTGTGCAGTAATTAACAGGTGGCAATCTCTGACTGCAACATTTTCCCTAACAGCTATTGGAAAAAACACTGGCATCTGGGTAAATAGATTAAATATTGAAACAAAGGCTCTGAGAGGCCGCTTCATCTGACACTGCCACTAGATTGGGTTTGTCAGGTTTCAACACTGGATGATACAGTCCAGTGTGGGGCTGAGGGAATGATTTTTGAGACCCGTCTACTTGCAGTCACACTCTGGTTCTAGCCCTCTCTGGCTCATGGTGAGACCGCTACAAGGGCTAGTCCCACTTCTATGGCATTGCTGCAGGCAATGTGGCAGTGTCTTTGCTTCCGCACCCTTAACATGCTGATCAGATCCGTTTATGGTCTGATGCTAGCCATCCTCCCACAGCTATCTCCAATGTGACTTTAACTCTAGACACCAGCCTCCAATTATGTCCTGTAACCCATTACAGACCCAGAAATCCCACTACTGGGCATATAACCTGAGAAAATTACGATGTGAAAAGACACATGCACTCCAATGTTCATTGCAGCACTATTTACAATAGCCAGGACATGGAAGCAACCTAAATGTCTGTCAACAGAAGAACAGATAAAGAAAGTGTGATACACATGTACAATGGAATACTACTCAGCCATAAAAGGGAAGACATTATTCAGGCTTACTTCCAAAGTCACCGATTTGCTTTCCGTTGCTTTCTGTAAATATCCATTCCCCAATCTTGCTTTCATAATAATGCGATGCTACCCATGAAAACTCTAATCATGATACTGACATTCAAGAATACCCCATGTGCAGAACGTTGTGTTAAAAGGGAAGATGAAACTTCACTTTCAAGCTTTAGGTATTGAGTCTATCAAACTCTCAAGGTCCTGAGAAGAAAGTGTCATTCTGAACAAGGAGGCAGGATCCCCGAGTTCTATTTTTGGATTTTTCAGTTAGTATTCCATATATTGAGTCAAAGCCTACTATGATCATGCTCTGTGCCAGGCAAGCAAGATACAACCTTGCCCATAGTCCAGTGTGAAAACCAAAGACATGAAAAAGCTGTCTCAGTACACAGTGGTAAAGTGGGAAGTGTGTTTGTCGGGGTGTGTTCTTAAAGTCCTGCAGTATTTAAGAGGTCACCCAAGTTAGGCAAATGGAGAAGGGTGTCAGGAAAAGACTGTCATATCAAGTGAAATCTAAGCTCAGACCTGAAAGAGAAATTTAAGTTACACAGTTGATAGAGAAAGCAGAAGTAGGAACAAGCATTCCTAGCAGCGGAAATAGCATATGCAAAGGCTTAGAGTAAGACAGACCAAGATAAAAACCAATGATTTCACATGGATGGAACATATGTTTTGTAGTAGGGAGGACTGGTGAGAAATGAGACTGAAGAAATAATACAAATTCTTGGGACTTCCCTGGTGGTCCAGGGAAGAATCTGCCTTCCAGTGCAGGGGATGTGGGTTTGATCCCTGGTTGGGGATCTAAAATCCCATATGCCGTGGCACAACTAAGCCGGTGAGCCCCACGAGAGAAGTCCACGTGCCACAGTGAAGACCCAGCACAGCCAAAAAAAAAAAAAAAAAAAAGAATACAAATTCTTCTTGGACCCTTATTTCCTCACCTATGAAATAAATAATCAAGATTTGGTTGTCTTTAATGTGCCTTCCCAGTTTTACACGCCATGACACAGAGAATTGTGAAGAAGGTTGTGACCCCAGATATCTGATAATAAACCTTATGTTGACTAAGGTGTAAGGAAGAGGTTTGATGCTGTACCTAATTTCATGAGGTGACACTACCCTCCTCAAGAGAAACAAACAAAGCCTTCAAAGTAAGAACAAGAGGGACTGGCACCTCATAATGGCACTTCTTGGAGCAAGATGGAGCAAAAGTCCTCCCAAGCAGAGTGATCAAGTGGCTTCTGGTGATCAGGGAGGCTCGTGGGCATCTTGAACAGGTCTGTTCCCTTATGGAAACCACAAGTGCCCTTCTTCATTTTTTGAGACATTTTACTGTCACATTCTGTTTTTCAGACCATGCTGTCTCTACTACTTAAGGGTTGGAAATCGATTACAAAGTAACTTTTCATTAGAATTTGTGTGTGTGCTCAGCTGCTCAGTTGTATATAACTCTTCACAGTCCCATGGACTTAAAACCCCATCCACCAGGTTCCTCTGTCCATGAGATTTTCAAGGCAAGAATACTGGAGTGGGTTGCCATTTCTTCCTCCGTGAGATCTTCCTAACCCAGGGATTGAACCCGCATCTCTTTCATCTCCTGCATTGCAGGCAGATTCTTTATCTACTGAGCCAATGGGGAAGCCCTCATTAGAATTTGGTCATCTGCATTTCTGTGAGATGGATGTAGGGATTTTGGGGAGGTGGGTGGGAAGAATAATTGGGATCCCTCTAAAACACCTATCTTGAAAAAACAGGAACAGAACGTAAAGGAAACAGAGGTGGTGCCTTTAGGAAAAAAGGAACAGAGAAGAGCTGTGAACACAGCTCATTTATTTCAAATAAACATGTTTTAAAAAATAAAAGACAGAGAGACTAGTGCCTTACAATGACACTTCTTAAGGTAAATGGAGGACTTCATTTTGCTTTTCTTACATAATCTAAGTCTCTGATATGATTTGAATTGACTAGATGCTATCATTTGGCCCATAAATTGAGTTCTGTATCACTACTCAAGAGTTCTTACATATTGGTGATTTTGTTTTAATTTCCAAGGGAGCAAAATTATAAAAAATTGTGCTTCTTTCACACTATGATACAAAAGAATCAGTTAAAAAACACAGAATTAAGTCTCCCATAGATAGGGCTCAGGTTGAAATCATTTTGGTGGCATAATTGGAGCCCACAGTTTGGGGACATGAATGTTTCCTTGTAAAGGGGTAAGGAGACCTGTGTTCCCTTTCCTTCTTGTGAAACATGCTTACTTTTCTGTCTTGCCCCACATGTCAGTGATGGTAGCATAATCCATAGGGTGCCTCCTGACTCAAATGTGCCCTATGCTTAGATGAACAGGTGAGACTGGGGAAGAGCCTGTGGCTTGGGAGCATGGAAGGGGAGATGCTTCAGGACAAAAGCGAAAGAAGTCTCAGAGAAAACAGGACATGCTCCAGCTGAGCTCCCTGGAGGAGAAGAACTGATGGGGAGTTTTCACTTCATTGGTTAGACATAATGACTCTGGTTTCTGCTGGTGTGCATGCTGTAGCCATAACTCACAGGGAATACGCATGGCAGTGCCCATAATGAACCAGTCAGAATTGGAACGCCATCCATTCTTTTATAAGGAACACAGCTTATGCTGTATATCACCCTATGTATCTTCCCCAAGAACACTTTTGGAAATTATCCAGGAGAAATTAATCTTATCTTGAAGCTGAGAACACTATAGCACAGTGCTTAATGTAATTGGAAATCTATGTTATTTGATTCTCTCAGATTTTATCGAAGTGCAGGGATGAACAATTCAATAGAGCAGTTTTAAAGGGTTGAAGTAAGAAAGCATACACCTTCTTTCTACTTATGCCCTACCAAGTCTAACTTTTTATTAAACAACATAAATGTTGCTGATATTATTTTTATTAGCCAGGTCATAAGATAAATTACGGTGAGTGCCTGTGGTCCTATGATATGACCAAAATAGAAAATGTATTAGAATCAGAATGGTAAATATGGAATTCAAAGCAGTCAACCTGGGGTCAGAAGTCAATGAATCTGAATGATCCTTTCTTTTTTGAAGCCTTGACTTCTCTCCCAAACTAGGAACCATTGGCCACTCCTTTATATCATCCTGTCTGTATACAAGTCTATTTCTGTACTTAACTGTGAGCTCCTTGAAGTTGCTGCTAAGTTGCTTCAGTCGTGTCTGTCTCTGTGCGACCCCATAGACGGCAGCACAACAGGCTCCCCCGTCCCTGGGATTCTCCAGGCAAGAACACTGGAGTGGGTTGCCATTTCCTTCTCCAATGCATGAAAGTGAAAAGTGAAAGTGAAGTTGCTCAGTCGTGTCCCGACTCTTAGTGACCCCATGGACTGCAGCCTACCAGGCTCCTCTGTCCATGGGATTTTCCAGGCAAGAGTATAGGAGTGGGGTGCCATTCCCTGCAGTTAAGGATGTCTTAAACAAACATTTTAAAAAGAAAGTTGAGTGAAGGGAGCCAAGATGGCGGAGGAGTAGGACGGGGAGACCACTTTCTCTCCTACAAATTCATCAAAAGAATAACTGAAAGCAGAGCAAACTTCACAAAACAACTTCTGATCGCTAGCTGAGGTCATCAGGCGCCCAGAAAAGCAGCCCATTGTCTTCGAAAGGAGGTAGGACAAAATATAAAAGATAAAAAGTGAGACAAAAGAGCTAAGGACGGAGATCCGTCCCGGGAAGTCTTAGGCGGCATTGCTTGGGGTAGGGTCCGGGCCTGAGTGCCCTGAGGACAATCGGAGGGAGCTTCTGTGAGTTGCCAACTTGAACTGTGGGAGACCAAAAGAGAGAGAGTAAATTAACCGGCCCGAACACACAGCCGGCCGTTCGCAGAACAAAGGGACGGAGAAAGTCCCGAGAAGAGCTCGCAGGCTGTGGACCGGCCCAGCCCCGCCGGAGGCAGGAGGCAGGGGGGAGGGGAAGGTCGCGGCGAGACACAGGGCGCAGGCACCCGACCGGTGCAGGCGGGGACTGGGGCTGGGGACGCGGAGGGCGGAAGGCGCGTGCACCCGACTGGCGCCAGCGGAAACTGAGACTGGTCCGTGGAAGGGAGTGGGTGCGCCACACCTGGGGAGAGTGCGCCCACCAAGCCCCTGGCTGCCTGGACTGCTCTGACGGGGAAGGCACAGAGAGCAGGCGCAGCTTTTCGCTCCGCGCTTTTGTGGAACACCCGAGGGCTGGAACCTCGCGCATCGCGGGGCGCGCTCCATATAGAACAGCCGGGAGCCTGAGCAGCGCAGACGGAGAAAGTGGCGTCGGCCCCTCCCGGCAGCGCCAGCCCGTCCCCGCGGCGCAAGCCCGTCCCCATAGCGCCAGCCCCTCCCTGCAGCGTCAGCCCCTCCCCGCAGAGCGACGGAACTAGCTACCTGAATAAGAGTCCACCTCCGCCCACCTGTGTCAGGGCGGAAATGAGGCTCTGAAGAGACCGGCAAACGGAAGCCAAATAAACAAAGGGAACAGCTTCAGAAGGGACTGGTGCAACAGATTAAAATCCCTCTAGAAAACACTGACTACACCGGAAGGGGCCTGTAGATATCGAGAAGCGTAAGCTGGAACGAGGAGCTATCTGAAACTGAGCCGAACCCACACTGACCGCAACAGCTCCAGAGAAACTCCTAGATATAATTTTACTTTTTTCTCTTTTTTATTTTTTTTATTTTTTATTTTTTCTCTTTTATTTTCCTTTAAAATCCCCTATTGCTCCCCCATTACTCCTTAACTTTCATTTCCATAGATTTTTACGATTTTTTTCATTAGGGAAAAAAAAATTTTTTTTTTCTTTTTTTTTCTTTTTTTGTCTTTTTTTTCTTTCCTTTTTCTCTTCTATTTTCTATTTTTCTTTTTCTCTTATTTCTTTTAAAGTCCTCTAGTAGTCCTCTACTACTCCTTAATTTTCATTTTCAATACACTATAACCTTACAAAAAAAAAAAAAGAAGAAGAGAAGCCCTATTTTTAAACCGAAGATTATTCTCTCCCAATCTTGACTCTCTGTTTTCTACCTCAGAACACCTCTATTTCCTCCTTTCCCCTTCTCTTCCCAATCCAATTCTGTGAATCTTTGTAGGTGACTGGGCTACGGAGAACACTCTGCGAACAGACAGCTGCGTAGATCTGTCTCTCTCCTCTTGAGTCCCCTTTTTTCTCCTCCTGCTCATCTCTATCTCCCTCCTCCCTCTCCTCTTCTTCATGTAACTCTGTGAACTTCTCTGGGTGTCCCTAACGGGGGAGAATCTTTTAGCCATTAACCTAGAAGTTTTCTTACCAGGGCTGTATAGTTGGAGAAGTCCTGAGACTACAGGAAGAATAAAACTGAAATCCAGAGGCAGGAGACTTAAGCCCAAAACCTGAAAACACCAGAAAACTCCTGACTACATGGAACTTTAAGTAATAAGTGACTGTCCAAAAGCCTTCATACCTACACTGAAACCAACCACCACCCAAGAGCCAATAAGTTTTAGAGCAAGACATACCACGCAAATTCTCCAGCAACGCAGGAACATAGCCCTGAACATCAACATACAGGCTGCCCAAGGTCACACCTAACACATAGACCGATCTCAAAACCCTTTACTGGGCACTCCATTGCTCTCCAAAGAGAAGAAATCAAGTTCCACGCACCAGAACACTGACGCAAGCTTCCCTAACCAGGAAACCTTGACAAGCCAATCGTCTAACCCCACCCACTGGGTTAATCCTCCACAATAAAAAGGAACCACAGACCTCCAGAATACAGAAAGCCCACTCCAGATACAGCAATCTAAACAAGATGAAAAGGCAAAGAAATACCCAGCAGGTAAAGGAACATGAAAAATGCCCACCAAGTCAAACAAAAGAGGAGATAGGGAATCTACCTGAAAAAGAATTTAGAATAATGATAATAAAAATGATCCAAAATCTTGAAAACAAAATGGAGTTACAGATAAATAGCCTGGAAACAAAGATTGAAAAGATTCAAGAAATGTTTAATAAAGACCTAGAAGAAATAAAAAAGAGTCAATTAAAAATGAATAATGCAATGAATGAGATCAAAAACACTTTGGAGGGAACCAAGAGTAGAATAACGGAGGCAGAAGATAGGATAAGTGAAGTAGAAGATAAAATGGTGGAAATAAATGAAGCAGAGAGGAAAAAAGAAAAAAGGATCAAAAGAAATGAGGACAACCTCAGGGACCTCTGGGACACTGTGAAACGCCCCAACATTCGAATCATAGGAGTTCCAGAAGAAGAAGACAAAAAGAAAGGCCATGAGAAAATACTCGAGGAGATAATAGCTGAAAACTTCCCTAAAATGGGGAAGGAAATAGCCACCCAAGTCCAAGAAACCCAGAGAGTCCCAAACAGGATAAACCCAAGGCGAAACACCCCAAGACACATATTAATCAAATTAACAAAGATCAAACACAAAGAACAAATATTAAAAGCAGCAAGGGAAAAACAACAAATAACACACAAAGGGATTCCCATAAGGATAACAGCTGATCTATCAACAGAAACCCTCCAGGCCAGAAGGGAATGGCAGGACGTACTAAAAGTAATGAAAGAGAATAACCTACAACCTAGATTACTGTATCCAGCAAGGATCTCATTCAGATATGAAGGAGAATTCAAAAGCTTTACAGATAAGCAAAAGCTGAGAGAATTCAGCACCACCAAACCAGCTCTTCAACAAATGCTAAAGGGTCTTCTCTAGACAGGAAATACAGAAAGGTTGTATAAATGTGAACCCAAAACAACAAAGTAAATGGCAACGGGACCACACCTATCAATAATTACCCTAAATGTAAATGGGTTGAATGCCCCAACCAAAAGACAAAGATTGGCTGAATGGATACAAAAACAAGACCCCTATATATGCTGTCTACAAGAGACCCACCTCAAAACAAGAGACACATACAGACTAAAAGTGAAGGGCTGGAAAAAAATATTTCATGCAAACGGAGACCAAAAGAAAGCAGGAGTCGCAATACTCATATCAGATAAAATAGACTTTCAAATAAAGGATGTGAAAAGAGACAAAGAAGGACACTACATAATGATCAAAGGATCAATCAAAGAAGATATAACAATTATAAATATATATGCACCCAACATAGGAGCACCGCAATATGTGCGGCAAACACTAACGAGTATGAAAGAGGAAATTGATAGTAACACAATAATAGTGGGAGACTTTAATACCCCACTCGCAACTATGGATAGATCAACTAAACAGAAAATTAACAAGGAAACACAAACCTTAAATGACACAATGGACCAGCTAGACCTAATTGATATCTATAGAACATTTCACCCCAAAACAATCAACTTCACTTTTTTCTCAAGTGCACACGGAACTTTCTCCAGAATAGATCACATCCTGGGCCATAAATCTGGTCTTGGAAAATTCAAAAAAATTGAAATCATTCCAGTCATCTTTTCTGACCACAGTGCAGTAAGATTAGATCTCAATTCCAGGAAAAAAATTGTTAAAACTTCAAACATATGGAGGCTAAATAACACGCTTCTGAATAACCAACAAATCATAGAAGAAATCAAAATATGTATAGAAATGAATGAAAATGAAAACACAACAACCCAAAACCTATGGGACACTGTAAAAGCAGTGCTAAGGGGAAGGTTCATAGCATTACAGGCTTACATCAAGAAACAAGAAAAAAACCAAATAAATAACCTAACTCTACACCTAAAGCAATTAGAGAAGGAAGAAATGAAGAACCCCAGGGTTAGCAGAAGGAAAGAAATCTTAAAAATTAGGGCAGAAATAAATGCAAAAGAAACTAAAGAGACCATAGCAAAAATCAACAAAGCTAAAAGCTGGTTTTTTGAAAAAATAAACAAAATTGACAAACCATTAGCAAGACTCATTAAGAAACAAAGAGAGAAGAACCAAATTAACAAAATTAGAAATGAAAATGGAGAGATCACAACAGACAACACTGAAATACAAAGGATCATAAGAGACTACTACCAGCAGCTCTATGCCAATAAAATGGACAACTTGGATGAAATAGACAAATTCTTAGAAAAGTATAACTTTCCAAAACTGAACCAGGAAGAAATAGAAGATCTTAACAGACCCATCACAAGCAAGGAAATCGAAACTGTAATCAAAAATCTTTCAGCAAACAAAAGCCCAGGACCAGATGGCTTCACAGCTGAATTCTACCAAAAATTTAGAGAAGAGCTAACACCTATCTTACTCAAACTCTTCCAGAAAATTGCAGATGAAGGTAAGCTTCCAAACTCATTCTATGAGGCCACCATCACCCTAATTCCAAAACCAGACAAAGATGCCACAAAAAAAGAAAACTACAGGCCAATATCACTGATGAACATAGATGCAAAAATCCTTAACAAAATTCTAGCAAACAGAATCCAACAACATATTAAAAAAATCATACACCATGACCAAGTGGGCTTTATCCCAGGAATGCAAGGATTCTTTAATATCCACAAATCAATCAATGTAATACACCACATTAACAAATTGAAAGATAAAAACCATATGATTATCTCAATAGATGCAGAGAAAGCCTTTGACAAAATTCAACACTCATTTATGATTAAAACTCTCCAAAAAGCAGGAATAGAAGGAACATACCTCAACATAATAAAAGCTATATATGACAAACCCACAGCAAGCATCACCCTCAATGGTGAAAAATTGAAAGCATTTCCCCTGAAATCAGGAACAAGACAAGGGTGCCCACTCTCACCACTACTATTCAACATAGTGTTGGAAGTTCTGGCCACAGCAATCAGAGCAGAAAAAGAAGTAAAAGGAATCCAGATAGGAAAAGAAGAAGTGAAACTCTCACTGTTTGCAGATGACATGATCCTCTACATAGAAAACCCTAAAGACTCTACCAGAAAATTACTAGAGCTAATCAATGAATATAGTAAAGTTGCAGGATATAAAATTAACACACAGAAATCCCTTGCATTCCTATATACTAACAATGAAAAAACAGAAAGAGAAATTAAGGAAACAATACCATTCACCATTGCAACAAAAAGAATAAAATACTTAGGAGTATATCTACCTAAAGAAACAAAAGACCTATACATAGAAAACTATAAAACACTGATGAAAGAAATCAAAGAGGACACAAACAGATGGAGAAACATACCGTGTTCATGGATTGGAAGAATCAATATTGTCAAAATGGCTATTCTACCCAAAGCAGTCTATAGATTCAATGCAATCCCTATCAAGCTACCAACGGTATTTTTCACAGAACTAGACCAAAGAATTTCACAATTTGTATGGAAATACAAAAAACCTCGAATAGCCAAAGTAATCTTGAGAAAGAAGAATGAAACTGGAGGAATCAACCTGCCTGACTTCAGACTCTACTACAAAGCCACAGTCATCAAGACAGTATGGTACTGGCACAAAGACAGAAATATAGATCAATGGAACAGAATAGAAAGCCCAGAGATAAATCCACGAACCTATGGACACCTTATCTTTGACAAAGGAGGCAAGGATATACAATGGAAAAAAGACAACCTCTTTAACAAGTGGTGCTGGGAAAACTGGTCAACCACTTGTAAAAGAATGAAACTAGAACACTTTCTAACACCATACACAAAAATAAACTCAAAATGGATCAAAGATCTAAATGTAAGACCAGAAACTATAAAACTCCTAGAGGAGAACATAGGCAAAACACTCTCCGACATAAATCACAGCAAGATCCTCTATGACCCACCTCCCAGAATATTGGAAATAAAAGCAAAACTAAACAAATGGGACCTAATGAAACTTAAAAGCTTTTGCACTACAAAGGAAACTATAAGTAAGGTGAAAAGACAGCCCTCAGATTGGGAGAAAATAATAGCAAATGAAGAAACAGACAAAGGATTAATTTCAAAAATATACAAGCAACTCCTGCAGCTCAATTCCAGAAAAAGAAATGACCCAATCAAAAAATGGGCCAAAGAACTAAACAGACATTTCTCCAAAGAAGACATACAGATGGCTAACAAACACATGAAAAGATGCTCAACATCACTCATTATTAGAGAAATGCAAATCAAAACCACAATGAGGTACCATTACACGCCAGTCAGGATGGCTGCTATCCAAAAGTCTACAAGCAATAAATGCTGGAGAGGGTGTGGAGAAAAGGGAACCCTCTTACACTGTTGGTGGGAATGCAAACTAGTACAGCCACTATGGAAAACAGTGTGGAGATTTCTTAAAAAACTGGAAATAGAACTGCCATATGACCCAGCAATCCCACTTCTGGGCATACACACTGAGGAAACCAGATCTGAAAGAGACACGTGCACCCCAATGTTCATCGCAGCACTGTTTATAATAGCCAGGACATGGAAGCAACCTAGATGCCCATCAGCAGATGAATGGATAAGGAAGCTGTGGTACATATACACCATGGAATATTACTTAGCCATTAAAAAGAATTCATTTGAACCAGTCCTAATGAGATGGTTGAAGCTGGAGCCCCTTATACAGAGTGAAGTAAGCCAGAAAGATAAAGAACATTACAGCATACTAACACATATATATGGAATTTAGAAAGGTGGTAACGATAACCCTATATGCAAAAGAGAAAAAGAGACACAGAAATACAGAACAGACTTTTGAACTCTGTGGGAGAATGTGAGGGTGGGATATTTCAAAAGAACAGCATGTATACTATCTATGGTGAAACAGATCACCAGCCCAGGTGGGATGCATGAGACAAGTGCTCCAGCCTGGTGCACTGGGAGGACCCGGGGGAATCGGGTGGAGAGGGAGGTGGGAGGGGGGATCGAGATGGGGAATACGTGTAAATCCATGGCTGATTCATATCAATGTATGACAAAACCCACTGAAATGTTGTGAAGTGATTGGCCTCCAACTAATAAAAAAAAAAAAAGAAAGAAAGAAAGTTGAGACTCAGAGAGTTTTATGCTATCTCTCATCCCCTAGTCATAAAACATGAGACTGAGGCAAAGGGAGATTTAAGACACTTGTTCTAAGAGCTCTGGGTTAAAATACAAGTCTGGAACTTTGACAACAAATCCAGGGTACTGTCAATGGAGGGGAAGCTACATCATGAGGTTAATAAGAGTTTCGGCAGTGCAGGTAGATACCGTGGGTTCAAATCTTGTCTTGACCACTCACAGTCTGTGTAACCTGGGGTGTCTGTAAATCTCGTTCATCTGTAATTTCCTCATCTGAAACTGGAGAAAATAATGGTGACCGTCTCATGAGATTTTGTAATAAATTAAATGAAGTGATCAATTTTAAATGTTTAGTATAGCATCTAGCACATGGATGGCAGTTAAATACTAACTGCTTTTATTACTTTTACTTCCTTTTGCACCAGAGCTGAATAGTGCTATTGTGATTGATTCCACATGAAGAAAGAACTGGTCATGTCCACCAGTCCCACGACATTGTGAGGGTGAGCAGAACTTAGTGGCTTTGACTTCAGTATGAAGTTAACATTCCCTGCTCTCTACAAATTCACCCTCATTCATTGCTCCTTCCAAAGTTTGCCACTGTTCTACACTTTAGAAGATATTTCTCTATCCATGGAGTACTTGACCTCCAGCTATAAATTCTAGTAAATATTGTCCACCTCTCTGCTTGTTGAGTCTTTTTCTTTCACTCTTGTCTTGTTCTACGACTGAGACAGAGAATCAAATTATGTTCAAGGATATTCCTAGTTATAATAGTAGGAGTAGTGATGATGATGTCTACAATGAATCTCATACATGCACCTGCCAGATGCTTTATACCCAAGGATTGAACCCAGGGATCGAACCCAGGTCTCCTGCATTGCAGGCGGATTCTTTACTAGCTGAGCCACAAGGGAAGCTTGCTTTATACCCAATATCCATGCAATTAGTTGATATGTTTTATTACTAGGAGTATAAATATTAATGGGACTTCCCTAGTGGCTCAGCAGTAAAGAATCCACTTGCAATGCAGGAGATGAAGGAGACACAGGTTTGATCCCTGGATCAGAAAGATCCCCTGGAGGAAGAAATGGCAACCCACTCCAGTATTCTTACCAGAAAATCCCATGGACAGGGGAGCTTGGTGGACTACAGTCCATGGGGTTGCAAAGAGTCGGACACGACTGAATGACTGAGCACAGACATAAATATCAATGTCATCTACTTCATTTTTCCAATCAGATACTTGAACCTCCACTTGCCTTTATTAGCAGCAAAAGCATATCTACTAAATGACTGTCCTCCACATCCTGAATTTTCAATTATTCTGGAAACCTGTTCTGTCCTCACAAGCTAGATTTATTACAAAAAAAAAAAAAAAAGCAGGGAGAAAGCAAGGAAGTGTCATGGATTAACTAACTTGGTGGCTTTGATAGTGGCTGCATGGGTCTTGCTTCGTCTGGGCTACTGCTGTATTGATACCTGAGTTTACTTCATTCCTTCTAATTCTCACAGGAGAGTGTCACAGTTGAGACAAATTGCAGCCCTTTGCATCCTCAGTGGCTTGTTTAGTGAGTATTCCGAAAACACAATGATAAGACAGGGTCTGGAAGAGCTTCTAGTCCATCCTGCATGATATGAAGTTCATTGCCTTGGTGTTGAGTGTGTATGATCAGCTCAGAATAAACTGCTTTCCACTGCTCAGTGGGGACCATGTTGTTGTTGTTGTTGTTTAGTTGCTAAGTCATGTCCAACTCTGTGACCCCATGGATTGCAGCATGCCAGGCTTCCTTCACCATCATGTCCTTCACCATCTGTCGGAGTTTGCTTAAACTCATGTCCATTGAGCCAGTGATGCCATCCAACTATCTCACCCTCTGCCACCCCCTTCTCCTCCTGCTTTCAATCTTTCCCAAAAACCAGGGTCTTTTCCAATGAGTTGGCTCTTTGCATCAGGTGGCCAAAGTATTGGAATTTCAGCTTCGGCATCAGTTCATCTAATGAATATTCAGGGTTGATTTCCTTTAGGATGGACTGGTCTCCTTGCAGTCCAAGGGACTCTCAAGACTCTTCTCCAGCACCACAGTTGAAAAGCAAAAATTCTTCAGTGCTCAGCCTTCTTAATGGTCCGACCCTCATATCTGTACATGATTACTGAAAAAAACATAGCTTTGACTATATGAAGCTTTGTCGGCAAAGTGATGTCTCTGGCTTTTATTATGCTGTCTAGGTTTGTCATAGCTTTCCTATGTGGGGATGATAGAGTTCTTTCTTGCTTGTAGACCACATTTGGACCATTGCCATTCGAGATAGAAATTTTTATCATGTTGATTCTTAAAAAGGAATGGAAGCAGGTCTCTATTCCTTTCTTCTGGAATTTTTGTTTTTTTAAATCCCTAGGTGCCATGTTTACTCCATGGAAAGGCTTAGAATATGAATATGCTATTGAGAAGGCACAGGTTTTGTCAAGCACAAATAATTCATTTATACACTTTCCCCAGGGCCATGGGAATAATTTAACCTTATGTTTGCTTTTAAAAAGAGAAGCAATAGCTAAAGATCCATACTCATTTTCCCTTCTAGACTAGGAAGCAGCTTGAAGTTTCTTCACTAATGCCTTTTGAGTACTGTCTTATCAGCATTTTCACCAGCACAAGAGTCAAATCTAAACAACACTTCTTATTTTTTAAGTTTATTTTTAATTAGAGGATAATTACTTAACAATATTGTGATGATTTTTGCCATACATCAACATGAATCGGCCATAGGTATGCATATGTCCCCTTCCTCTTGAATGCTCCTCCCACCTCTCTCTCCATCCCACCCCTCTAGTAAGCAACCCTTCTTGATGGTTGTTATGGTCCTCATTTTATATGTGATGAAACAAGTTCAGAGAGCTTACCCACCTCCAGGCCACACTGCTAGTAAGCAATAGAAATGGGATTCTAATTCAGATTGACTTGACTCTAAGCCTCTGGCTTCTCGGCAGTGCTCACACTTGTCTGGGAGCCTAAGGGCAGCCACGTCTGTACTCCCTAAAATGTGGAACGCTAGAGCTCGGGGGACATTTCTTCCTCTCCCTCTGTCTCTCTCTCTCAGTCTTCCTTCTCTCTCTCTCTCTCATCTTCCAAGTAACAGCTCTGAGAATTGGGTAGTACTAAAATGTCTAAGGGCTTCCCTGGTGGCTCAGATGGTAAAGCGTCTGCCCGCAATGCAGGAGACCTGGGTTCGATCCCTGGGTCGGGAAGATCCCCTGGAGAAGGAAATGGCAACCCACTTCAGTACTCTTGCCTGGAAAATTCCGTGGATGGAGGAGCCTGGTAGGCTACAGTCCTTGGAGTTGCAAAGAGTCGGACACGACTGAGCAACTTCACCTTCACCTTCAAAGGGACTTCCCTGGCGGTCCAGTGGTTAAGACTGCACCTCCCGGTTCCGGGGGTGCCAGTTTAATTCTTGGTCTTGGAGCTAGGATCCCACATGTCTGGCAGCCAAAAAACCTTCCCTCCAAAAAAAAAAAAAAGTCATAAGCAGAAGCACTGTTGTAATAAATTCAATAAAAACTTTAAAATGGTCCACATCAAAAGATAAAATAAAATATACCAGGGATCTTGAGGCTAAAATTTTTTTTTAATCTACCATCTCCTGAGACCTGGGAGAAATTCATTCAGGGCTCACACCTTTTCCCCAACAATTCCAGTAGTCACTAGTTAACAGGGAGTGTTTCATATACCAACTTCATCCATCCTCAAGGGGACTTTTGTTATTTATTTCTCCAAAAGCTTCAGATTTCTAGCTATGGCTGTCTACCCACAGATCCACTAAAACAATCTGATCAATAAAGTCTCCTGATGAAACCATAGGAATAATTTCTTCATCCGCTCCATGGGAGGACAAGAAGGTAATGAGTCAACCTCTGAAAGCAAGGCTTCATTTAGAGGAGGTTGAGTGACCTGCCCAGGGGACCACAAGTGTGTGATAGAGTGAAATTCCCAGATAGGTGTCTCTTCTCCTGAGTTCAAATTCTACCCCTTCCATTGCACTGCTTCTGTGATTTAGTGATTGTTTTTGGTTTATTTTAGCCCTAGTTATCTTTCCCAGATGAATCTTCAAGTTCAGTCCATGTATTTTGGTGATGCTCCATAATTTAAAAGTGACAAAATTATGGTTACATATCTGTAACTTCAAAGTTGGATGCTGAATGCATTAACCTTTAAGTCAGAACTGTCCAGGGAGCTATTAACTCCCCCTTGTGGGTAGCTGGGCTTGTCACTAAGCTACTCAGATGAGTTAGTCATCACTGGGACCTAAATGATTGGTTCCAAATGCAAGTTTACAGTTACTGCTAAGCAGCTGCAAGGACACCCTAGAGACTGGACACCTGATGAGTTGATTCACTTTCTTTCTGCCATTTTTTGTGTTCTCTTTGGTAATGTGATTAAAATTTTTAGCTAATTAAACAAATGTTTTTGGTCCAGTGGAGTTATTGGAGAAGTTGCCTAATGACTATGCCTGTGCTTGATGAATCATTATGCAGCTTTTTTTGATGGATAGTTTAGGTCATGAAATTGTCTCTTTTCTCCACTCAGGGAGGGCCTATGACCTGAATTAAGGACCTGCAGTCTCCTCTGCCTCATGGTGCACCCCACAGTGTCTACATTGGTTTGAGTTACTTCTGAAGAGTCACACTGATAATGAATTGGAATTTGGCCAGAACCAGAGCGACATGTGGGATCTTCATTCCCTGACTAGGAATCTGTGCTTCCTGCAATGGGATGGTAAAGAATCTGCCTGCAATGTGGGAGACCTGAGTTCAATCTCCGGGTGTGGAAGATCCCCTGGAGAAGGAAACGGTTATTCATTCCAGTATTCTTGCCTGGGAAATCCCATGGACAGAGAAGCCTAGCGGGCTACAGTCCAAGGGGTCACAAAGAGTCGGACATGACTGAGTGACTAACACTTTCACATTTTCACTTTTCATACATCCAAATAAAATAAAATCTAATTCTCTCCAGTGATGACTTTAACTAGTCAGTATGAATATGTAGATAAGGAGATCTGACTCAGGTTAAATCTTGCCAAGGACAAGCACACATTTGTGAGTCACCACTAAATTGGCACCATTTTAATTCTAGTAATTGAAGCAGGTGGGTGAAAACTCAGTTAATGAGCACATTGTCATTCTTTGTTCTGAAGAATTAATAGTAGTCAGATATTTGATCCAATATGACGAGGGTGGTCAACAACTGCCAAAATGTTAGACCTTAGAACTGCTTTTTTAGCAGAAAACTATTTTTGTATATAATTATTCATAAGCCTTTAGAAATTGTTGTTTCTTCTGGATATGAAATTGATGTCTGTATATTGATCTCAAATCCAGTCACCTGCTTAGCTCTGTTTACTATTATAATAATTTGTTTAGCAAAAAATTCTCATGTGGTTTCAATATGGATAATCATATCATCTGTAAAAAAGAAGTCAGTTTAATAATTTCCAATCACTTTGCAATCAAGACCATTTCATAATAATGTCTAATACTTATTCTGAATGCAAAAAAATGAAAAAGTCTGGGAATAGCAACTGTTAGAGAAGCTGGGCAGTGATAGGAATGCTAGAAAAAGTGTCCACTGCTACATCCGTCTTGAAAAGCAGTTGACATTATTTTGCAAACTATAAACGTGTTCTATGGTTGAGACATTCCCCTCCTAGGAACACATCCATGAGAAACTCATGCATATTTTCAGAATGGATTCATAAGGATTCATTTACAAGGTTAAGCAGACATATTCTACACGGCCATTTTGGTACCATAACAAAATGAAATATTGTGAAGTTTAAATGAATTTACTACAGAGGTACACATTTGAATGATTCCTAGTGTAATAGTGAGTGAAAACATATTATTCTGGGAAATGTTGAGTTTGACATAAACTGAAAAAATGGCAAACACTATAATGTCCTTTACATGAAGTGAATAAAGCAAAACAATAAATTTTTAGAAAGGCAAATAAATGCAATATAATAATTTTATTTTCAAAAGCAAGGGAATGATCAACACCAGTATTTAGAATAGGGATGTTTACATTGGATAGAGTGATGCAGGGGTTTGGAATGGGAGAGGATCAAATAAGTAGATGCAAATTTTAATCAGTGTACTAGTTTCTGGGTCCACGGTGGACCATAGTAAAACAACTAAGCAAATAAACATATATCTTAATAAAAAGAGATGACATGGTACACATGGACCAATGAGTGGGTGCCATGAACCCAACACTGTGTACTGAAATCTAGGCAACAGTGAAGGAAATTCCTAAATTCTACCTCAAGTTTCACAAAATAATCCCCTAAGTACTTATTATCCTCCAAAAGCAAATATTCCAATTTAAATATCACTACTTACTGTAAGCACTAAGACAACCAAAGGAAGTTTCAAACTTCTATAGATTAAGGTTGCATTTTATGAGAAATAACACTTTATGAAATATGAAATCTTACACAAATTCTCTGTACAATTGACCCTTACAAAGACAGATTTTTAAATAAATTGGTTTATTGAAGCATAACTTACATAAGGGCTTTCCAGGTGGCTCAGTGGGTAAAGAATCCACTTGCAGTGCAAGAGACTCATGTTCAATCCCCAGGTCGGGAAGATCCCCTGGAGGAGGGCATGGCAACCCACTCCAGTACTCTTGCCTGGAGAATCCCATGGGCAGAGGAGTCTGGAGGGCTTCAGTTCATAGGGTTGCAAAGAGTTGGATGTGACTGAAGCAACTTAACACGCATGCATGCACCCTCCAAATAGCGGCAGTAATTTAGATGGGTATATATTTTTTTAAAAACACCAAATAGGAAATCATAGGCCATATCTCAGAGTATACTTAAAATGTGCTCTTTAAATCAGCTACTGTTTGACTACTGAAATATGAGGGAATGTCAAAACTAAAATGGAAATTAGAAATCGTGTGGGCCAAGCCACTCATTTTACAGAAGTTAGCAATAATGAAAATAATAGCTATTGAGGTACTCTAATCATTTAGATGTCTAAAAATAATCAAAAGGAAAGTAATAATACTTTAAATTTACTTAGTACCTTAAAGTTTAAAAAGGAATTCTGTATCTACAATTTTGCTCCATCCTAGGAGAAAGAAATGGCAACCCACTCCAGTGTTCTTGACTGGAGAATCCCAGGGACGGAGGAGCCTGGTGGGCTTCTGTCTATGGGGTCGCACAGAGTCGGACACGACTGAAGAGACTTAGCAGCAGCAGCAGCAGTAACAATAATGTGAAATTGTTCCATTTTACTAGCAATTATAATAGTTTACTTTATTGGGTGTTTACTATGTACAAGGCACTTTCCTAGCGACTCTGTATGAATCAACTTGTTTAATCCTCACAGCAATTCTATGAGTTAAGCACTATTAATATTCTAATTTTTAAAGATGAAGAAAATCAGACATCGAAATATTAAATAGCTTTTCATTCAGTTCAGTCATTCAGTCGTGTCCAGCTTTTTGTAACACCATGGACTGCAGCACACCAGGCCTCCCTGTTCATCACCAGTTCCCGGAGTTTATTCAAACTCATGTCCATTGAGTCAGTGATACCATCCAACCATCTCATTCTCTGTCATCCCCTTCTCCTCCTGCCCTCAATCTTTCCCAGCATCAGGGTCTTTTCAAATGAATCAGTTCTTCCCATCAGGTGGCCACAGTATTGGAGTTTTAGCTTCAGCATTAGTCCTTCCAGTGAATATTCAGGACTGATTTCAACTTGTCACAGTTGCTGAGTTAATAACTGGCAGAATTGGTAGTCAAACTCCTGCAATCTTCCTTTGGAGCCTATCTTATTAATATCAACAACACTGCTAGGCAAAGGGTCTTGCCTGGCAGGCCAGTGGTGAAGACTTCACCTTCCAAAGCAGTGGGTGTAGGTTCGATCCCTGGTCAGGGAGCTAGGACCCCACATGCCAAAAAAACCAAAACATAAAACAGAAACAATATTGTAACAAATTCAATACTATAAAAATGTTCCATATTAAAAAAAAATCTTAAAAAACTAAAATAGCACTACTAGGCGAAAAGAAAACCACAGAGTTACTAGCCTAAAACGCTGGCTTCATTCACCTGACTAAGAAGGAGTTGATCTAAGAGTTTCAGCTTCAGCTGACTGACACTGAGTTACCTCCTCCTTCTGCCTCTTCAGGGAAAGAATGATTTCTCTGGGGGATAAAGTGACTCGTCACACTGTATTCACATCCAAAATCTAGCAATTTAAACCAAGAAATTCAAGGTCCAGTCTTTGATTTCTAAGGACTTTGTTTCTTTTCAGGATATTCACTTAACCTGTCTTTGTCATGCTGATCTACCTGTTGGAGTCAACAGGTGAGTTTATTAAACACAGCAGGTATAGCACTCAGTTTGTAGTGTTCTTGTGGCTGGGACTTGGCCTTGGCCTCGGCCTCTGACAATGCTGGGATGCCACTGAAAGGTTTCCATACTGTTTCATGGGGCCACTCTATTTTGCTTCCTCCTTCCACTATGAACAAGGACTCCATCATGGCGACAGAAGGGTATTGTCTGTACTTGAGAGAAGGAATTCATGCTGCTCTGCACAAAAAAAGGGAATTTACCCAAGGAAACATCTTGATGCCAAAAGTTAGATCACTCTTTAACAGACTCCTACTACTATTTGATTCTAGTTTCCCAGACAAGTCCAAAGAAAAGAAAGAGAAAACCAACAAAAAAAAAAAAAAACCAAGATAAATGAAAAAACTGTTATATCTCTGTCCTGGCATTATTTGCTATTCTCAGGGACAAAAGTTATGCCTTATATTCATCTTTGGGAAACCAGAATTTCAGAGTGTACCTAGTGTGTATAAATTCTCAATCAATATTGTATGACGGATGAGGAAGATGACTAAGATACCATAATCTAGAGATTTCTCTAGTGGTTTAGTGGTTAAGAGTCTGTAGTCCCAACACAGAGGGCCTGGGTTCGATCCCTGGTCAGGGAACTAACCACAACGCAGTAAAAAAATATACCACAAGCCAAATGCTTAGCATACCTTAAGCTATTTAATCCTTACCTCTTGGGGATGGATGACATTGTTCCCCTGGTGATCCTCTCCTTCTCCAAAGTCATTCAAATCCTTGAGAAAAAAAACATAAGAGTCGGTGGAAAAAAGAAGGGAGAAAGAAAGGGTGAAAGGAAGGGAAAGTGGAAAAGTTTTTAGACATTCATTTTTCAGTAAGTAACTATAGCTAAATATGAACTGCTGTAGTTATCATTCTATTAATAAATAATTATAAAGACACATTAGTTATATCTACTAAACTATTAAAGTAAAGCCAATAATTAGGTGGGAAAATTGTTTCTTTCTGGCTTCCACCACAATTTCACCTTTGTAATACTAAACTGCAGAGATTTGCCCCCAATAAAAACACTCAGAAGTGTCTACATACAAGTATACACCTGTGCACACGAGCACACACACACACACACAGAGGAAAATTAACAAACCCACATTACCTCTCAAGCAAATGGTTCACACCACCTGTAATTGTCACTGAAAGTAGAATGGTACTGGACTGGGTTTGTTGGTTAAAGCACTGGTTTTGAAACTGCACAGATGTGAATTTCTTTGCACACGTGTTTGTACATTCAGTATTTGTTGTTCAATACCATGTGCCTGGGACAAGAATTACAGGAGTGAACAAAATATTTACAGTTCCTGCCTTCAAGAAAGCACAGGTAGGTAGTGAAATAATTAAACCTGCAACTGTCATGAAGCCAGTGTGTGCTGTGATAATGAATTTTCAGAGAATGCAGAGATATCCAAGGAGATGAGAAATGAAATGACACCTGAAGGAGAAGAGAAATGAGCCAAGTTGGGACTGAGAAATGGAAAAACTTAAATTCTGGGTCCACAAAGACAGTTAAACACTATAACCTCAGTCTTCATGTCTATAAAATGGGAGTACTCTGTGCTGTGATCAGTTGCTCAGTTTTGTCCAACTCTTTGTGGCCCCGTAGACTGTAGCCCGTTAGGCTCCTCTGTCCATAGGATTTTCCCGGCAAGAATACTGGAGTGGGTTGCCATGTCTTACTCCAGGGAATCTTCCCAACCTAGGGATCAAACCTGCATCTCCTGCATCTTCTGCATTGGCAGGTGGATTCTTAACCACTAGCACCACCTGGGAAGCCCTAGAAGGACACTGTTAAGACTGAAAATGATAATATGAATTTGCTGACCACCAAGCTTGACCCAGCATACACACACCAGTTGTTTTCACCACTCAGTGGGCTGTAGAAGCAAATCCCATTCTACAGGATGTGCTTATATGATCTTACAGATAAGCCTAAATTATTATTCCACTTAACCCATAGCTTTGTAAAATGAGCATAATTCAAGAACTGATAGACTGTAACAAGGGACGTTTTGCAGAAGTCTTTGGACAAGAACAGTCAGGTATCTGTAATAAGCTTGTGTGTCCTCAATACATAGGACCATGCCTGCCATGCTGAATACACTTCATAAATGTTTAATGAATAAATTTATACTCCTTTATCAGTAATCCAAACCTGCTTACAAAAAAAGTTGCTTAAATTTTTTAACGTTCATCCATTTTTGTTGTTAAATATACAATGAACCACAACTATTTCTGGCCCATCAGTCAGGAAAAAAACCTGTAAAGTCATCTCTGGAATATGCAAATTTAAAAATTATCCAGGAAAATGAATACAATTATTTCTGGAATGGATTGAGTTTTCAAAAGTAAAAGTTAATATTTATAGAGAAAAGTTAAGCTTTGGAAAATGCCACCTGGCATTTCTTTCCCTGCAATTTATTTTTCTTTCAATCCATTTTTGCTTTTTATTGGGTTTGTTTTGCAGAGCACACCATTATGATTAAATTTTGATTTAAATAACAGAATTAGTTCTACCATGTGTCAAGTCTGAGGTAGGAGTGAATCTACCATATTGATGTTTATGATTTTCTTTGTAGCTGGAATCGATAGTAATAAAAGTTTGCAAAATGTTGGTTTATTATGCTACAACAGGGGAATGACTGAAGAGTTTTGCTTCTTCTTGATTGTTATGAAGGATCTAATGGTATTGCAGCTTGACTTGCCAAATATTACACTCTGATATAAGTGTACACACAAAATGAGTTATTTTAAAATAGAATTCAATGTTGTTCAAATTGTCTTTACTTAGAATGTCTATTCTTAGCTCTAATTTTCTAATATGCCAGCCATTAAAAGATATTCCTATGTCATGGCCTTTTGTGTCCATATTAAGGGGAAATATTTTGTATTTGGGCAAGGTATTTTGTTTTAATGATTTATAAAGAGATCATTCTTGTCCATAAGCAAGTGGTCCTACAATTTTCCCATTAATCTGTCAATCCTGGTTTATCTCCTTCAAGACTACATCTTCAACAACTTTAATTTGCTCCCTAATATTTATCTATGTACTTCTAAATAATATACTGAAATTTCTTTTAGAAAACAGTTTTTGGCTCTTTGCAATGATAAAGGAAAACTATGCTTTTCTACAACCTGTAATTTTTTCTCCCCAATATCTCCCAGTAGTTTTGTTGCTGTTCTTCGGTCTCTAAGTGGTGTCCAAGTCTTTGAGACCCTATGGACTGTAGCATGCCAGGCTTTCCTGTCCTTCACCATCTCCCAGAATTTGCTCAAACTCATGTCCATTGAGTCAGTGATGGTATCCAACCATCTCATCCTCTGTTGACCTCTTCTCCTCCTGCCTTCAATCTTTCCCACCATCACAGTCTTTTCCAATGAGATGGCTCTTCACATCAGGGGGCCAAAGTATTAGAGCTTTAGCTCCAGTCTTTCCAATGAATATTCTGGGTTGATTTCCTTTAGGATTGACTAGTTTGATCCCCTTGTTGTTCAAGGGACTCTCAAGAGTCATCTCTAGCACCTTAGTTCAAAAGCATCACTTCTTTTGGTGCTCAGCCTGCTTTATGGTCCAACTCTCACATTTGTACATGCCTACTGAAAAACCAAAGCTTTAACTATACAGACCTTTGTCAGCAAAGTGATGTCTCTGCTTTTTAAAATACTGGCTATGTTTGCCATAGCTTTTCTTCCAAGGAGCAAGTGTCTTAATTTCATGGCTGCAGTCACCATTCACAGTGATTTTAGAGCCTGAGAAAATGAAGTCTGTCACTGTTTCCCCATTATTTGCCATGAAGTGATGGGACTAGATGCCATGATCTTAGTTTTCTGAATGTTGAGGCTTAAGCCAGCTTTTTCACTCTCCTCTACTGGTGGTTATATCACAATTATTTGTTAACTTAATTATTGGAATTTACATAATAATGACTAAACCAATGCTGTTCTTTGCTGAGCTGAATAATGCCACAGGATTACAACTCCTCTCCTGACAACTTTTCTTTTATCTGGGAGCAAATGCTCCATCATATCTTCTACACACCTACTGTTATTCCCAGGAAATATTAATAATTTCTACAGGCAAAAACATTAGCTTCCTCTTACCCTCGGCATAATCTTGAAGCCATCGTTACCATCTGTTCTAATTATTTTGTGCCCAGTGTCATCTGTCAATTTCTCTGGATCATCGTCATTGGACTTCCCGATGCTGCCCCTATTCTGCCTTCTTGGAGAAGGGAATGGCAACCCACTCCAGTTTTCTTGCCTGGAAAATTCCATGGACAGAGGAACTTGGTGGGCTATAGTCTGTGAGATTGCAAAGAGTTGGACATGACTGAGCAACTAACACACATGCTGCCTTCTAACCTAGAGACAAAATCATATGCCTTTTTTTTTTTAAATTTATCTCCTTAGATTGCTGATTATTTTATCAAATATTTTCCTAAAGACAAGCTATAGTAAATAAATTTTTATATCTTTGCATGTTTGAAAATTTTGTTTTGCTCTTTTCACATATGATTCATAGGTTGACTGTGTAGAGAATTCTGGATTATTTTTATTCAAAATGTTGAAAATATTCTCTATTTTTGAGAAGATGGCTGGTTGGTGGATTTTTTGTAGCTTTCATTTTTGTATTGGAGTATAGCTGATGAACAATGTTGTGATAGTTTCTGGTGGACAGGAAGGGACTCAGCCATACATATACATGTATCCATTCTCCCCCAGTCTCCCCTCCAGTTCAGGCTGCCACATGACATTGAGCAGAGTTCCCTGTGTCCTGCAGTAGGTCTTTGTTGGTTGTCCATTTTAAGTATAGCAGTGTGTACGTTTTGGTCCCCAACCCCCTCACTATCCCTCCCCCATCCTTCCTCCCTGGCCACCATAAGTTTGTTCTCTAAGTCTGTGAGTCTGTTTCTGTTTTGTTAATCAGTTCATTTTAATTCTGCATATAAGAGAAGTTCAGCTTCCCAGGTGGCAAAAGTGGTAAAGAATCCACTTGCCAATGCAGGAGACATAAGAGATGCAGATTTGATCCCTGGGTCAGGAAGACCCCCTCAAAGGAGGGAATGGCAACCCACTCCAGTATTCTTGCCTGGAGAATTCCATGGACAGAGGAGTACATCGGGTTGCAAAGAGTCAGACACGACTGAGTGTCTGAGCACTAGACACACACTGTACCTGAGACTAGGGGTTTTCAAAACTGGGAGATTCTAATGTATTTCCTGGTTATTGTTACTAACTTTCTCTTTTCTGTTTTCTCTGTTAGTTGAGAGAAAGTGAACAGAGACTGAGTTCTGACTAAAAAAGACAAGGAGAATCACTTCATTTTCTCTTTTTCTGGATTTCTTTTATCTTACTTGACAATATTTCTTATCTCACTTATCTTATATCCTTTGACAATATTTCTTTGCTGACAGCAATGCCCAGGACCGGGCTGTGCACATATGTCACCTTCAGAGATGCTGGCAATACGGTAAGATGAATTTGGGAGGGTTGACTAGCTGTTCTTACAGCTTTTGATGCTTCTTTCAGAAACTGGAGGGGGAAGAGACTGCTCTTGAAAAGAAAAGAGAAAAATTACAGCTTATTCAAGTAAGAAAACAAAAAGAATAATTTTTTCTATCACTGTGTGGCTTCTTGCCGCAAACCTCTAAACCTTTCCGAGTCTTCATGTCCTTGTCAATAAGAAAAGAAAGTGAGATTCTGTATAATCCCTTACATGCCTCCCAGCTTGAGCGGTGTGGGGCTCCAGTCAGGGCCTCAAGGGTAAGCTGCCTTTCTCACTGATTGCTTCTATTCTCTGCCTCGATCATACTGTATTTTTTACATATTAGTTCCAGAGAGGAGGAACATCTGGCATACTGCAAAACAGCACTTATTTTTAGCTAGTGATAAGCTGCAGATGTTGGATTTAAAAAAAAATATGTGCTTTACACAGTATCAGAGAATTTGTTCACTTCTCCTTTCTATTGCCAGACCCTCCTCCCCCTAAGACACTGTAAGCTCATATTTGGAGTTTTTCTTTTTTCAATTTTTTCTTGATGGACAATTCAGACAACACTGTCAGAAGTGAAGCCCTGAGAGAAATATCCAGATGGATGGGCTGATTTAGTTGGTTGAAATCTGCACTTATACAGGGATGAGAGGGTGGCAGGGGGCAAGGTGGGGTACCAACTGGGCAAAGTACCACTTCAATAATTCCAAGAGACTCCATCATTTCTCCTTTGGTGTTGATCACTTCAAGTTGCAAGTGTTTGTTTACTTGTTTGTCATCCTAAGTAGACTATTAATGCCTTGAGGTCAAGAACTAGGTCTTATTCATCATGCCATTTGCATCACTAAGCACAATGCCTGTCACATGGCAGAATAGTTGGTTATGTTTGCTGAGTAATGACTGAATGGATGAATGAATGAATTTTATGAATAGATGGTTAAAGACTTTGTGGCATTACAGTTCTGCGAGGTTCCCAAGAGATCATTCAATATTATCAATAGGCCTGATTTTTCAATGGGAACTCTCTAGTTATTTTCAATAGCTATTTAATCTAGTCTGTTCCAAGTACTGTTCAAGACACTAAGGATATAGCAGTGAATTTGAAAGACTGGGTCCTTGCAGAAATCAGAGAATAACCATGTTAAAAATGAATTAATATTAATACTATATTTATTAACATAAATCATGCATGCTCAGTCATGTTCCACTCTTTGCAACACTATAGACTGTAGCCCATCAGACTTCTCTGTCCACGGGATTTCCCAGGCAAGAATACTGGAGTGGGTTATCATTTCCTCCTCCAAGGAATCTTTTGGACTCAGGGATTGAACCCATGTCTCTGACATCTCTTGCATTGGCAGGCGGATTATTTATCAATGTGCCACCTAGGAAGTCATTAACATAAATACGTAAAATGAATACACATGAAAAAAGGATGAAGAAGTATTGATTGGGTTTAAGAAAGTAATTATTCATAAAACAAGACTAGCTATATCTTGATAATTATCTCAGCTGGGTGATAGACACACAGAGTCCATAATTAAAAGTGAAAACAAAGTATTCAAAGAAAGCCAAAAATACATAAGTTCAAATAAAAGGGGAAGAATGTAAATAAATCTAGAAAACTGCAAGAAAAAGAGGATAAATACTTGGTCTAAAAATAAAGAACACTGAAATATGGGTAAATTCAGGTGTGAAGATACTTTATTATCTAAAATCTTGAAGGACATCCTGTGATTTTCCAAAGTAATGGCCATATCTCAAATGTTAAAAAGACCAAAGAAAGGATTGAATGAATCTAGTCAGATATAAGACAGAACATGGCATTTGGGTCAGAATCAATACAACACAACAGAGATTTGAGGGAACAAACAGAAAAAATAACTCCTTCTATTAATAGAGGCAATTATTACCTTGCAAGAAATGTATGCCCATTGTAATCATACCTTCTGATTTGCTAAGGAAATTTCAAAACCTAGATTTTATGTAAAATATCCATCATTTCAAATGTTGGTAAAAATTTACTGTCTACTATTATAAAACAAATCTTATGGTGAACAGTCTTGACTTCCGGTCTACACACTAAAAGTGGTCTGGGAATGATTATATGGCTTACTATGAGAATTTCAGCAATTTATTCTGAGGAATTTTCCATAGCATATTATCTGAAAGTTACCCTTTTGTCTATAAGAAAATGTTTTGGTTTGGCTAAAGTAGAAATGTCAGGCCCTTTGGGGTTTCTAAAGGAAATTTAGTTACTGATTGCTTGTGTGTGTGTGTGTGTGTGTGTGTGTGTGTGTGTACGAACATGTAGACAGAGAGAAGAGAGAAAAAGTAGTTTGGGTATGATACATATCTCTTCTGTAAATGCTTATTTGGTGAATTTCTGGATGTATTAAAAACTTCCTAAAATGAAGTATACTGTGTTCTTTATGATCTATGAGGGTCAAACATGGTTGAACTCTCATTGTGAGTTGTTATTCAAAGGTTTGCACTATGCTAAGTCAGTATGCTATCTAGATTGGTCATAACTTTCCTTCCAAGGAGTAAGCGTCTTTTAATTTCATGGCTGCAATCACCATCTGCAGTGATTTTGGAGCCCCCACAAAAATAAAGTCTGACACTGTTTCCACTGTTTCCCCATCTATTTCACGTGAAGTGATGGGACTGGATGCCATGATCTTAGTTTTCTGAATGTTGAGCTTTAAGCCAACTTTTTTCACTCTCCTCTTTCACTTTCATCAAGAGGCTTTTTTAGTTTTTCTTCACTTTCTGCCATAAGGGTGGTGTCATCTGCATATATGAGGTTATTGATATTTCTCCTGGCAATCTTAATTCCAGCTTGTGCTTCTTCCATCCCAGTGTTTCTCATGATGTACTCTGCATATAAGTATCACTGCAGGTGGTGATTGCAGCCATGAAATTAAAAGATGCTTACTCCTTGGAAGGAAAGTTATGACCAACCTAGATAGCATATTAAAAAGCAGAGACATTACTTTGCCAACAAAGGTCTGTCTAGTCAAGGCTATGGTTTTTCCAGTGGTCATGTATGGATGTGAGAGTTGGACTGTGAAGAAAAAGCACCGAAAAATTGATGCTTTTGAACTGTGGTGTTGAAAACTCTTGAGAGTCCCTTGGACTGCAAGGAGATCCAACCAGCCCATCCTAAAGGAGATCAGTCCTGGGTGTTCATTGGAAGGACTGATGCTGAAGCTGAAACTCCAGTACTTTGACCACCTCATGCGAAGAGTTGACTCATTGGAAAAGACCCTGATGCTGGGAGGGATTGGGGGCAGGAGGAGAAGGGGACGACAGAGGATGAGATGGCTGGATGGCATCACTGACTCAATGGACATGAGTTTGAGTAAACTCCGGGAGTTGGTGATGGACAGGGAGGCCTGGCGTGCTGTGATTCATGGGGTCTCAAAGAGACAGACATGACTGAGTGACTGAACTGAACTGAACTGAATTGAAGTCAGTATGTGAAGGAAAGTATTTGCACAAAGGGTAGGGGCATGTGTTAGATGATATTTACTAAACTTGAAGTTCCATTAAAAATAAATAAGTTGTTCCTGCCACTCCCTTCTGGCCTGCAGGGTTTCTGCTGAAAACTCTGCTAATAACATCACAGGGATTCCTTTGTATGTTATTTTCTGCTTTTCCCTTGCTGCTTTTAATATTCTTTCTTTGAATTTAATTTTTGTTAGTTTGATTGATGTGTATCTTGGTGTATTTCTCCTTGGGTTTGTCCTTAAGAGGACTCTCTGTGCTTCTGGGACTCGGTGGCAATTTCCTTTTCCGTGTTAGGGAAGTTTTCAACGCTTATCTCTGCATATATTTTCTTAGACTTTTTCCCTTCTTCTTGGACCCCCATAATTCGAATGTTGGTGCATTTAATGTTGTCCCAGATTTAGCTAGTGAGAAGCTCCTGTGTAGCACAGCTCAGCTTGGTGCTTTGTAAGAACCTAGACGGGTGGGATGGGGGCAGTGTGAGAGAGATCCAAGAGGGAGGGGATGTATGTATACTCATGGCTAATTCACTTCATTGTACAGCAAAAACTAACATAACATTGCAAAGCAACTAAAACCCCTTTAAAATAGAATAAAATTTAGAAAAAATACAGGTAGGTATAAAACATAAATAAAATTTCAGGTAGTAATGAGTGCTGTTACAAAGACTGAAGAAGATTATGATAATCGTTACCAGGCCCATGTCAGAACGGCACCTTTGTACTCTCTTGATGTCATGTATGCCTATATGCCTCACTTTGACCAATTAAATGTGAACAGAAATGACAGACATGGCTTCTGGTTAGAAGTTTAAGAGTCAAACTTCCATGATCCTGTCTTCCTGCCACCCTTACTGGGAGTGTGCATGCTCAGTCGCTCAGTCATGTCTAATTCTTGGAGACCCCAGGGACTGTAGCCCAGTCGGCTCCTCTGTCCATGGGATTCTCCAGGCAAAAACACTGGTACAGGTTGCCATTTCCTCCCCCAGGGTATCTTCCTGACACAGGGATCGAACCTGTGTCTCTTTCATCTCCTGCGTTGGCAGATGGACTCTTTACCACTGTGCCACACTTACTAGTGATGTGTAAATGGTGGATGATCTGTCAGCCTGGTTCCTGAAGTAAGAAAATATGAAACATAATGGGTATTAGCTTGAGCAAGAACTAAACCATGGATGTGATAAGCCACTGGCCTTTAAATGTTGTTTTTTTCTGTACCTTGGCCAACGTTGAGAGATTTAGAGTGATAGGATACAGGGCAGGAACTAATGTAGGTGGGATGTTTGGGAGAGGAGAAAGAAAAGGAAGGTATTTCTGAGAAAATAACATCTGAGCATAATCTGAATGATAAGAAGGAGTGAGAATTTGAGGATCTGAGGGAGAGCTTTGCAGACAGAGAGATCATGAGCCACATCTGGGAGGAAGAGACAGACGTAGCTGGTTCAAGGAACAGAAGCAGGTCAGCACACCTGGGTACAGGTAAGCACAAGGAATAAGATGAATGTAGTTGGTGTCCAGATCAGTTAGAGCTTTTTTTTTTTTTATTAAAAAAAAATTTTTTTTTATTAGTTGGAGGCTAGTTACTTCACAACATTTCAGTGGGTTTTGTCATACATTGATATGAATCAGCCATAGATTTACACGTATTCCCCATCCCGATCCCCCCTCCCACCTCCCTCTCCACCCGATTCCTCTGGGTCTTCCCAGTATACCAGGCCCGAGCACTTGTCTCATGCACCCCACCTGGGCTGGTGATCTGTTTCACCATAGATAGTATACATGCTGTTCTTTTGAAATATCCCACCCTCACATTCTCCCACAGAGTTCAAAAGTCTGTTCTGTATTTCTGTGTCTCTTTTTCTGTTTTGCATATAGGGTTATCGTTATCATCTTTCTAAATTCCATATATATGTGTTAGTATGCTGTAATGTTCTTTATCTTACTGGCTTACTTCACTCTGTATAATGGGCTCCAGTTTCATCCATCTCATTAGGACTGATTCAAATGAATTTTTTTTAATGGCTGAGTAATATTCCATGGTGTATATGTACCACAGCTTCCTTATCCATTCATCTGCTGATGGGCATCTAGGTTGCTTCCAAGTCCTGGCTATTATAAACAGTGCTGCGATGAACATTGGGATGCATGTGTCTCTTTCAGATCTGGTTTCCTCAGTGTGTATGCCCAGAAGTGGGATTGCTGGGTCTTATGGCAGTTCTATTTCCAGTTTTTTAAGAAATCTCCACACTGTTTTCCATAGCGGCTGTACTAGTTTGCATTCCCACCAACAGTGTAAGAGGGTTCCCTTTTCTCCACACCCTCTCCAGCATTTATTGCTTGTAGACTTTTGGATAGCAGCCATCCTGACTGGCATGTAATGGTACCTCATTGTGGTTTTGATTTGCATTTCTCTAATAATGAGTGATGTTGAGCATCTTTTCATGTGTTTGTTAGCCATCTGTATGTCTTCTTTGGAGAAATGTCTGTTTAGTTCTTTGGCCCATTTTTTGATTGGGTCATTTATTTTTCTGGAATTGAGCTGCAGGAGTTGCTTGTATATTTTTGAGATTAATCCTTTGTCTGTTTCTTCATTTGCTATTATTTTCTCCCAATCTGAGGGCTGTCCTTTCACCTTACTTATAGTTTCCTTTTTAGTGCAAAAGCTTTTAAGTTTCATTAGGTCCCATTTGTTTAGTTTTGCTTTTATTTCCAATATTCTGGGAGGTGGGTCATAGAGGATCTTGCTGTGATTTATGTCGGAGAGTGTTTTGCCTATGTTCTCCTCTAGGAGTTTTATAGTTTCTGGTCTTACATTTAGATCTTTGATCCATTTTGAGTTTATTTTTGTGTATGGTGTTAGAAAGTGTTCTAGTTTCATTCTTTTACAAGTGGTTGACCAGTTTTCCCAGCACCACTTGTTAAAGAGGTTGTCTTTTTTCCATTGTATATCCTTGCCTCCTTTGTCAAAGATAAGGTGTCCATAGGTTCGTGGATTTATCTCTGGGCTTTCTATTCTGTTCCATTGATCTATATTTCTGTCTTTGTGCCAGTACCATACTGTCTTGATGACTGTGGCTTTGTAGTAGAGTCTGAAGTCAGGCAGGTTGATTCCTCCAGTTCCATTCTTCTTTCTCAAGATTACTTTGGCTATTCGAGGTTTTTTGTATTTCCATACAAATTGTGAAATTCTTTGGTCTAGTTCTGTGAAAAATACCGTTGGTAGCTTGATAGGGATTACATTGAATCTATAGACTGCTTTGGGTAGAATAGCCATTTTGACAATATTGATTCTCCCAATCCATGAACACTGTATGTTTCTCCATCTGTTTGTGTCCTCTTTGATTTCTTTCATCAGTGTTTTATAGTTTTCTATGTATAGGTCTTTTGTTTCTTTAGGTAGATATACTCCTAAGTATTTTATTCTTTTTGTTGCAATGGTGAATGGTATTGTTTCCTTAAGTTCTCTTTCTGTTTTTTCATTGTTAGTATATAGGAATGCAAGGGATTTCTGTGTGTTAATTTTATATCCTGCAACTTTACTATATTCATTGATTAGCTCTAGTAATTTTCTGGTAGAGTCTTTAGGGTTTTCTATGTAGAGGATCATGTCATCTGCAAACAGTGAGAGTTTCACTTCTTCTTTTCCTATCTGGATTCCTTTTACTTCTTTTTCTGCTCTGATTGCTGTGGCCAGAACTTCCAACACTATGTTCAATAGTAGTGGTGAGAGTGGGCACCCTTGTCTTGTTCCTGATTTCAGGGGAAATGCTTTCAATTTTTCACCATTGAGGGTGATGCTTGCTGTGGGTTTGTCATATATAGCTTTTATTATGTTGAGGTATGTTCCTTCTATTCCTGTTTTTTGGAGAGTTTTAATCATAAATGAGTGTTGAATTTTGTCAAAGGCTTTCTCTGCATCTATTGAGATAATCATATGGTTTTTATCTTTCAATTTGTTAATGTGGTGTATTACATTGATTGATTTGCGGATATTAAAGAATCCTTGCATTCCTGGGATAAAGCCCACTTGGTCATGGTGTATGATTTTTTAATATTTTGTTGGATTCTGTTTGCTAGAATTTTGTTAAGGATTTTTGCATCTATGTTCATCAGTGATATTGGCCTGTAGTTTTCTTTTTTTGTGGCATCTTTGTCTGGTTTTGGAATTAGGGTGATGGTGGCCTCATAGAATGCGTTTGGAAGCTTACCTTCATCTGCAATTTTCTGGAAGAGTTTGAGTAAGATAGGTGTTAGCTCTTCTCTAAATTTTTGGTAGAATTCAGCTGTGAAGCCATCTGGTCCTGGGCTTTTGTTTGCTGGAAGATTTTTGATGACAGTTTCGATTTCCTTGCTTGTGATGGGTCTGTTAAGATCTTCTATTTCTTCCTGGTTCAGTTTTGGAAAGTTATACTTTTCTAAGAATTTGTCCATTTCATCCAAGTTGTCCATTTTATTGGCATAGAGCTGCTGGTAGTAGTCTCTTATGATCCTTTGTATTTCAGTGTTGTCTGTTGTGATCTCTCCATTTTCATTTCTAATTTTGTTAATTTGGTTCTTCACACAGACTAAAAGTGAAGGGCTGGAAAAAAATATTTCATGCAAATGGAGACCAAAGGAAAGCAGGAGTCGCAATACTCATATCAGATAAAATAGACTTTCAAATAAAGGATGTGAAAAGAGACAAAGAAGGACACTACATAATGATCAAAGGATCAATCCAAGAAGAAGATATAACAATTATAAATATATATGCACCCAACATAGGAGCACCGCAATATGTGCGGCAAACACTAACGAGTATGAAAGAGGAAATTAATAGTAACACAATAATAGTGGGAGACTTTAATACGCCACTCACAACTATGGATAGATCAACTAAACAGAAAATTAACAAGGAAACACAAACCTTAAATGACACAATGGACCAGCTAGACCTAATTGATATCTATAGGACATTTCACCCCAAAACAATCAACTTCACCTTTTTCTCAAGTGCACACGGAACCTTCTCCAGAATAGATCACATCCTGGGCCATAAATCTGGTCTTGGAAAATTCAAAAAAATTGAAATCATTCCAGTCATCTTTTCTGACCACAGTGCAGTAAGATTAGATCTCAATTACAGGAAAAAAATTGTTAAAACTTCAAACATATGGAGGCTAAATAACACGCTTCTGAATAACCAACAAATCATAGAAGAAATCAAAAAAGAAATCAAAATATGTATAGAAATGAATGAAAATGAAAACACAATAACCCAAAACCTATGGGACACTGTAAAAGCAGTGCTAAGGGGAAGGTTCATAGCATTACAGGCTTACATCAAGAAACAAGAAAAAAGCCAAATAAATAACCTTACTCTACACCTAAAGCAATTAGAGAAGGAAGAAATGAAGAACCCCAGAGTTAGCAGAAGGAAAGAAATCTTAAAAATCAGGGCAGAAATAAATGCAAAAGAAACTAAGGAGACCATAGCAAAAATCAACAAAGCTAAAAGCTGGTTTTTTGAAAAAATAAACAAAATTGACAAACCATTAGCAAGACTCATTAAGAAACAAAGAGAGAAAATATTGAAGTCTATTTTCAAAAGCAAATTACTTTTAAGTGGATGGGTTCTGTTCTCAGCTCAGATGTATCACCCAACGAATCTCCACTATAGATACATAGATAGATATAAAGGAAATATAAAAAGTAAAAAAAAGCAGTACTTAGAACTTTTATATTCTAAAGATATTTGTCTTATTTTATTTATCGGGGCACATTTGGGAAATACATAGAGATTTTTGGTTCTTTCTCTTTTACTTCTTTGTAGGCATTGTCTTTGACCAAAGAAAATAAATACATGAAATCTGGAGTTTGGAAAACTGGGTTTTCTAGTCTTAATTCCTCACCAGCATTTTCATCTTGACACTCGGTTTCTTTACCAATATTGCCCAGTCACTAAGTTGAGTCCATCTCTTTTTCGACCATGTGGACTGTAGCCCGCCAGGCTCCTCTGGTACCTGGGATTTCCCAGGCAAGAATACTGCAGTGGGTTGCCATTCTCTTCTCCAGGGGGTCTTCGCAACCCAGGGGTTGAACCCACATCTTCTGCATTGCAAGCAGATTCTTTACCATCTGAGCCACCAGGGACCTAAAATGCCTGATGGGGTTAGTGTGATACTGGATCTTGAGACACATTTCTGACACACAAGTGGTCACACTTCCTTTTTTCAGAAGACCACAAAAACATCTCAGTGTTCTAGAGCACAACCACCACTATCTCTGGTGGCTGGTCTCATTCATGATGACTGAATTAGGGTCTTTATTTTTAAAGACCTGCCCATAACAGCATCTGAGGTAAGCGTAGGTAGCTCCTTTTTACACTTTATGAAGCTAAAACTTTCTTTGGAATCTGACATCTGTCAGAAGTTTTGGGTAGGGACTTCACTGGTGGTCCAGTGGTTAAGAATCTGCCTGGCAATACAGGGGACGTGGGTTCAATCCCTGGTCCAGGAAGATCCCATATACCGCAGAGCAACCAAGTCCATCTGGCACAACTACTGAGGCCCAAGAGCTGCAGCTAGAGAGTCTGTGTGCTGCAAAGTAAGATCCTGCATGATGCAACCAAGACCCAACTCAGCCAAATAAATAAATAGAGAAGCTTTGGTAATAAAAGGTCAATGGCCAACTAGGTATCAGGTGATATACTGGGTTCTGGCATACAAAAATAAAAATGTGGTCATAATTCTCAAATGATAATGAGAATATCTCTTATCAGATGTCAGCATTTATTAAGTCCTTACTATGTGCCAGGAACTGTGTCAACTGCCGTACCTTTAGGATCTCATTTCATCATCTTTTTATTTCATTTCATCTTCTTAATGATGACACAGAGCTTGCACGATCATCTTTATTTCATCCATGAGGAAATAAGGCATAGAGACGCTAGCTTGATTGAGTTCATACCTGGTAAGTAGGGAGCTGTGACTTGGATCCCTTGCTTTGCCTGCGTGCCTGAGTGCTAAGTCTCTTCAGCTGTGTCCAATTCTGTGAGACCCCATGGACTATAGCCTGCCAGCCTCCTCTGCCCATGGGCTTCTCCAGGCAAGAATACTGGAGTGGGTTGCCATTCCCTTGTCCAGAGGATCTTCCTGACCCAAGAACTGAACCCATGTCTCTTGGGTCTCCTGCATTGGCATGCAGGTTCTTTACCACCAGCACCATCTGGGAAGCCCCCTCCTCCCCAGATTGCCTAGTTACCTCTCAACTGAAGGAGTTCTCAGTAAGTACTTGGCATGTGGTTGGGTGAATTCCCAAAATCTGTTGGCTCTCTGCCCTGGGACGCTCAGCAACCTTGGCGTTTTCCTGGCTCCAAAGCATAATTCATGCTTCTTTGCTACTAGAAAACCCTGTAGTTTATCTAAGTCTGCCTCCAGAATAAAGAAATGAAAGAAAAGTGTTAGATGTGCCAATTCATTAAGACAGTGCCGTGTGGTTGCCAATAAGGGCAGTTAGACATGCTGACAGCTGATATCTGCCAAGCATGAGGGCCAGGTCCCGATGTTTAAGTTTGGGCAGTAGTTTATTATCTGGCTAGGTCAGTCTCTTCCTTGGTCTGTGACACAGAGGCCAGTCCAACAGCAGGTCTGGACATCAAATGATAGCATGTGACTGTTTCTCTCTAGTCTACCAGGGAATAAGAATAAAGTACAACGGAATTATGAGAGTGCCCATACTGGATATTTAGGTGTTTGGGATTAGGATATTAATCAAGCTGATTTTGTCACTCATCAAACTGCTCTCTTAAAAAGTAAATGTGCTCTTCTGCCCATTTTTTGATAGCGTTGTTTGTTTCTTTTTGATATTGAGCTGTCATATAGAGTGAAGTCAAAAAGAGAAAAACAAATTTCATATATTAATGCATATATATATATATATGGAATCTAGAAAAATTGTATAGATCTTACTTACAAAACAGAAATAGAGACATTTATGTAGAGAACAAATATATGGACACCAAGAGGGAAAGGGCATGCAAGGAGGAATTGGGAGATTGGGACTGATACATAGATACTATTGACACTATGTGTAAAATGAATAACTAATGAGAACCTACTGTATAGACCAGGGAAGTCCACCCAGTGCTCTGTGGTGATCTGAAAGTGAAGGAAGTCCAAAAGAGAGGGGGTGTGTATGTGTGTGGCTGATTCAGTTTGCTGTGCAGTAGAAACAAACATACTATAAAGCAACTGTACTCCAATAAAAATTTAATTACAAATATAAATGTATTGGTTTCTGTCTCTTCCTTCATATATTCACTTCTAGCTCTCAAAATATTTGCTTCCTTCTAAAACAGCATGATCATTAGCTTAAAAACTTTTGGAGGTCCTTCGTCAAGAATTCCCCAGATAAACAGTAAACTTCTTCATGTGGAATTCAAGCGGTGTTCACAGAGGACCCCAGTTTCAGTTCTTATGACTGACTCTGCCTGTTTGTTTCTCAGATTACTTGGTTGTCCCCATATGTGGCACACACTTTCATATAGTTGTGGCTTCAACCTTTTTTTTCCCCTCTGCATCAAACACATGTGTTCAGGACTCTGGAAAGACTGAATTACCCACATTCTTGGCATCTCTCATGGCCCCTTAGTTTTCTTCTTTTGACGTTCATGTGTGTGTGTCTTTAACTCGTGGGCCACATCTTTTGATGTCTCTATCTAGAGCACCTAGTATTGTGCCTGGAAGAGAAGCTGCTAAATAAATATCAGAGAAAAGGTTTGGTCTCCTTGTGGGTCTGAGTGTCTGTCTGTTTCGATGCCCCTCACTTTTACCACTGCTCCCCAGGAAGTAAGCTTCCCTGATGGTTCAGACGATGAAGAATCCACTTGCAATGTGGGAGACCTGGGTTCCATCCCTGGGTTGGGAAGATCCCCTGGAAAAAGCATGGCAACTCATTCCGGTATCCTTGCCTCGAGAATCCCCATGGACAGAGGAGCCTGGCCGGCTACAGTCCATGGGGTTGCAAAGAGTCAGACACGATTGAGCAGCTGAGCACACGGCAGACCCAGTAAGCCAGCTTTCTCTCCTCTCTGTATCCCATGGACTCTGTGCTGTTTCTTTCTTATTTAGCTGGATTAGCACTCAGTCTTCCCTCTGATTGGGTAAATTTTTCTTTGTGTCTCTTATAAGCTAAAGTGTTTGGTGCACTTAGCTAATATCTCAGGGTCCAGAAGAAGCGTGGATGCTTTTTTAAAAATAATTAAGGGTTTTTTAAAGTTTTTATTAAATTTGTTACATTATTGTTCCTGTTTCACGTTTTGGTCTTCTGGCCCCGAGGCATATGCTTAGCTCCTCTGCCAGGGATCAAACCAGCACCCCCTGCATTGGAAGGCAAAGTCTTAACCACTGGACTACCAGGGATGTCCCTAGGTGTTTTTTCAAAAAGCCTTCTTTAGGAATATTTTCTTTGAAAACAACTAGAAAAACCAACCAGAAGAGAGAACTGAATTTTCAATTCTTTTTTGGGCTATTGACAAGTTAACTTATTATCAACTAGCCAGTCAATGCTGTCCGGCCACAGCTCATGTTTGGAAGATGGGCCTGTCTGAGATACGTTAGTTGAAATGACTCCTGTCAAGAAATGATTGGTGCAATATCCTCATTTTGCAAAAACGTAGATAAAAAGAAGTGAGGCTTGTGAGAAGCCATACAGCTTTGAAGGAGGGTGGATTCAGAGACTATGTACGCATGTAACTCCAATTAAAAATGCCATAACTCATTCAACATTGAAAACGATATTATAAATATTCTGTGTCAAGACTATACCAGGTATTGTGGAATCACTGATGAATAGCATCATGTTCTGGCCATCATGGAGTTCACTGCTTAGTTGGCAAGCTCATCAGGGAAACCAACCAATTATAACACAGTGTGATACATTCCACCACAGATGCTGTCCAAAAGTGGGGAAGACTTTGCACTGAAGCATATCTAATGTAACTTCTAGATGCTCATTACAGATTTTCAATAAGTCCTTCTGGCTGCTGTCTTCAATGGAAACCATCAGATGGCATAGTCTTCCTGCCTAGATCTTCTGCAAACTCCTAAATTTGAGGATAAGCCTTTTTGCCATGAAGTTATTTTGAGAAATTTAACAAGCAGAAAACACCCTGGGATCCTCTAGTAAGCTCTAACCATACAGACTGTTTGAGACACTCTGGGGACTGAGAATTTGAGGGTGATTTCAGTCTGCACATGGAAGCTGTATCCTTTCTCCCTAGTGGTCTTAAACATTTGGGCTGTGTTGCCTTGAGGTACAGAGTCCCATGAATCCACGAAAGCATGAAATATTTCACATGACCTGCAATTCCCTCTTCCACTCAATTTCAGCCAAAATATCTTCTTTCTTCTCCATCAGTCAGGACTGGTCTCTCCTCCCTGCTTCCTAAGCTGCTCTTCATTGTGACCAGAGGGGAGAAAATGTAGTTGTTTATTACTTTGCCCTACTTTTTCTGCTCCCCCTTTGCTGGAGAGGAATTCTATGTGCCCATTGAGCTTCTGAGACCCACACAGTCCAATCCCTTGTTCACACGTGCCTGTTTCACAGTCCTGTCACATTATTCTGTGATTTGCCACTAACGCAGATGCTACCAGTGGTCTAATAATTCCAGGGTCCACTGCTAGAAACTGATCAGTGGAGCCTGAGTTGACGGCAATCAAGTACCACATACCGCAAGCCCTGCCTTGTTGAATATTTATTTTTTAAGTGTATAGACTTGGTTGCTGGTCCATGAAATTTTAAAAATACAGAAAAGAATGTGGAAACACAATAATATATATTCCTAGCAGCCAGAGTAAACTAATATTCACATTTGGCTCATGGGCTTCCAATCATTTTTCTATGCTTACTATTACCTTCTAAAGTTTGCAAGTAAAATATGTGCAGGTTATATTTACCCTTTTCAAAAACATCTAGAGCATTTTTATTAGAACTTCAAGTCCCAAATGACCTGTGTCTCTACCCACTGCTTCCCCGAAACCCACATATATGCCTTGAAAGATAGCCCTATTTTCAAAAAAATTTTTTTTATTGTGGTAGAAGTCACATCATATAAAACATACTATTTTAACCATATTTAACTGTACAGTTCAGTGGCACTAAGGACATTCACATTGTTGTGCAACTCTCACCATCATAGATCTCCCAAATTTTTCACCTTTCTAAACTGACACTTAAACTGATGGCGTTGCCGACTGGATGGACATGAGTTTGAGCAAACCCTGGGAGTTGGTGATGGACAGGGAGGCCTGGCATGCTGCAGTCCATGGGGTCGCATGGAGTCAGACACGACTGAGGGACTGAACTTACTGACTGGAACTGACACTGCCCCCACTAAACACTAACTCCCCATTCTCCTTCCCCACCCAAAGCAACCCAGATAAGGAAGAGTGGGAAAGCCATAAAAATCCAGGTCTTTCTGATTGCAAAGTCCCTGTCCTTTCCCAGGCATGCTGCAGGAGGAGCGGGGGCCTCAGCCATGGGGTATCACCGATTACCACTTGCTGCCCACTCCCCACTCCTGGAAGACTACCCTGATTGAAGAATCTGAAGAATAACAACGGCTCAGCAGCATTTTTCTCAGCTGGTTTTCTGACTTGGCTCTGGTCTTTAATTATGCGACACAAGCATGCTCTGAATGGAGACTTTTAGGCTTCTGTTGAAGATGTGTCTTTGTTTAGCCTCATAAAACCTCCAAATGTTTCAGGCAAGTGTTGTCGATTCCTCTCTTCCTCCTCCTCAGTCCTGTGTGATTTTCACAGGAAGTCTTCTATTTACTGCCCTGAAGGGTACCCCACATTTATTTTCTGGTTGTCAAGGATTTATTTGGCGTTCACTCTCTGAACCACACACACCCACAGAGAGGCACCCCAGAGTCTTAGCAAAGGATTTTGTACCAAATCCCTTAATTCTGACATACGTTATTTAACTCTATTCCTAAAGACTTTTGCCTTTAAATTGCAGTGTCGCTGTGCTGTTTTGTCTCTGCAGATGGCAAATAGGCCATCTCCCAGCATCTGGAGCTGGCACTGCAGATATTTTTGGCTTGAAAGTTCAATGAGAGGGAAAAGGAAGAGGAATTCAATTTCTCTCGGTCATTGTCTTTCTCGTCCTTCTGTATATGTTCCTCTTTAATTCTTCTTTCCTCTCTGACTTGGTTCAGTGTATCAAGTCTCTATCTCCATGGGTTTGAAATCTGTGCTGTCCCTGAGTTGCAGCTTTCTGGTAATTATTCAGAAACAAGAGACCCAAACAGAGAGAGGGAGAGGCTTTGTGAGTACAATCATTTGAGAAAACAAATATCTCATGATGACATATTTTGCTCGTTCCAAATTGGTATGGAGTTAGTTTACTCATCGGAAATGCTAAAAGACAAATGGGGCTTCATAAAGATGAATGTGGAGTTTGCATACTTACAAACAGGCTTGTACGCCTTCAGGCTGTGAGGGCACATAATTCCCGCCTACTCATTACAATGTAAATTGTCCCCGAAAATTGTCCTTTCATAAGAGCATGTAAAATGAGCTGTTAATTGATGGGATGTGGGGGGAGGGTTGATTAGAAAGGCTTGAATTCTATTATAAAGAATGTATAAGGGGCCTTAGAGATACTCTAACCTGAGAATCGTTTTATAGATGAAAACAGAGCACGATTGACTTGACCAAATTCCTACCAGCTAATGAGAGGCATACAGGCTTCCCAGGTGGCTCAGCGGTAAAGAATCCACCTGCCAATGCAGGAGACTGGGGTTCGATCCCTTGGTCGGGAAGATCTCCTGGAGAAGGAAATGGTAACCTACTCCAGTATTCTTGCCTGGGAAATCCCATGGTCAGAAAAGCCTGGTGAGCTATAGTCCATGGGGTCACAAGAAAATCGGACGTGACTTAGCAGCTAAAAAACAACAAAATGAGTGGTGTAGTGTTTGCTAAAACCCAGCTGATGATTCATTTAATTCTTCTGTGTTGGTGAGCTGAAATACAAGTGAACGATACCCAGAACTTTTGTTTGATTTTTTTTTTAAGAATTGGGACCTAATACATATTTAAGAGAAAAGAAAGATTCAAGACCCCAAATATATGTAAGACAGTTCTTGTCTACTGGTGCCAAGTTACATTTCATGGAGCATTCAGCATCCTCATGGGGTGCCTGAGACCATAGTCAGGAGAGGGAGTGTGTAAAGTGGCTGGAACTCTAGCAGATCTCCCCCTACACTCCCTCCCACTCCCACTACATCCACTGTTAAATTAGAGCAGCTCAGCTTTTGTCATTTTACACTTTCCACTCCAGTATTCTTGGGCTTCCCTTGAGGCTCAGCTGGTAAAGAATCCACCTGCAAGGTGGGAGACCTGGGTTTGATCCCTGGGTTGGGAAGACCCCCTGAAGAAGGGAAAGACTATCCACTCCAGTATCCTGGCCTGGAGAATTCCATGGACTATATAGTCCATGAAGTCACAAAGCGTCGGACACGACTGAGTGACTTTCGCTTTCCTAAGACTTTAGTTTTCAAAATGTGTTCAGCAACCAGAGAACATTAAGAATTGCTGATTGAGTTTCACCAGCCCATTTGCAGATGAGCAGAAAAAAGAAATAATTTTTCTCAAAGTCACTAATTGAGTCAGGGGCAAAGTGTGAATGAGATCACCGGTCTCCAAACTCCTCCTCATCCAGTGGATTTTCATTTAATCAGGCTGCTGCAGAGAAATGATGTGATGAGGGCTGAGGAGTAGAGGAAGAGATGTAAACTCAACACCACGAAGCTTTCCTTCTCTGGCCTGATGCCAGCTGCAAGGTAAATCAAGAATGCCAATCAAATGAAAAAGAAAACAAGTTTTAGCCAACTCATACAAGGATGGATTTAAAAGTTAATAAAAGGCTATAGGGATACATTCTCCTTGACTCACACCAAGAGGGAAGACAAGTAAGTCCTAAAGGAGAAAAGCAGACTTGGATTCAACCTAGAATGCATCAGATCACAAAGCGGCTACGAATGGGGTATATCTGGTGCCATGGAGCAGAAAGAATGCAGAATTAAGAGTACTTGACAGCAATGATCAAGTAAGTGTCAGGTGATGGCCAGGGGGCTGATAAAAATGGCTGATGAAAGCCAGAGAGGGTACAAGGAGAGAAACTGGCTGGCACAGGGCTGGGTTTCTGAATGGTCAGCTTTGGGCCAATTTCCTTAAGCTTATGGGCATACAGAAACCTATTCCTCAGGAACTGTCTAAACGATGAATGCCACTGGAGCTGATCGGTTCACAAATTTGGGGGCCACATTACCTCTCATCTTTGAACCATCAGTCTCATACGGACAGCCTGCTATTCTCTACTTTGGCACCTCCTTCAGTTCCCTGGCGGCTCAGAGGTTAAAGTGTCTGCCTGCAATGCTGGAGACCTGGGTTTGATCCCTGGGTCAGGAAGATCCCCTGGAGAAGGAAATGGCAACCTACTCCAGTATTCTTGCCTGGAGAATCCCATGGACAGAGGAGCCTGGTGGGCTACAGTCCACAGGGTCGCAAAGAGTTGGACACGACTGAGCGATTTCACTTCAGTTCAGTTCAGTTCAGTTGAGTTGCTCAGTTGTGTCTGATTCTTTGCTACCCCATGAACTGCAGGTCACCAGGCTTCTCTGTCCATCACCAACTCCCGGAGTCCACCCAAACCCATTTCCACTGAGTCGGTGATGCCATCCAACCATCTCATCCTCTGTCATCCTCTTCTCATCCTGCCCTCAGTCTTTCCCGGCATCAGAGTCTTTTCCAATGAGTCAACTCTTCGCATCAGGTGGCCAAAGTACTGGAGTTTCAGCTTCAACATCAGTCCTTCCAATGAACACCCAGGACTGATCTCCTTTAGGATGGACTAGTTGGATCTCCTTGCAGTCCAAGGGACTCTCAAGAGTCTTCTCCAACACCACAGTTCAAAAGCATCAATTCTTTGGCGCTCAACTCTCTTTATAGTCCAACTCTCACATCTATACATGACCACTGGCAAAACCATAGCCTCGACTAGACGGACCTTTGTTGACAAAATGTTGTCTCTGCTTTTTAATATGCTGTCTAGGTTAGTCATAACTTTCCTTCCAAGGAGCAAGCGTCTTTTAATTTCATGGCTGCAATCACCATCTGCAGTGATTTTGGAGCCCAGAAAAATAAAGTCAGCCACTGTTTCCCCATCTTTTTGCCATGAAATGATGGGACCAGATGCCATGATCTTAGTTTTCTGAATGTTGAGTTTTAAGACAACTTTTTCACTCTCCTCTTTCACTTTCATTAAGAGGCTCTTTAGTTCTTCTTCACTTTCTGCCATCAGGGTGGTGTCATCTGCGTATCTGAGGTTATTAATATTTCTCCCAGCAATCTTGATTCCAGCTTGTGCTTCCTCCATCCCAGCATTTCTCATGATGTACTCTGCATATAAGTTAAATAAGTAGGGTGACAATATACAACCTTGACGTACTCCTTTTCCTATTTGGAACCAGTCTGTTGTTCCATGTCCAGTTCTAACTGTTGTTTCCTGACCTGCATACAGGTTTCTCAAGAAGCAGGTCAGGTGGTCTGGTATTTCCATCTCATTCAGAATTTTCCACAGTTTATTGTAATTTCCAGCCCTGTACAATTGACACCATAATTGCAGAGCCTTTGGCTTTTAAAAAATTGAACTTCAAGATAGCACTGCCTAGACTTCCTCAGGGCAAGAGGTTCCTCATCCGAATGTGGAACCAAAATGAATCAGGAGAAGGAGCACGGTTCTTCAGCTTGAGGTGAGGGGTTTGGGGTGAACACTTGTTTTGCATTCTTAAAAGAAAACAGAGGGCCTTGGCAAATGTGCAGTGCTTTTAAATCTGACCTAAGACATTGCCAGGGTATGCATCATGCTTTTCATTCTTCACTCCTGTCTTTATTAGAATTATGTATCAGTACCCTGGGCCACGTGAGTTTGCAGTATCCAGTGGCCAGAGTAGTTAAAACCATGGATGTTAGACTTAGCCATGTGACTTGACTTGACTGTTACAGACTTGCAAGAATCAGGCCTTAAATATGTTTGTATTAAATACACTGCATGAAACACTTTAGTTTATTGCGTTTTTGCCATTTGTGATCAGAGCAAACTCTGAGTAGCTACTTGTTCAAGGAGAATGGAGAACAAAGTGACCTGAACCCAAACTGCAGCCTGATGCAAGCCCAGCTGAACCTAAATGAGAACAGCAGAATCCCAGCCAACCCACAGATCTGGCAGCAAGAAAAATCAGGTGCTATTAGCCACTGAGTTTTCATTTTTCTTTGTTGTACCTCGTATTGTTGACTGATACGGGTACTATTCAGTCAAAGGCACTGTGTCATCAGAGACAGAACAGAGGTTAGGAGCTTAGCTCTGGAGTCAGAATGTTGGCATTTCCATTCTGACTCTTATTTATGAGCAATGGAAACTTGAGAAAATTAGCTGACTACTCTCTGAAGGTTCCTTTCCCAGGAAAGTGTGGATGATGAGTGAGTGCTAAGTCACTTCAGTCGTGTCCAGCTTTGTGCAACCCCTATGGACTGTATCTCACTAGGCTCCTCTGTCTGTGGGATTCTCCAGGCAAGAATACTGGAGTGGATTGCCATGCCCTCCTCCAGGGGGTCTTCCCGACCCGACCCAGGGGTCAAACCCAAGTCTCTTACATCTTCTGAATTGGTAGGCAGGTTCTTTACCACTAGTACCACCTGGGAAGCCCTTATGATGAGTGCCGTTACACAGTTGATCCTCATCATTCCCATATTCTGTATATATAAATTCACCTCCTTGCTAAAGTTGATTTGTAACCTCCAAATTCATATTCACGGTGTTTTTGTCATCCTCCACGGACATGCACAGGGTGGTGAAAAGTTTGAGTCACCCGATGTTCATGCTCCCAGCTGAGGTTGATCAAGGCAAAGCTTCCCCTTCTTGTTTTAGAGCTCCTGCTGTAAGCAAATGTCATCTTTGGTCTAGTCTGTGCCACGATTTTGCAATTTTGTGCTTTTTGTTGGTGACCACACAGTTTAAAAGTGCCCCCCAGAGTCTAGTCCTGGTACCCCAGCTGTTGTTCTGAATTCAAGAATTCTGTGAAGTGCCTCTTGGAAAAATCAAGTGTGTTAGATAAGCTTCATTCAAGGCAGAAGTCATTGTGCTATTGACTGTGAGTTCAGTGTTAATGGACCAACACATACATTACATGAAATCTCTCTGAACAAGAAACACACATAAAACAAGGTATAAAATCCTGCTGCTTTGATTGCAGGATGTATAGCTAGACTGATGGACTCTTGAATTCCTTTCCAGCTCCCAAACCCTATGTTCTTCATCGTCCTTGAGTGGGAGAACAAGACAAGTGTTTTCTGCGAACCCTCTGCTCCCAGCTGAGAAGTCACATCTCCAAGACATGTTCAGTGGCTCTGTTCCTCTTCTGGATCTCTGAGATGATTGTAATATTGTGCATGCACTCCATGGTGATCATTTTCTTAAGTTTATTTTTTAATTGGAGGAAAACTGCTTGACAATGTTGTGATGGTTTCTGCCATACAACAACACAAATCAGCCATAATTATACATACGTCACCTCCCTCTTGGGCCTCCCTCCCCTTGTGATGATCATTTTTGCAATTATACTATTAACATCTATTTTGCCTGCTGCACGGTGAGTTTCACTGTTGAATATGCAGCATCCTGCATAGAGTTCACTATGTTGAAAATGTGATTTAAATACTGGTTAAAAAAAATTAACTCCTTAAAACTTTATACATTAAGTTTAAATTTTCTTTAAAACATGAGAGAATTGATTTTGATTGTGGTAAGGGTCAACGGTGTATTTCAAGATTCATGTAGTTTGATATTATATCTTTCACTGTAGGGAAGAGAAAGAAGAAAGCATAAACAGGTCCATTTCCACTCCATCTTTGGAATACAGACTTGAAAGGAAGGTAATACAAATCTTCATGATATTTGAGCATGTCAAGGAAAAATAGTATATTAAAACATTTCAAATCAAACATTTGAATTAGCTGTACCTAAGAAAGCCTTTCTGTTTCTATTATGTTTTGCAATTTAAACAAAATTGCTATTTTAAAACTCTAATATGTTTACTTTAAAGTGTGACATATTTGTGGTGACCTTTTTCAGAGAGAAGTATTGAACTCTGTTTGGAATATATCCAATTATCTCGAATCTTATTTTCAATACCAGCATCTCAGTTTCCATGCTGAAGTAAAAAAGAAAAAAAAAAAAAAACACCTCTTGGTATCTTGACATCAAGAAAATACACTGACTTTTTGTCTCTCTGAGAATCAAGAATCCAATTAAACTAAGCAATTTCAAATGACTTAATTAAAGAACATTTTAAAATTGGGTAATGAAATAGGCTGATAGACCTGAATAGGTTAGAATATTGAGTTGAAAAGATAATAATGTGCAGGCCTCTATTTCCGATGGATTTTCTGAAGTTTAATAAGCCCTGCTTTTCTCTTTCTGTGTCTAACAAAGTCATAGCTTACCAAATGAGGGGATCTTGTGTTCAAATTATGTTGATTTTATAGATAAAATCATATTGCTCTGGTACCATAACATGTCATCTAGAATTCCTCTCCTTATTTGACAGATGAGGCATTAAACTCTGGTCTGGAAGGACCCCTTTACACAAAGCTCCAGAGGGTTGATGGCGCTGCTGAAACTCAAAGCCAACTGGGTGGGACTTCCCCAGTGGTCCAGTGGTTAAGAATCTACCTTCCAACGCAGGGGACGCAGGTTCGATCTCTGGTTAGGGAACCAAGATCCCACATGCTGGGGGGCAACTAAGACTGTATGCCACAGCTCCTGAGCCCATGGGCCACAACTAGAGAAGCCTGTGCACCACAGTGAAGACCCAGCACAACCAAAATCAAGCAGCAAATGTAAATAAATATATTCCTACTTTTTACAAGGCCAGCTGGGCTAATTCTCAGTTGAGTATTCAGTACTTTCCAGTTTGCTCATTCATCTATGTTTTTGGTTTTGAGGATGTGGAGAAAGGAAGGAAGGGAAGAAAGATGGCTGAAAAGTTACCTTTCTTTCCAGGATGATTCCCTTGCATCCTTTTTTACAAACCTGAGATCATATTTTATTTGTCATATTTCAGCCCACTTTTTAACTCAATATGATGACAAAAGCACTTTTCATGTTGCTTATAAAATCTTTATACACATGCTATTTTTAGTAGCTAAATACTGTTTTGTTGAATGCATGTGCCATTACTTACTCACTTAAACCATGTGACACTGCTGTTTTTAATAGCACAAACGTGATCAATAGTGGTTGAGATGGTGAAGTAGGAAGACCCTAAGCTCACGTCCTGCTGAGGGCACACCAAAATTACAGCTCTTTACAGAGCAGTTATGTATGCAAACAATCTGGAGACTAACAGAAAAGATTCTCCCAAAACTTAAGATATAAAGAAGGAACCACAATAAGATGGGTGAGAGGGATGGAGATATGGTATAGTCAGGACCCACAGTCCCAGGTAGGTGATCCTCAAATGGGGTGATAATCACAATTGCTCTCAAAGAAGCAAATGGTACAAACCCACTTCTGGGTAATTTTCTGAAGAAAACAAAAACAGTAATTCAAAAATATATATGTACTCCAGTGTTCATTGCAGCATTATTTAAAATAGCCAAGATATGGAAGTAACATAGTCATCCATCAACAGACAAATGGGTAAAGAGTGTTGGATACACAAACAGTGGGATAATCCTCAACCATAAAAAACCAAAACCTTGCCATTTGTGATAACATGGAATGAATCTAGAGGGTGCTATGCTAAATGAGATGTCAGACAGAGAAGAGATAAGATTGCATGATCTCACTTATATGTAGAATCTGAAAAACAAAATAAACAAAAAACAAAAGAAAAACACTTAAATAAAGAAAATAAGAAAATAAATGACCGGTTGCCGAAAGAGAGGAAATTGGATAGGGCCAAATAGGAGAAGGGGATTAAGAGGTACAAACCTCCATTCATACAACAAATAAATCAGTAGGATGCAATATACAGTGTGAGGAATATAGTCAATAGTATGGTAATTACTTTGTGTGAGGACACAGGGTTACTAGACTTGTGGTGATGATTCACAACGTGTAACAATGTCCATCATTAGGGAGTCCACTTGAAACTATCATAATATTGTACATCAACTATTTTTAAAACACTATTATTAACAATGCCATATTTTTCAATCTGTAGCTATCCACTCTATGTTATAAAACTTGCTTAGGTTTATAAATTAGCTGCAATGGATGATTTGAGGGAATGCTGACATTTAATTCCCTGGTAGCTCAGATGGGAAAGAATCTGCCTGCAATGCAGGAGATCCAGGTTCGATCCCTGGGTTAAGAAGATCCCCTGGAGAAGGGAATGGCTACCCACTCCAGGATTCTGTCCTGGAGAACTTCAGGGACGGAGAAGCCTGAAGCGCTATAGTCCATGGGGTCACAAAAAGTCAGACACAACTGAATGACTAACACTTCTTAACTTGACATTTAATTCACTCAGCTCTGCCACAAACATTACAAGCTTATACCAGAGGTATTACCAGCCACTTCCCCTAATAAACAGAAAATCTGTAGCCAGAACCTCCAGAAAGATTGGTAGGAATATGTTGTAGTTCCTCTTCTTTACCTAGTCTTTGTTTTTTTTTTTTTTAAACTAAATTAACATTTTTATTTAACAGATAATTGATGATTACTTCCTAATATAATGGCCACTGATTGTTGTTCTGTTAAAAACAAAAATAACAAAAAATGGTAATTTCAATAGTTACAATGCTTATGATATATCTGATTGTTGATTAGCAAATGTATTTTGTAATATGGGTCAGAAAAAAATCCAGCAAAATTTATTAATTTTTTGAGAAAATATTTCAGTGATTTTATTAACTTCTATTGCATAATTAACTACATATATTAGATTATTAAAGTCTATTGAACACAGATTTATAAAAACCTAAGTAACATTGTGATCATTTCTTTCATGTGTAGAAAATCTTTGCTTATTCTTAATCTCTAAATGATTTAATATGGTGAGACTATTTTATTTTTTAAATGTAAATTCAAGAAGGTTGATGAATAATTGATTTACATAGGTTTTCTAAATGAGATAAAGAGACTAAGATCATTTATACTTAAGAACCATGCAAAAATTTTGTATTCATATTTGAATAATTTTAAAATAAATATGCTAAAATATCCCTCTTTAGGAATAAATAAAAGAGAAAGATTTATATTTTGTAACTACTAAAAGTTATCTTAAGTTAAACTAATTCTTAAATGACAGTTAGCTTGAATACTTAATAAATCTATATAGTTATTACAATGGTTGAGTATCTCAATTAAATTTTTTTGCATTACAAGTCTTTGCTTACAATCATCAAACCAGGTCCCATAAGTAAACACTGCCTTTGTGTTTATAATTCCTTTTAGGATTTTTTTTTCCGTTTATTTTTATTAGTTGGAGGCTAATTGCTTTACAATATTGTACTGGTTTTTGCCATAATTGACATGAATCAGCCATGGATTTACATGTGTTCCCCATCCCCATCCCCCTTCCCGCCTCCCTCCCCATCCCATCCCTCTTCCAAACAGCCCTACGCTGTTCTCACCCATGGTGTGTGGGTGAGCAGCTTTGGTGAGGGGGTGGGGGGCATTGGCAAGGCTCTTCTAATTTGGATGCTGCTGCGCCTGTGCCCTGCAGAGCTCTTTTTGTCATAATTGCATCTTCTACCTATATTAAAGATATCTGCGGTCTTTAGCCTTTATCCTTTTCTGTTAGCATCTGTCCTTCAAGCCCAATACCAACACCCTACCCAATACCAAGCCCAATGACAACTGCATAGCAAGCTTTTGTTATTTGGAATTAATTTCCTTAAGAGAGATTTCTGAAACGAATTTCTAACAGACAAAAACCATTTGGAAGACTCCTTCGATATGTGACAAAATTGATTTCCGAAAGGGCATCTCTAGTGTTAAATGACCAGTAGTTGATGAAAAAGCTCACTTCACCACTTTGTCACCAGCACTATGTATGTGTGTTTAGTTGCTCAGTCATGTCCGACTCCTTGTGACCCATGGACTGTGGCCTGCCAGACTCCTCTGTCCTTTGGATTTTCCAGAGAAGGTTACTAGAGTGGGTTGCCATTTCCTACTCCAGAGGATATTCCTGATCCCAGGATGGAACCTGCATCTCCTGAATTGGCAAGTGGGTCCTTTACTGCTAGCACCACCTGGGAAGCCCTTATCACCAGCATTAGGTGATATAATTAAAAAATAAGTGTCTGTGTTAGTTTCTTTTTCTGTTTTTCGGCCACACCTCAAGGCATGTGGGATCTTAGTTCCTTGACCAAGGATCGAACCCATGACCCCTGCAGCGGAAGCATGGAGCCTTGACTGCTGAAATCCTGTAGCTCCATGTCTTGCTGTCTTCTCTACTGCATCAAACTATTCAAGCACAAATTGTAATTCCATTTCCCTTCTTCTCCTCTCAGTCTTCACCTTGCTGGGGGCTAAAATTTGGGGACAGACACTCGTGAGGAATCAGGAGGGAACAGCTTGCCTCCTACACTGCTGCCTTAGGATCTTCAGATGGCCAGATTTCTTTTTAAGCATTGAGGTTGATATTGCAAAGCAAACGAACAGCTTGGCTTTTACAATTTCATACACTTGAATTCAGAAATGGCTTGTGAGATTTAAAAAATTTCCTTGTCTGTAAACTGGGGACAATAGTGGTCATTTTTAGAGGAGTTGGAGAAAAAGTGTGGTGTACGTAAGTGATTTGTGAGTCATTATTGAGAATATTAGTATCAGGAAAATCCCCTGGAGGAGGAAATGGCAACCCACTCCAGTACTCTTGCCCGGAAAATCCCATGGAAAGAGGAGCCTGGCAGGTTACTGTCCATGGGGTCACAAAAGAGTTGGACATGATTTAGCAACTTGTTATTGTTCAGTCACCAAGTTGTGTCTGACTCTTTGCAACCCCACGGACTGCAGCATGCCAGGCCTTCCTGTCCTTCACTGTCTCCCGGAGTTTGCTCAAGTTCATGTCCATTAAGTTGGTGATGCTATCTAACCACCTCATCCTCTGTCGCCCTCTTCTCCTTTTGCCTTTAATCTTTCCCAGCATTAGGGTCTTTTCCAATGAGTTGGCTGTTCGCATCAGGTGGCCAAAGTATTAAAGCTTCAGCTTTAGCATCTCTCCTTCCAATGAATACTCAGGGTTGATTTCCTTTAGGATTGACTGGTTTGATCTCCTTGCTGTCCAAGGGACTCTCAAGAGTCTTCTTCAGCACCATAATTCAAAAGCATCAATTCTTCAAGTCTCAGCCTTCTTTACGGTCCAACTCTTACATCTGTACATGACTACTGGAAAAACCATAGCTTTGACTTAGAGATTAAACAATGACAATTATCACTATTAGTGAGACGTAAATATTAACTTGTATAATCAGAATCATTCATGTCCCTGTATGTTTCTGTATCAAACAAATTATGGAATGGAAAGAAACCACAGACAGGATTCACAAGGCTGAACTAGCACACTGTTTGGCAACCTAGGCAGCAACCAAGAATACTGGGAATTGGGTATGTGGAATGAGAAGGCTTATGATTGTGGGGCCTCTCTCAATTACTAGTTCCGTGGCTTTAGAAAAGCCTCTTCTCTTTACTGAGCCCGTGTTCTCATCACTGAGCACGGTGTGGCTGAGAAGACTCCAGAGATCATGACTGTAAAGCGTCTGGCACGTTGGGGAAACACTGTAAGTCAGAGTGTGGGGAACATACAATAGGATCGCTTAACATCACATGCTATAAGCACACATACCTGAATTCTAATACTATCTCCGTTGGATTAATTTTTAAAACTCACGTGTATTCAGCTTCTTTATCTAGTGAGATAATCACGCCTGCACTTAAAGATGTTGTAAAAGATCAAAGGGGATAAGATCTGGGTCACGTTTAACCTGGTACCATATATGTGGTAAAAGTGAATTGAATGGTTGACTTATATTATATTATAATATTTCCCCCATTCTTCTTTTGTCAAGCACTTAGAATGCAGCCACAGATTCCTTTTTTCAATGTAGGTATTCATATGGGTTCTAATATGCTTTCCAAACCCTAGCTACTTGTCAAAAAATGAATACTGTGTGTCACTTTGATCTACTGTTCTTTTCAGAATGCCTTCATAGTGGCAGGTTGTTTTTCTGTATGTGTCACAAAAATACTTAATAATAGATGCTAATCCTTAAGGCAGTCTTTCGACGAATAATGTTTAACTGCCTGTATGCTAAAGCTGAAATTCCTTTTAGATACTTTAAGCACTCTTAATTAAATCCCCTGTTCACCAGCTGAATGTTTGACCTTGAAAATGAAAGGTTAACTGAAAGAAAGATTGTATATACCTATGTGTGTGTACAAAGATAGACATGTATAAAGAAAGATAGGTGATAGATGGATAAATGGATATAAATAGATAAAGAGTTGATAGACTGATAGACATGGAGATCTGCATTTAATTATCCAGAACATGAAATCATTATGCCATAAAGCCTTACTTCTTTTATCTCTCTCTCTCTCCCTCTCTTTTTTTTGCAATTATGTCTCTGTGCTAAAACATAAGCCTTCTCTGCCAACTCCTGCCTAGCTGCTAATAAATTTGGGCATGTCTTAATAATTGACCTGATCATGTCATCGCATTTCTATAGATTAGCAAAAACTGAACCAACTAACGGTCTCAAATATTTGTCATTTAAATAAAAAATATCTGACTGTAACTAAAAAGACACTTTTTAGAATAAAAATTCTATTAAACATCAATCAAAGCCAGAAATTTGCCTAGGGTCATTCTTGACCTTGTTATTCAGTCAAAATCTGTTCTTCAACTTCAGATTTAGCCTTTAGAAGACTGTATGACTGAGTTTCTTCTTTATTTTTTCTGTCTGTGAACTTAAGTGATTATATGAAAAAATAAATGTATGAAAAGGCATGAGGAATAAAAATATAAGGAGCCATCAACTTGAATCTGCTTCACTCCAGGATGAACACCAGGCTCGTGGATGGGATTCCTCATACACATTGTGTTTGGAACCACAGTAGCTACAGCACTGGGGTCCTTTGGATCTGCCCCCGGCACCCTGGGTGCTCCTGCCCCCGCTAGTCTTGGGCAAAATGCCATACCACGGAGCATGAGGCGTGACTTTCTGAGCAGTCCACCCAAATGGACCGGGTGATGAAATGCAGAAAAGCATGGTGGTGTCATTGTCTCAGTCAGCAAGATTTGACCAGTTGGAGAGAGAGAACGAGAGATGGCCAACATGTCAAATATTCCATTCCTCTCCTAGAAAGCCAAACTGGGTGCCTCCCACATGACAGAAGAGCTGGCTGTGTCTCTGTGGAGATGTAGATGGTTTCACCATTCACCAACTGAAACGTCTTTCCCTCTTTCCTATTCCTTTCTTTTCTCCTACTCTTATTTAGTTGAAATAACATCTCCTAACAAACATCAACATTTAAGCTTTGATTCAGGCTTTTTTTCTAGTGAAACTGGGATCAACAAACTCCTTTCTAGCCCCAGGAGTAGTCCTAGAAAGCAGACCTAAAGGTAGAGACCTAGTACCACGAGTGACGCTATCTAGAAACCGTAGGCTCTCCATTGCTACAAGGAGGTGCAGTGTTACTAACCCCTGCACCATTAATTGTGATGCATGTAATGGCAGCACAGTCAATAAAATTTTCATCTGTGGATAATATGAAATGGTACAGGATGAGATCAAGTCATGGTAGAATCAAGCAACTATTATATTAATCCGTATAAAAGAAATGGTAATTAAAGAGTGGCCAGTGTTATAGCACCTTTTGACAATATTGTAGAGATTGCAAACAGAAAAGGCAGGTTTCATGTAGGTGTTTACCAATATAACACCTACTATGAAAACGAGAAGGCCATTACGGCAGTTTTAAGGAAGCTTTTCATCTCCTGCAACCACAGAGCAGTGCGTTGCAAAATAATGCTTGTTATTTTCAGCACCCAATGCAACCACCCTTTATGGCCTTTAAGACAACAGAGTTATGTCTCAGCACAGACAAAGGAGAAATTAAAGTCCTTTCTCTAGGAATAAATAGGATACATCACAAAAAATTTCAGGACATGGTTAATAGATACCAACAGGAAAAGAGAGAACAAATGTGAGAGTGGATATGGAGGGTACCATGCTCAGGAACATGGACTGTAATCTGGATAAGCAATAATCCATAGACATGAGGCCACTAACCTGCTCTTTGGGATTTGAAGTTTTATGTGAAACCATTCCTAGCAGCATTGTGGATGGGCCCTAAGCTCGGACTTACCAATAGTCAACAGTAATCAAAGTAGAGGTTCCAGAACTTCCTTCTTGTACTATTAGAGGAGGATTCAGAAGACTTAGAGAGGTAAGAATGATAGCATGATTTATTATACATTCTGAGAACTCATCACATGTGCATATTCCCTGGAAAGGCCAGACCACACCTTTCCTAACAGGACGATGAGAAACACACTGGTAGGGCTTCCCGGGTGGCTCAGTGGTAAAGAATCCATCTGCCAATGCAGGAGACACAGAAAACATGGATTCAGTCCCTGGGTTGGGAAGATGCCCTGGAGGAGGAAATGGCAAACCACTCCAATATTCTTTCCTGGGAAATCCCATGGACAGAGGAGCCTGGCTGGCTACAGTCCACAGGTCAAGGAGTGGGACATGACTGAGCAACTGAGCATGCATGCACAAACACGCTAGTAAGATGCCATGAGCATCTTTGAGATCCACTGCAGTGGCTCCCCTTTATAGGTTGAGCGATGGAAGTCTAATATCTAATAGGATTCTAGACTAGAATCCTATCTTCTCTAAGATATCGATAAGAAAGCTATGGTACATATACACAATGGATTATTACTTAGCCATTAAAAAGAATACATTTGAATCAGTTCTAATGAGATGGATGAAACTGGAGCCCATTATACAGAGTGAAGTAAGCCAGAAAGATAAACACCAATATAGTATACTAATGCATATATAGAGAATTTAAAAAGATGGTAACGATAACCCTATATGCAGGACAGAAAAAGAGACACAGATGTATAGAACAGATTTTTGGACTTTATGGGAGAAGGCGAGGGTGGGATGATCTGAGAGAATAGCATTGAAAAATGTATATTATCAAGTGTGAAACAGATTGCCAGCCCAGGTTGGATGCCTGAGACAAGTGCTTAGGGCTGGTGCACCGGGAAGAACCAAAGGGATGGGATGGGGAGGGAGGTGGGAGGGGGGATCAGGATGGGAAACATATGTAAATCCATGGCTAATTCATGTCAATATATGGCAAAAAGCACTACAATATTGTAAAGTAATTAGCCTTCAACTAATAAAAATAAATGAAAAAATTTTTAAAAGAATTAATTATCATCAGCAAGGTTGATATAATGGGAATCACATTTAGTGTAGCAACACTAGAGCTTTAATCCATAGGAATCTATGTCTACAATTAATGCATCATGGTATTCCTGAAGGGAGATAGATGGGTACCTAATAAAGGTTCAGCGTGATGTCTAAAATCAGAAGGAACTAGATCTAGTGAGCAAAAGGCTGACACCAGCCACCAAAATAGAAAATCGCAGAACTTCATTCAGGTTCTAGACTTATCTCAGCACACAGTCCTATAGGCAATTGATCAAGGGGATGATCAAGCCCTCTTGAGATAGGATTCTGCAGTGCCACCAGACACGTGCTTCAATCCTTCACTGGAGAAAACTGCGCCATTTTCCAGATATACTGCAAAGGGGATGTGAACAACCAGAAGTTTTGAAGAGAGTAAGACACAAAGTAACTAAATATATAAGGGAAACTAAAATGATATCAAGGAGGCTAAAAATGCCATTTTAGTCCTCTAGTTAGGTTAGAACTTACGCAAGCCAAGTGGTAAGTAGTCCCCACTTCAAAAGAAGTGGCTCTTGTTGTTCTCAAAGCACATAAAACAGCTTCATACATTCATAGAAGACCCACACATATATATGCATCCTGTGTTTGTTTACTTGCTCCCAAAATGAACAATTGGGACATACAGATATACACTTAGCAGTCAGTTCTCCCATGGTTCCTGACACATGAATGACATGAATGACGGGGACATGTGGGGTCCTTGAAACCACCCCTTCACATATACTCCAAAGTAGTAAATCAGAACAATATGTAATTTCTGGAGGACTGATGTAGAGATGGATACCTATTGAAATCACATTTCCTCAGCCGACTCTTGCCTTTAGTTTTTGCAATGCTGGAGAATTTCTGTCTACAATGACAGCATTCCACTTCCAGGGGCTTCCAAGCTCATTCTCTGGGCAAATGAAACCTGGAAGAAGAGGACAGAAGAAGCTGGCATCCCAGGAGGTAATCCTCAGCCTGAGATCACTCCCCAAATAAAGTATTTGATTCCAAGTCTTTGTCTCAAGCTCTGCTTCTGATGAAACCTCAACTATGATGGTGCTACCATCAAAGACTTGAAAGATTCATGAGGTTGTGGTCTTCTCTTATCCTATTTAATTCACTTTTAACAAGGTCTGATCTATCATGGGAGATGTCAGTGGTCTCTTACAAATGAAGCAAGTGGCAGCCTTTAAAGTAATGGTTGTGCTGGAAGTATTATCTTAGCCAGAGACAAGCCATGTTGTCTCTGGCACCTTATACGCAGCTATTGATTAGGGAAGCATTTTTTTTTTTTTTCTCGACAGCAATTAAGAGTAAGGATCGAAGGCAGACAGACATTTCCCTGCAAGAACAGCGGTATATGCTCACTTTCATGCCTCAAAATGAAGCCAATGGGGTGGTACACATCAAGCCTGATTCGTGTACTGCCAGGTGCAGAAACCAATGCTGAGCGTTAATTACAGGACATTCCTCACGGCGACAAGTCAGCCACCTGATGTCAAGTGATTATATTTGATCCCTTCCATGTTGGAGGGGACAGTTATTTCTCCTTACTAAAACTCATATATATGGAAATGCAGAGAAGTTAACATCTTTGGCATGACCATTGATAAATGACAGAAAGAAGCAGAAGAGAACCATCAGATTAACTTTTACCCCTGACCTAAGGTGTCCTACATGACCAAATAACAGATTACATGCTTTTATTGAACAATGAAGAGCTTATTTTATTGAGCAATGAGGAGCCGTGCCCATGCTAAGTCGCTTCAGTCATGTCCAACCCTTTGGACCTACTCTTCCAGGCTCCTCTGTCCATAGGATTCTCCAGGCAAGAACACTGGAGTGGGTTGCCGTGCCCTCATCCAGAGGATCTTTCCAACCCAGGGATCAAACCTGTGTCTGTCATGTCTACCTGCATTGGCAGTGGGTTCTTTACCACTAGCACCAGCTGGGAAGCCCCAAGAAGAGTTCATAAATGCAGTCTGTTCTTTTTGCTTTCCACCTTCTCTGCTCACTTCACTTTTGCCTCAATCTCACTGCTCTGAATTGTTCCTTCCAATAAAGCATTGGCATGTGAAATTTGCCATAGGCTCTGTTGTCTAGAGAACCTGGACTAAGTCAGTGTCTTCTGTAATGAGTGCACACAAGGTTCACACTGAAAGTTTTATTGAATAAAAATTTTTATCACTGTCAACTAAATGAAGTTCATAATTTGAAGAGGACACAAGCATGCACTTAAATCACTTGAAATTGGAGCAGAAGGCCAGCTTAAAAACTTGCAGCCTATGTCTTCAGAGACAGCAAAGAAAGGAAAAACCTTGCTCCATAAACGATCCTGAAAGAAAGTAACAACTAATACAGTCTCATAAAGTACAGTATAGGAATATAAGATGCAATCTGACATCTGACAATGCTGGGAAATTATTATTCATTAACTTTTATAAAAACAAATATCACAAATATAAAAGATTCCTGCATTTCAACAGTGAAATAATATGATAACTTTTAAAATTATATTCCATATTTAGTTTTGCATCCTGTAAGATGAAGCAACGATAAGGTTCTTACTGTGGCTTTAGCTGAAGAGTGAATTTTATACTTGGCTTTTTTACAATTGTCCAGCACGAGTATTTAAGACACCTCTACACAGTTATCCCCCTTCTTTAAATGCCACCAAATTGCATTTGTTAAGAATACAGAGAAGGGACTTCCCTGATTGTCCAGCAGTTAAGACTTCACCTTCCAATGCAGAGGGTGCAGGGTTCGATCCCTGGTCAGGGAACTAAGATCCCACATGCCTCACAGCCAAAAACACCGAACATAAAACAGAAGTGATACTGTAACAAATTCAATAAAGACTTAAAAATATGCTTCCTGGGATTGTTTGTTAAAAAGAGGGTAAATACAGAGGAAATTGGAGTTCAGGGAACACCACTCATAGTAGCAGCAATAATAAACTAGCTAAACATATGGAACACTCCACAGATCACTTTAAATACACAATTAAGTCTAATATTTGTGATAATGTAAGTGTGTATGTAATATATGTACTTATCCATGAAAAACAATCTAAAGAACAGAGGGTTAAATAAAAGATTCAGTGTCTCCCGGCTTATTAGTGATGGAGTTAATATGCTTCTGGGTCAGTGTCCCCCAGAGTCTAAGCTCTTTGCTCTTCATAATAGCTGGTGATTTTTGAAAACTTATTCTGTGCCAGGCATTGTTTTATGATGCTTTTTGTGTTCTAAATCAAGTAAACAAAAGATAAAGCTACTATATCAATTCCTAGTAGTGTTAGTTGCAGTCGTGCTGGACTCTTTGTGACCCCACAGACTGTAGCCCGCCAGGCTCCTCTGTTCATGGGATGCTCCAGGCAAGAATACTAAAGTGGGTAGTCCTTCCCTTCTCCAGAGGACCTTCCTGACCCAGGGATCGAACCCAAGTCTCCTGCATTGCAGGCGGATTCTTTACTGGTTGAGCTATAGGGAAGTCCCACGGGACAAATGGGGAAGTCAAAACACTGAGAAATTATTTGATTTGCCCGAAGTCACACAACTAGTAAGTAAAAGTGCAGGGATTCAAGAAATTTGGCATTGATGGGACTTCCCTAATGGTCCCAGGAGCTAGGAGTCGTGCTCCCAGTGCAGAGGGCCCTGGTTGGATCCCTGGTCAAGAAACTAGATCCTACCTGCCACAACTTAGAGTTTATATGCCACAACAAAATTCCTGCATACCACTACTGGAAAAAATAAAATAAAAAAAGATCCCATGTGCCACCACAAAGGCTGAAGATCCTGTGTGCTGCAACTAAGACCCGGCACAGCCAAATAAATAAACTTTTTCTAAAAAATAAACCTGCTGTTTATCAGTTGTCTGCTTTCTTCACTCCCCACCAGGTAGGAAGTGTCCTTTTAAGACTGCTCGAGTTGACTAATGTATTTATTTTTAGATTTTGACTTCACTCGTTCTCAACAAATCTTTTGCTGGCATTATTATTTCTTCGGTTCAAGAATTCTTTCAAATTGTTATACAGAAGGATATCTAGAACAGGCTGTCCCCTGATGAGGTCCCACACAGACAGGTCAACTGTCCCTCTAGAGAAAATGGTTTCATAATGAGAATATTTTTCAGCCTGAGTGTCTACATTTCACATATACACAGGTGGAACGGGCCTGATGTTCTCCTAGAGAACAAAGACTATGGGGAAAAAAATCACATTTCTTAAAAGATAAGACAGAGCTAGCTTTGGGCACTATAGACTGCATAAAAGGAAGACAATTTCAGACTGCATCTTTTCTTTCTCAAAGTTTCTGCATTCCGTATAAAAATAAGCACTGTGCAGTCCTCATTTTATCAGAACTGCTGTTGGATCACTGGGAGATAGGAGGTGACTAAAAGTATAAGTTCAGCTGATAAAGTTATTATTAAACATTGCAATACTTCAAAAGGTACTCAATTTAAGACTTTTATAAAATACTAAGGGAGGTATTTACATAACAACAAATATCCCTGAGGCAAAAGCTTTCTTAGGTTTTTTACATGAATGTATATGAGCTCTATACAACAAAAACATTGCAAATACAAAAACTGGAAATACAATGGAAATACAAATACTAGTGATTCTAATGTTAATTAACAATGTATCCTTACTGTTGTATCATGGTTAGGATGGGCTAATGTTAGTGTCTACAACCCACACATCACTAAATCCATACATAGTTGGGTTCCTTACTAGTTCAAAGTCCAAGGTTATGTATACTCACATTTCTATAATTTATTCCACAAAGATCTTATGGAATAATACCTGAATAAGGTTTTACCCCATTTTTAAACTAAGGCATAATTTAATGCAGTAAAATTCCCCATTTTAAATGTTAGGCAAGTTTTGAGAAATGCATGCCATCTTGTAATCACCATCCAAATCAAAATATAAAGATAAAGCATGCCCACCGTGTCCAAAAAAATCTCCGTAGCACTTCTCTGCAGTCAATTCTTCCACTCTCACCCAGAGGTCATATAAATAGAGCACGCGGTATATAGATTTCTGAGTCTGGTCTCTTTCACTTAGCATAATGCATTTACGAATCCTGCATGTTATACTGCTTGTTGTTCTTCCCTTCTATTTGTTGAATAGCATTCCACTGTATGGATGTACCACAGTGATTTTATTCACCAGTCAAAGGTTATTTGGGTTTTTAATAATAAAGTTATAACAAATACCAACATAGAAGTTTTTGTGTGAATGCTCCAGAGTGGAATGAAGTTGTATGGTCCATGTAATATTTAATTTTATAAGAAACTGATAAATTTTTCTCAAGAATTCATACCATTTTGCATTCTCATGAATGTTATATGAAAATTCCAATTGCTGGGCATCCTTGTCAGCATATGGTAACATCAGTTATTTTGTTTTAGCCATTCTATTTTTAAATTGTTTACGTTTTTTTTTTTTTTTTAATTTTTTGACCAGTGCAGTCTTCATTGCTTTGCACAGGCTTTTTCTAGCTGCAGAAAGCAGGGGCTACTATTCCTTGTGATGCATAGGCTTCTGATGGTAGGGGCTTCTTTTGTTGCAGAGCACAAGTTCCAGGCCCATGGGCTCAGCATTTACAGCACACAGGCTCTAGAGCTTTAAGGCTCCAGCGGTTGTGGCCCAAGGGCTTATTTGCCCTGAGGTATGTGTAATCTTCCCGGACCAGGGATTGAACCCATGTACCTTGCATTGGCAGGTGAATTCTTATCCTCTGCACCACCAGGGACATCCCGTTCTAGCCATTCTAATAGGTGTATAGCAATATCTTATTGTGATTTGAGCTGCATTTCATTAATAACTAATAATGAGCATCCTTTCATGTGCAGTGTCTGTTTATATCATATACTACATATATAGGTATACAAGTCCTGAATATTCATTGGAAGGACTGACGCTAAAGCTGAAGCTCCAATACTTTGGCCACCCGATGCAAAGAACTGACTCATTGGAAAAGACCCCGATGCTGGAAAACATTGAAGGCAGGAGGAGAAGGGGACGGCAGAAGATAAAATGGTTGGATGGCATCACTACTCGATGGACATGAGTTTGAGCAAGCCCCAGGAGTTGGTGATGGACAGGGAAGCCTGGCATGCTGCAGTTCATGGGGTCTCAAAGAGTCAGACATGACTGAGTGACTGAACTGAACTGGCATATATACATATATATATTTGATTGGATCATTTGTTTTATTATAGAATTTTGAGAGTCTTTATATTTGCAAATATTTCCTCACAGTCTGTGACTTATCTTTTCATTCTCTTAATAGCACGTTTCAGTAAGCCCAATCAATGTTTTCACTTATAGATTGTGCTTTTGGTATTATATCTAAACTTTTGCTTAATCCAAATGAAAGCTATTTCTTCTCTTAACTAATTAACTAATGTATTAGCTATGAAAAATAAAAGAGTAGGGAAGGAAAAGAGAATGATCTGAGTGTCATTGTGAATCGAACAGGACTCAAGGCCAAAAAGTATTAGGGAGAAAAACTTGCATACTTCATAGTGTTAGAGGCAAAAGAGTTTTCAGGGCAGAGACAGATTTCTGCAGAGCAAGACAGTAAAAAGAACATCCAGAAAATTGAGTGAGGGTCTGAGGAATTTGTATGATGACTGGTCATAAGTCCCAGTGGGCTCATGGAAGGGTTTCTGGGGTAGAGGGGAGATTAAAGGTGAATGCAGAAGGAAATAGACAGAGTTTTACAGAGCCGAGGAATCCAGGCTGGGAGCCATCCTGGCAATCTTGCCTTCTTGCGGGATTGATAAAAAGAGGCACAAGGTGCACAGTGAGATTCATTCTGATTGTATCCAGATTAATAGCATGAAGGTGTGAGTGTTGGGGAACGGTAAGGTGGGGAGTTTTGTTTGAATCTTGCAGGGGTACCGGTGACCCTGGTCTATCATCTCTGGACTTTTATATGAGACATAAACTCTCTGGTTTAAACCTCTGTTGTTTTGGACTTTTCTTTCATGTGCAACCAAAGCAAATTGCACTTGATACAGTTTGCTTCCTGTCACACACTCTGAGGTTTCATCTTCTAGTTTATAGGATGTCATCAGATGCTCTGGCAGTGAAATAAATTAGCATGAAAGGATTCATAGATCCAGAATAGATGTACCTCAGTTTAGTCTCAAGAGCTGAGGATTCCTTTCATAAAAAGATCTGGACATTCTTCAAAGAAAGTGGTAAATTTGAACCTTCATAAAGTGACCCTGATACCACAAGCCACCTGAGAAATGGTTTTAGGTTTCTGTTGGGTTTAGGAAAATCAACAGGAGATACATCCTCTGGTATCTTTAAGGCCGGACATCCTGCTTTCATCTTCAGCGTTCCTAGGAGAGAGAATTACTATGTTAAATAGGTAATTAAGCTGAAGCTTCTGCTCTGAAGCTTAGTTCCTGAGTTGTTGTGTTCAGATAAAGTTGCTCCGTAGGAGTAGCAGATGCAGAAACAAGATGGGAGGCGGAGAGCTCCCCAGAAGTGCTGAGCGATTGATAGATGATGCCAGCGGTCCTGGCATCTCAGCATATCTGCTTCCTCTCAGCAGGAGTCATCCATCAAAGCGGGACGGAAAGGGGCCAACCACCCCTGGGGTCCTGCTCCATGTCTTTGCTTCCAGCTGCCTTGCTAAACATGGCAATCATTATCATGCCTGAGTGGCTGGGCCTCCCACATCTCAAGCTGGCCTGAGTGCTTGATGGATGCTTTAATCTTGGCCCCAGTGAAGGGCAGCATACATTTCAATTAAGATATGGCCAGAAATCCCCCCGAACAATGCCATGGAGGCAGTGAGCACAGAGGACTTACAATTAGATGACTTGAGTTGAAAATCTAGTTTATTTCCCTTCTGATTTTGTGAGCCTGGATAAGTCACTTGGCTGTTATGAGTCTCTGTTTCTTTCTTTCTTTTTGGAGGGGCCACGCAGAATGCAGGATCTTAGTTCCTTAGATCAAACTTATGATCCCTTTAGTGGAAGTTCAGGGTCTTAAACACTGGACCTCCTGGGAAGTCCCACGTTACTGGTTCTTAGGCTACAAATGACCCAGATTCACTTAATAGTTAATGAACGCCTACTAAGATCTAGAGAGTGTGCTAATAGGAAGAGGTTCAAGAAAGATAAAACACATTTCCTGCCTTAAAGGAACTCATGGATTAGTGAAGAAGACACCGTCTATAATGAATATTTTCTGCCTCATAGGTTGTTGAGGGTGTTCAATGAGATGATGTCTATATGGGGACTTGAAAGTCTAAAATACACAATCAATGTAAGATGATGCTACAGCTCTTGAAGATAACGACTTTACAAATAATTAGGGGCTCTGACGGAGAAGGCAATGACATCCCACTCCAGTACTCTTGCCTGGAAAATTCCATGGACGGAGGAGCCTGGTGGGCTGCAGTCCATGGGGTCACTAAGAGTCAGACATGACTGAGCGACTTCACTTCCACTTTTCACTTTCATGCATTGGAGAAGGAAATGGCAACCCATACCAGTGTTCTTGCCTGGAGAATTCCAGGGACGGGGGTGCCTGGTGGGCTGCCATCTCTGGGGTCGCACAGAGTTGCACAGAGTCAGACACAACTGAAGTGACTTAGCAGCAGCAGCAGCAGGGGCTCTGAATACAGAAATCAACTTTCCCCTTTCTCTATGTCCTCAAAGTCAAGAAACAAGAAAACAATTCAATTTAATTCCCGAAAACTTTCTAAAGTCTTCTGTGTTTTTAACAAATTGAATGGAGATAATAAAACCTATCTTGCAAATCTGCTGTGTGTAGCCAGTGAAAGTTCCCATGTGAAAGTGCTTCATAAACTGCACAGAGCTATAGAGACCAGGACTTTATAATAAAGTTGCTATCATTGATATTCTCAGGGTCATCATCTTCTCTTGGTCTCTTCCTCTTCCTTTTCCTCTTTGAGGAAGTGAAGAGGGCACAGGAGGAGAGAAAGGAAGCTAGCTAGGGTCTGTATGTATCATGACGGCTCTGACATGAGGCTTCCTGCAGCTTACTTCCAGCTGGAGGAAGTGGGTATGATCCAAACAACCCAGAAGCTTCCTTGAAGAATACAGAAGCTGCTCACTTATTTACAGGCAAAAGGGAGCCCTGATGGGAAAGATGAATCGGGATTCTCAGTAGGGCAATTATCTTCCTTTAGTTTTCCTTTCTTCTGGTTCATTTCTGCTTAACTCAGCTTTCTGAAATGATTATCTTTAGCAGGCAATTCACAAGGAGCACATTGCGGTGTTCTGGGTGCGGCTGGAAAATGGCTTTCAAAGTTGAATCCGATTCCACTAAAGTGTTTAAAAAACCTGTTAGGTACTCACCTCCATGCACCCCAAGTGTTTCATATGTGTGCAGAATGGCAGGGGAGAGATGGCTTCAACTATGTGGAGGACTCTTACGTGGGGGAAAATAATTCAGGTTTGTTGTGTGTAGCCCTCAAGGGTTAGAGGGGAATCAATGAGTAAAAGTTCAGTGAGATGAGACCAGATCAATAATGGAGTTCTGTGGGCTACAAAGTCCTAGCACTACAAGGTAAACCAGCACATTTCCAGTTCTCGAAGAACTCAGAATACAATACTATGTACAGTTCCTGTGCACATCTAAGTAAAAATAATAATATGAAATAACACTGTTACTACCTTCCAAACACTATGGGCATTCTGGATTTCTAGAATCCAACTCTTTTCATCATTTACATCGCTACCAACTCTGGTTGAAGACACTATAATATTAATAGCATCTCCTGGATTTTTGAAGTATTTAGTTTACTTAATACTTGCCCAATCAATAGACTTAAGTTTACTTAAGACTTGCCCAATACAAAGTCTTGCCCAATCAATCTGCTCTTTACAAAGCAGACAAAGGGATCCTGTTAAAACATAAGGAAGGCTTGGGGTTTCCCAGGTGGTGCAGTGGTAAAGAATCTGCCTGCCAGTATGGGAGACAGGAGATGTGGGTTCGATCCCTGGGTGGGGAAGAGCCCCTGGAGCAGGAAATGGCAACCCATTCCAGTATTCTTGCCTGGAAAATCCCATGGACAGAGAAGCCTTGTGGGCTACAGTCCATGGGGTCACAAAGAGTCAGACATGACTGAGCACAACACAGCTAGCTAGCTAAAGATGGATTAGGTGGCTTATATTCTTGAAAACATAAAGCAAGATGAATAAATGGGAAGATGTTTCTGGGTGAGATTATTGTAGAGACACTGAATCTCCCCACATTAAACTATTAAATTCTAATCAAATAAAAAAGAATGTACATGTGTTTGTAACTGAGTCACTTCACTGCACAGCCAGAGACTAGCACAACATTGTAAATCAACTATACCTCAATTAAAAAATATAAAATAGATGCTAAAAAACATAAGGCAGGAATTTCAAATTTAGCTATGCTGGAGGATCCAAACCAGATCAAGACCTCTTGCTGGATAAAATATATGAAATAACTATTTTCTGAAATCACTCCTTTGTGCAAAATCCTCTAGTGGGTCCCCATTTCAATTACTGTGAAAGTTCTTACAATGGTCCATGAGATTTTGCAGATTCTGATGCCTCCTTAGTTCTCCATCCCCTCTTTTTATATTCTACGTCTTACTCTCTCTGAGCAGCCACAGTGGCTTCTTAGCTCTTCTTCAAACATTATAAGCATTTTCCACCTTGGAAAATTTGCCTTTCCTATTTCTTTGGCGCAGAGTGCTCGTCCAAAATATATCCACCTCAGGTGTTTGTTCTCAGTGAAGTATTTCCTGATATCTTCCTTAAAGTTAATTGGTCCATCTCCTGGCACCCCGTACATTATTTCTACTTTACTTTACTCCATAGGGTTTATAGTATTAATAACATAACATTTTATATAATTTGCTTATGGACCTCCATTTTGGATTTTTCCTGCTAGAATGTAGGTCCCATGAGAGCAGGAAATATCTCTTTTATCACTTAGAACAATTCCTGGCAAATAGAAGATGGTCATCTTATTTATTCAAGTATAAATAAATGATATAGTTCTCTTTAGCCAGACTGATTTCTCCCAAGTTGTAAGTATGATTCATTTATATTTACCATTCTCAAAGGGAACCGAAACAGATTTAAGAACACATATGCTCTATACCTCATTTTACTGCATGTCACTTTGCTGCATTTCTCAGATACTGCCATTTTTAGAAATTAAATATTTGTTACTTGCATTGTCAGAGGATGGTTGGCATTTTTTAGCAACGAAATGTTTTTAAATTTAAAAAATACATATGTTGTAATATTTAGCATGTCTACTCAAACACCAACTCCATAAGGAGGTCTTCCTTTAATGTCATGTCTAAAATAACATCCTTGTCCTAACATCCTTGCTCTTCAGTACTTTACCTGATTTTTATATATTACCTGCTTCAATCCTGTAGCTTTGTTCATAGCACTTAAAATTACTTTATGTTTTGTCACATGTTGACTTGTCCATTATATTCTGTCTTCTGTACTGGAGTGTCATATTTATGAAGAGAGGCAGCATGTCTGTTTTGCTCACTGTTACCCCAGTACTGGTATTCACATCTTGTATGGGGAAAAAAAGCACTAAATAAATGCATTTATTGTTAAAGCAATCACTAAAAGAGAGAGTTAGTTTTTAATTAATGGCAGAGTAGTGAAGTGGTGGCATGAAATTTTCCATGAATCATGTTTATAAAAACTGTTTAAATTAAATTTTAAAAAATTAGTTAATAACACTGGAAAGAATCTAAAACCTCCAGAAGTCTCTGGAGAGTTTGATTTTGGAAAAATGTAAATGGAAGAGGTAAGTATTGTGAGTTGGTGGCTTTTTGGCATGAGAGACTAATCCAACCACTCTGACTACAGCTTCACAGATACACCTTTATTGGCCAAAGTGTCAGAGATAAAATTTTAGGGCTATAAAACAGCAACTGGAAATTTAAAGGGGGTAATCCCTGCAGAGAAAGAACAGCAGAAGGAATAAGAACCAAATTCTAACTATAAACTCTGACTAAACCTCTGGATGTCAGTTTAATTATGATTGCATAGAGCATACCCCAAGGAACTAATGTAAACGCAGACGGAAACCAAGGAGAAATCTAATCTACAAAGATAGAGCTATGTGGAGTCTAACCTATGCGTTCGTTATCTGGGTTTTCTCTCAATTGAATACATTCCCCACCCCTGAACAGCTCAGGGGACATGAAACTGAAGTTTCACAAACCACAAAGAAGGTGTGTCTTATCACTGCCCAGACCTTTAGAGGAATGCCAAATCATGCATTACTTCCAATTCTTGTCTTGCTATTTCCTACTTCTGAGACTTTGCTCAAGCCATCTATTCATTTACAAAAGAATCATCTTATACACGTATCATTTGAAATCTTAAACATTAAAAAATCCCCTCGAGATTGCAAGCTACATGCAGGTAGGGACTGTATCTATTATGGTCACTGTTGATACTCCATTGCTTCTCAGAAGCCTTACACATAACAATGATAACAATAATGATGATGACAGTATATATTCAATACCTAGCTGCTGAACAAATGATATATTAAGAGACTTCATGATGACCCTTTTAACGTGAGACTGTGGCGGAGGCTTTTCATAAATCTCAATACCAGGATCCATAATTAAGGGAATGTAACCAAAATGGTATAACAGCGCTGGTTTTAAACAAAGGGTACATTGGAGAAGGGATGTCTGGAGCAATTATCAGCCATGTGTGGATGGGATGGGGATGTTGAGTAACTCTTCAGTGAGGTGCTTGGTTTTTAAAAAAATACTACATGAGTGGAAAGGGGCTAAGACCCATTCATGTAAGTGGGAATAAGACTTGGAAGCCTGCAGAGCAGTGACATCAACTGTGATATCAAAAAAACCTCACATCCGATGACCAATGGTCATGTGTTCTACAAGTAGTTTGTCATTTATCATAGTACAGACTATATGAATGACAGTGACCCATCTTTGATTTTTTCCTTTTTAAGTGAACTGGATTCAAGACTAAATCAGTAACAAAGGTGCTCTCAGTCCATTGTCTTCTGATGTATTTTCTTTAAGATTTTTTTTTTTTTTGATGTGGGCCATTTTTAAAATCTTTAATTTGTTGCAATATTGTTTCTGTTTGGGTTTTGGATTTTGGGCCAGGAGGCATGTGGGATCTTAGTTTCCTAACCAGGGATCAAACCTGCACCCTGCCCCCTACATTGGAAGGTGAAGTCTCAACCACTGGACTACCAGGTAAGTCCCTGATACATTTCCCTAAATGGGTCAGAAATAGTTGGGGATTAATTCAACACATACTTTGGGTCTATGTGGACTTGGAAGTGTGTCGCACAGGAAAATCCCTTTTTTCATGTAGTTTGAAACAGAATATAGGTAGAGAAGTGTGGCTCTGGAATCCAGGTAGGTATTTGAAAAGAGTGGAAGATCTAAGGGGCTCCCTCGAGGTGACAATGAGGTTGAGCTTTCAGGGCTGATAAAGCTCCCTGCTGTTGCATAACCAGCATGTTCTCCAGTTGACCCCACCTGTCTCTGTCATTGTTAGTTGTTCCGTCATGTCTGGCACTGTGACACCATGAACTATAACCCGCCAGGCTCCTCTATCCACGGGATTCTCCAGGCAAGAATACTAGAGGAGGTTGCCATTTCCTTCTCCAGGGGATCTTCCCAACCCAGGGTCTGAACCCCCATCTCCTGCACTGCAGGCAGATTCTTTACTGCTGAGCCTCCAGGGAAGCCCCCAGCTGTCTCATAGCAACTAGCAATTTCTAAGGAGGCAAAGAGGAACTAGAAATAAATCCTGTCCCTGAAAGAATCTGAAGTATTTCAGAGGGTCTATACTTCTCCAGGCTTGACTGCCATGCCCCCTCCTCAAAGACTGACTCTCTGAGGAACTGTATCCAGTACTTCTTCCTTATTTCTCCTTGCACTCTCTTCCCCTCTGTTAATATTTTGTATGAGGATAGATGTATTTACTTCCTGTTTAACATCCTCCCTATCCTGTAAGCCCCATAAAAGCGGGAACCCCTTCTCTTGTTCACAAGCATAAACTGGCTCGATACAGTTCTCGCATAAATTATTATTAATATATTGAACAAATGGATGTAAGGACAGATGAATAAAGAGTGAGCAAGAAAAGAAACATCTACCTTTTTTAAAGTTCAAGAAAAGCTATACTTGGGGGGCTTCCCTGGTGGTCCCCTGGCTAAAACTCCATGCTCTCAAAATGCAAGGGGCCTAGGTTCAATCTCTGTTCAGGGAACTAGATCCCACATGCCGCAACTAAAGACCCTGCATGCTGCAACAAAGATTGAAGATGACAAGTGCCAAAATTAAAACCTGGCACAGCTGAATAAATTAAAAAAATATTGAAAATAATAATAATTTTAAAAAGTAAAAAAGAAAAGCTCTGTTTGGATGGAAGCGGTTACTTTCAAAAGCTGTTCTTAGAGGCATAGGGGAAGTGTTGAGAAATCTTTTCTGATCAGTATGCATTTGTCCAGCAGCACCAGCTGTGACTAATTCACTCTGTTTCCCAGGGATTGACTTCAGAGCTTCTGTAATGAATGGCTACAGTGGCTTTAATGACAGCACTGCCTGGACGGGATGAATGCCCAGCAGGCAGCTCTCAAACACAGCAAGGGGCAAATCCCAGATGGCCAGTCTCTCCAAGCCCAGAAGCACTTTGCACCAGTCTCATCACTGCAAGTGCCATTATTTAGACTGAAACCATCGCACATGTCCTACAAATGCCAAGGGACACGCTAATAACAGGATTCCTGATTTTAGGGTGTTGATGTATGCACCGGGTGACTCGGGGATTATGGTGATGTGTGGGAATTATATTTAGGGACCATGGGATCAAGGGGGAAGTCCTTGGCTGGAGAAAGGTCAACTTGCCAACATATGAGTTTAGACGTTCACTTGTTTACTTAGAATGTCAATTTGCTCTTCTGTCCAATGGTGTACATATGCCTCTCCAACAAACAGTGAAGGATAAAATGAAGATACCCTCCAACTGTTGGTGTCAATATGTGTGTACACATACAAGCACATGGACACAGATAAACTTTATATCTACTTATTTTTTAAATAATATTTAAGTATTGTTTTTTAATTAAAATGTTCAAAATTATTTGACATTTTGTTGTTATTGTTGTTTAGTTACTAAGTTGTGTCCAACTCTTAGTGACCCTGTAAACTACAGCCCTCCAGGCTCCTCTGTCCATGGGATTTCCCAGGCAAGAATACTGGAATGGGTTGTCATTTCCTTCTCCAAGGTATCTTTAGGACCCAAGGATGGAACAAGTTCTCCTGCATTGCAGGCAGATTCTTTATCGTCTGAGCAACCATCCCTCTGCTCAATGTCATCTTTATAATGACTTTCCTGGCCAATCCGAGAGTCTCATGCTCTACTGACCGAGTTAGCTGGTCATTGTGACCAATCTATTTAAAATAACATCTCGGTTGCTTCCATGTCCTGGCTATTATAAACAGTGCTGCGATGAACATTGGGGTGCACGTGTCTCTTTCAGATCTGGTTTCCTCAGTGTGTATGCCCAGAAGTGGGATTGCTGGGTCATATGGCAGTTCTATTTCCAGTTTTTTAAGAAATCTCCACACTGTTTTCCATAGCGGCTGTACTAGTTTGCATTCCCACCAACAGTGTAAGAGGGTTCCCTTTTCTCCACACCCTCTCCAGCATTTATTGCTTGTAGACTTTTGGATAGCAGCCATCCTGACTGGCGTGTAATGGTACCTCATGAATGGATAAGGAAGCTGTGGTACATATACACCATGGAATATTACTCAGCCATTAAAAAGAATTCATTTGAATCAGTCCTAATGAGATGGATGAAACTGGAGCCCCTTATACAGAGTGAAGTAAGCCAGAAAGATAAAGAACATTACAGCATACTAACACATATATATGGAATTTAGAAAGATGGTAACGATAACCCTATATGCAAAAGAGAAAAAGAGACACAGAAATACAGAACAGACTTTTGAACTCTGTGGGAGAATGTGAGGGTGGGATATTTCAAAAGAACAGCATGTATACTATCTATGGTGAAACAGACCACCAGCCCAGGTGGGATGCATGAGACAAGTCCTCGGGCCTGGTGCACTGGGAAGACCCAGAGGAATTGGGTGGAGAGGGAGGTGGGAGGGGGGATCTGGATGGGGAATATGTGTAAATCTATGGCTGATTCATATCAATGTATGACCAAAAAAAATAAATAAATAAATAAAAATTTAAAAAATAAATAAATAAAATAAAATAGAAAAAAAAATAACATCTCCCAATCAATCTCTGTCTTTTTAATCTTCTTTATTTTTCCTCTTAGGACTTATTCTCTTGACAAATATGTCTGTACTTTTGTTCACTTCACCATTTGCAACATCTAGAAAAGCACTTCCCAGGTATTTTTGTGCCTAAAATTGAGCTAAAATGTCCACTTTTTGTTGTTGGACCTAAACTTTCTCAAAGTTGTGTCTCATGCTCATTCAGAATTTTATTCTCTTTGTTGAAGTTTGGGCTATTTTCTGAAAGTCTCTAAAATGATATGTCTTCTGCAGGTGTATTGTAAATTCACTAGTCTTCCCCACTATACAGTAGACCGCAGAAGAGCAATAGACCGTTTTCTGAAGCCAGCTCAGAGCCCTGGTATTACTCACACAGTGACTACTTTAACTAAAGGCGCCCACAAAGCAGCTAAGCAATCTTTTTCTGACAGTTTATTTTTCAAGAAATATTTTATATTTTTATTTTTCTCTTTGCAATCTGATCCAATTAAGCAGGTCGAAATGAAAGGGGATTGCAATTAATTTGGGTTACGATTATATTTAAATTTGCAAATAAAACCTAAACACCACCAATGATGCACAGAAACATGCAAATGAGATACCCAAAGGCTGGTGCTCATAATAAATCAATTAACAGGTTTCGAAACTTGTCAACCTGCAGTCTTCAGGTGAAGTGAAGAAACACATCCTGAAAGCTTGTGGAAATGGGCAAATTCTGTGAGACCATGTCAGACTCCTCTATTCAAGTTGAGAACCCTTTCTTTTAGTTTAAAAAAAAGCAATGAAAAAGGCACAATGTAGGCAAAAATGAATTGTATAATTTTGGATTCAGCAGCTGCTTTTGAAAATGATGAATGATTCTTAATAACTAAAGTTAAAAAATTGATCACAATGTCTTGACAAATACTGAAGAAACGGTACTGTTTGGGCAGCATTCTCTCTCATAATGAAATGTATTGCTAGAAAACAACAGGAAGTTACATTTGGAAATAGACAAAACAACAAAAAAAATTGCCAAGTAATTTCTTGGTACTGAAGAACACAAATAGAAATAAATAAAATGAAAGAACTAGATGTCAAAATCTGTGGGATAAGCCAAAGTATAGAGAAAATGTGCATTCTCAATGCATACCTTAGAAAATAAATAAAATTGAATATTAATAAGCTAAGCATTGCACAAAGAAGTTAAAATGAAAACCAACAATGGTAACAAAGTAAGGGCAAAGAAAGTACAAGAAAGAGAATAATAAAACAACAAACAGAAACTAACTGTAAAGAAAACAATCATGAAGTGATCAATTAAACCAAAATCTAGACCTTTCAAAAGATTGTTAAAATAAGCATTTTGGCAAAATTGATCAAGCAGAAAAAGAAAGAAGTGACAAACAATTCAAGAAATCACACAAGGGGCGGTGAGTTTCCTGGGCGGCTCAGTGGTAAAGAATCCACATGCCAATCAATGCAGGACTCATGGGTTTGGTCCGGGAGGATCCCACATGCCAGAGAGTAACTAAGCCCATGCGCCACAGCTACGGAGCCTGTGCTCCAGAGCCCGAGAACTGCAGCTACTGAAGCCCATGCACCTAGAGTCCATGTTCCACAACAAGAGAAGCCACTGTGATGAAAAACCCGAGCACTGCAACTAGAGAGGAGCCCCTGCTCGCCACAAGTAGAGAGAAGCCCATGCAGCAGCTAATAATACCCAGAACAGCCATTTTTTAAAAAAGCAAAAACTAGAGGAGTTTTTCTATACTTCCTAAGACCAGGTAGTGGAGAGCAGATTATAGTTTGCAATGAAATGAGGAAAGAGCTTAGAAAAGTTAATCAATTCTTCTTAGAGGTGGAATTGGGTTGGTGATATCTGGAGAACAAGAGACGGACTGCCAGATAAGAGCAAGTTCACTGCCAGCTCTTACTGTCCAGAGCTCACACATCCCATGTAGGATGCCTTCTTCACTGACATCCAAGACATGCAGAAAGCAGGATTTGAAATATACGTATCATTTAATCAGTCCCATGGCCTTTACCTAAAGTCTCCAACTTTGGCTGTATCTCCAATTTCCCTTTTATAAGGACACCAGCCATATAGGTTTAGGGGCCCACATCACTCCACTATGACCTCATCTTAACCAGTGATATCTACAGGGATGCTATTTCCAAATGAGATTGAATTCTTAGGTATTGATGTGTTAGGATTGCAATACGAATCTTAAAAGGACACACTTCAACCCGTAACAACAGATATATTTTCCTCGTGCATCTACAAAGGGTGATTCCTGTTTAGCTATCCATTCTTTTCTTTCGATCACTGATGTCAGCACGGGAGCCATGAAACCTAAGAGGTAAGACGATGGACTCTGGGTCCAGACTGCCTGGGTTCAAAACTAAACTCTATGCCTTATCTGCCATGCAATTTTAGGCAAGCTGCTTTCCCTCTCTAGTCTCAACTTATTCAATTACAAACTTGGAATGATCATTTCACTGGGTTATTGTGAGGAGTAAAGGAGTAAGAGTGTGTGAAACACTTAAATACCTGCCATATAGCTTTCTAGAAAAGTTTTCTCTTATTACTGAAAATCTACAACATTGTTTTCAGGTGGGGTTTTAATTTATGTTTCTGTGTCTAATATCATTTTATGAACACAGAATCCTATGAGTGAGACCGAGATTTTTAATTCTCATTTCCTAATGCATGATGGCTCAGAGGTGCTGGAAAACAAAGTGCCCAGTTCCAGAAGACCAAGCAGCCAATGGCAACACAGTACTAGACCCCAGGTGATGGGATTGCTAGTCATGTCATCTTTAATTGATACCAATCTGCATGGTTAGCAGATTAAGCTTAATTATTAAGACAAAAGTCATATGATGTCACTTATATATGAAATCTTAAAAACAGGGTACAAATGAACTTATTTACAAAACAGAAGCAGAGTCACAGATGTAGAAAACAAACTTAACAAGGGGTTATGGGGGAAGGAAGAAATTGGGAGATTGGGATTGCCATACACACTACTATATATAAAACAGATAACTATTAAGAACCTACTGTATAGCACAGGAAACTCTACTCAACATTCTGTAATGGCCTATATGGGAAAAGAATCTTTAAAAAGAGTATATATATGTATATGTATAACTGATTCACTTTGCTACATACTTGAAACTAACACATTGTAAATCAACTATACTTGAATAAAACTTTAAAAAAAAAAAGATTCCATGAAAAATTTCTCAATTGACCACATGAATTGATCACTTAAGTCCAGTCACATCCTGAGTTGAGAGATTCCATGACAGTATCAGGATCTATAGACAACACCATATCATCTTTTTTTCGGAAATTCAATCTTCTCCTTTTTTTTGGCTCTGTAGCAGTTGTATTAAATCTGTCTATAATATGTTATTCCTGAAACCTCTCGAAGGGGAATGATTGAACATTGCGTGAGTAACTCAGAATTTGTGGAAATTATGAGAGGAAAAATTGATGGTGTTATATTAGCTTTTCAATTTCACCCAGAAATAAAATGGCTCCTTTCTTTCACCTTTAAGGCTTTCAACGTGGACAACATGAGTGACTGAGTTTGAAATTGCTCTGCATTTGCAATCGGAACTCCTGTGGTGCCCCAGGAATCCAATTATGTTTGGAAAACCATGTAACAATATGGGAACCTGTTCTGATCAAAACAATATTTTACTAAGTTCACTGAAGATTAAGACTGAATAACACTGAAGTGTGAAATCCTCAATTATGCATTCAGTTCTAAGAAAAGAGGTGCCTCATTGCCAGACACTTGCAATTTTTCTCACCCTGGAAATATTGACTATAACCCTCTGAGGTTCCTGGAAAATACAGCTCTAAACATGAATAATCAAGATGCAATGAGTCCACTATGGGTTCTTTGCCAAGGTAAATTTTTGCCGTTTTAGAAGTGTGAGGAGGTGAAGACGGAGGAAGGGTGACTGCCCCCGGATGTCTGAGTTCAGGTCCTTACCCAGCATCTCTTTTCTTACCACCTAGCTCTGAGCATGGGTCCAGCTCCTGTTAATGGTGTGATAACCCTGCTGAGTAATGAACATGACCCCTCACCTCTGTGATTTAACAGTTCTGTGGTTCTTGGACTAAACTAGTATTATTATTAGCAAGCATTTCTCATTTGGGGATTTCTAAACCGATAAAATTTAAATGAACTAACAGAAAGGCTGATGGACAACTACTAGATTTCATTTTTTCCCAGAAGTGATTGGAGCTTTTTAAAAAATGCTACAATTTTCAAAAACCATAGTTATATTACATTTAAAAAGGACAATTTAGGACCCAAACATAAAAAACAGAAAAGATACTGTCCAATAAAGAAAAGACCTTTTATAAATTTGTGGCAACTTGATGCACACATACAGCCACACACAGAATTGTGTGCCAATGCAGGAGACACAAGAGACATGGGTTCAGTCCCTGGGTAGATTCAGGGAATCTTCCCCCAGTCCGGGGATCCAATCCAGGGAAGGAAATGGCAACTCACTCTAGTATTCGTGTCTGGGAAACCCCATGGAGAGAGGAGTCTGGAAGACTTTAGTCCATAGGGTCTCAAAGAATCAGGCAAGACTGAGCACTCACACACAATGTTAATTACAAAGAACTATAGTTTGGGGATATTTTGTGAGAAAATCAACTAGGAAGGAAAGAGTTTGCAGGTACTAAGAGAAGCAACTTGTCTAGGATGTTCAGCCCCACTCTTCCAGTATGATCTTGTAATACAAAGAGGTGCCCACACATCTAATTTGGGCCAAAACCTACAAGGAGTAAAATCAGTAACAATGAAAGGGAAAGGGTTTTGGGGTGTTTTTGTTTTTGCAGAAATATATAAATCCAAGTGTGTCTGAGAACTTCTGGGGAAGTTCCAATCTGTGGGTTCTGGCACTAATTTCAATTAAGATTTGTAAAGTTAATAAACCTCATACTTTAACAAAAAATTGTTTTTTAATTTCTTTACTTCACCATGCAGCATGTATAGTCATAGGGATTTGATTTAGGTCATACAATAACCTCAGATATGCAGATGACATCACCCTTAAGGCAGAAAGAGAAGAGGAACTAAAAAGCCTCTCGATGGAAGTGAAAGAGGAGAGTGAAAAAGTTGGCTTAAAGCTCAACATTCAGAAAACTAAGATCATGGCATCTGGTCCCATCACTTCACGGGAAATAGATGGGGAAACAGTGTCAGACTATTTTTGGGGGCTCCAAAATCACTGCAGATGGTGATTGCAGCCATGAAATTAAAAGACGCTTACTCCTTGGAAGGAAAGTTATGACCAACCTAGACAGCACATTAAAAAGCAGAGACATCACTTTGCCAACAAAGGTCTGTCTAGTCAAGGCTATGGCTTTTCCAGTGGTCATGTATGGATGTGAGAATTGGACTCTAAAGAAAGCTGAGCACCAAAGAATTGCTGCTTTTGAACTGTGATGTTGGAGAAGACTCTTGAGAGTCCCTTGGACTGTAAGGAGATCCAACCAGTCCATCCTAAAGGAGATCAGTCCTGGGTGTTCATTGGAAGGACTGATGCTGAAGCTAAAACTCCAATCCTTTGGCCACCTCATGCGAAGAGCTGACTCATTGGAAAAGACCCAGATGCTGGGAGGGATTGGGGGCAGGAGGAGAAGGGGACAACAGAGGATGAGATGGCTGGATGGTATCACCGACTCAATGGACATGAGTTTGGGTGAACTCCAGAAGTTGGTGATGGACAGGGAGGCCTGGCATGCTGCAATTCATGGGGTCGCAAGGAGTTGGATACAACTGAGCGACTGAACTGAACTGAATGGTCTAACGGTTTTCTCCACTTTCTTCAATTTCAGTCTGAATTTAGCAATGAGGAGTTCATGATCTGAGCCACAGTCAGCTCCCGGTCTTGTTTTTGCTGACTGTACAGAGCTTCTCCATCTTGGCTGCAAAGAATATAATCAATCTGATTTCAATGTCGCCCATCTGGTGATGTCCATGTGTAGAGTCTTCTCTTGTGTTGTTGGAAGAGGGTGTTTTCTATGATCAGTGCGTTCTTTTGGCAGAACTATATTAGCCTTTGCCCTGCTTCCTTCTGTGCTCCAAGGCCAAATTTGCCTGTTACTACAGGTGTTTCTTGACTTCCTACTTTTGCATTCCAGTCCCCTATAATGAAAAGGACATCTTTTTTTGGTGTTAGTTCTAGAAGGTCTTTTAGGTCATCATAGAACTGTTCAACTTCAGCTTCTTCAGCATTACTGGTCTGGGCATAGACTTGGATTACCGTGGTATTGAATGGTTTGCCTTGGAAATGAACAGAGATCATTCTGTCATTTCTGAGATTGCATCCAAGTACTGTGTTTCAGACTCCTTTGTTGACTATGATGGCTACTCCATTTCTTCTAAGGGATTCCTGCCCACAGTGGTAGATATAATGGTCATCTGAGTTAAATTCACTCATTCCAGTCCATCTTAGTTCACTGATTCCTAGAATGTTGATGTTCAGTCTTTTCATCTCCTGTTTGACCACTTCCAATTTGCCTTGATTCATGGACCTAACATTCCAGGTTCCTATGCAATATCGCTCTTCACAGCATCAAACCTTACTTCTATCACCAGTCACATCCACAACTGGGTGTTGTTTTTGCTTTGACTCCGTCCCTTCATTCCTTCTGGAGTTATTTCTCCACTGATCTCCAGTAGCATATTGGGAACCTACTGACCTGGGGAGTTCATCTTTCAGTGTCCTATCTTTTTGCCTTTTTGTACTATTCATGGGGTTTTCAAGGCAAGAATATTGAGGAGGTTTGCCATTCCCTTCTCCAGTGGACCACATTCTGTCAGAACTCTCCACCATGACCTGTCCCTCTTGGGTGGCCCCACACGGCAAGGCTTAGTTTCACTGAGTTAGACAAGACTGTGGTCCATGTGATCAGACTGGCTAGTTGTCTGTGATTGTGGTTTCAGTCTGTCTGCCCTCTGATGCCCTCTCTCAGCGCCTACCGTCTTACTTGGGTTTCTCTTACCTTGGATATGGGGTTTCTCTTCACGGCTGCTCCAGCGAAGCTCAGCCTCTGCTCCTTATTTTGGACGTGGGGTAGCTCCTCTCAGCCACGCTTCCATGCATTGCAGCCGCTGCGCTTTCCTTCGCAAAAAACTGAAGAGCAGGGAACACTCCCAAATTCATTTCATGAAGTCGCCATCACCATGACACCAAAGTCAGAAAAACATACTCACAGGAAAAGTTAAGGAAAAGGAATGCAGCGCCATCCCCATGGCCCCTGCGGCCCCTGTGCCATGCGGGGAGGAGGGAAAGTGGCTGGACAGACAGGCAGACACTCCCAGCGACTCAGAGCTTTGGCTCCTCGACACAGCGCTCACCTGGCTGCCGGCTAATCAGATGCAGGCGGTCCCTTATGACTGTAAGTGGAAGTGAGAAATAGATTTAAGGGACTAGATCTCATAGACAGAGTGCCTGATGAACTATGGACGGAGGTTCGTGACATTGTACAGGAGACAGGGATCAAGACCATTCCCAAGAAAAAGAAATGCAAAAAAGCAAAATGGCTGTCTGAGGAGGCCTTACAAATAGCTGAGAAATGAAGGGAAGAGAAAAGCAAAGGAGAAAAGGAAAGATATTCCTATTTGAATGCAGAGTTCCAAAGAATAGCAAGGAGGGATAAGAAAGCCTTCCTCAGCGATCAATGCAAAGAAATAGAGGAAAACAATAGAATGGGGAAAACAACAGAATGAGAAAGATCTCTTCAAGAAAATTAGAGATATCAAGGGAACATTTCATGCAAAGATGGGCACAATAAAGGACAGAAATGGTAGGGACCTAACAGAAGCAGAAGATATTAAGAAGAGGTGGCAAGAATACATAAAAGAACTGTACCAAAAAGATCTTCACGACCCAGATAATCATGGGTGCTCATTGGTAGGACTGATGTTGAAACTGAAACTCCACTACTTTGGCCACCTGATGTGAAAAGCTGACTCATTTGAAAAGACCCTAATGCTGGCAGGAGGAGAAGGGGATGACAGAGGATGAGATGGTTGGATGGCATCACTGACTCAATGGACATGAGTTTGGGTAAACTCCGGGAGTTGACGATGGACAGGGAGGCCTGGCATGCTGTGGTTCATGGGCTCGCAAAGAGTTGGACACGACTGAGCGACTGAACTGAACCGAACCGATGCAGCATGTGGGATCTTTGCTCCTGAATAGGTATCGAATCTGCACCACCTGCATTGGAAGCACAGAGTCTTAACCACTGGACTACCACGGAGGTCCCCCAATATGTACTTTTAAAAGCTCATTGCCTCATTTTCTCTGCCAGTCAGTTAACATCATTGCCTAAAAGAAAATGTGAAAGTGACATTTCTGATGCCTGGTTTGAGCCAGGGTTCTCCAGGCGATCAGTAAGGAAAATGGTCTTCTCTGCCTCTCCTTTCTCAGAGGGTGACATCTGAGTGGACAGGAAGTGAAACCAGGAATTAACAGGAAAGAATGCCATGTACCTTTCAGAAAGTCAATTTGCTCTTGCCCTCATTCTTTTAGTCAACATTATTTACTCGGCAATTACTGTGTGGCAGGCATCATTCCAGGCACTGGAATAGATATGATGATGAATAAATCAGATCCTGCCTTTCTGGAGCTTCTAGCTACTCAGTGAGAGCACCAATTTATCTATAATTATAAAGCAGAGCGAGAAGTTATCATATCAGAAAGGAAATTAACTTAGGGAGTATATGTGAAACTGAAAGTTGCTCAGTCATGTCCAACTCTCTGTGACCCCATGGACTATACAGTCTGTGGAATTCTCCAGGCCAGAATACTGGAGTGGGTAGGCTTTCCCTTCTCTAGGGGATCTTCACAACCCAGAGATCAAACTCAGGTCTCCCACACACCAGCTAAGCCACAAGGGAAGCCCAAGGGAGTATATAATCCAGACTATATTTTCGCCTGTGGTGGTGACGGTGGAATGGAGATAGTGCACCAGCGGAGAGAAGATCACGTGTAAAGCTGATGTCCAAGCATGCATTGAATATTCTGAGAATATTAAGCGCTGCAGCTGGACAGCAGGGTTGCCTTTCGTGTAGGGGAAGTCAGAAGTTATCTAGGCAGACAGAGATCCAAAAGGAAGGGATGGCATTTTTTATGAGTTGCTAGCCTGGTATGGTTTAGGGGCAGGACAAGTGAATTTCCTGAAAAGTTACTATACTTTCTGCTACAAAAACTTCTACCAACAGAGAGTGAGCTCTCCCTTTGTGTGCTGTCAGAACCACCCACCCTGGTGGATGCATTCCACCAACTCTGAGGGTTTCAGAGGCTGATTCAACCCCAGAGTGGAAGGCTCCACTTAGCCCAGGCTCTGATCTAACTTTGGTGGAGATGTTTGGGGTTCTGCATTATTCCCTTTTGTTCCTGGTAAATTCTAAGCCACAAGTAATTGTCTTTTTGTTAATGTGCTTTGTCTTTCTCATGGGCTAGAATCTGGAAACTAAATAGCCCTTGGTACATTGGGCTGCCCTGGAGGCTCAGTGGTAAAGAATCGCCTTCCAATGCAGGAGACATGGGTTTGATCCCTGGGTCGGGAAGATTCCTAAGAAGAGGAAATGGCAACTCACTCCAGTATCCTTGCCTGGGAAATTCCAGGGACAGAAGAGCCTGGTGGGTCAGAGTCCATGGGGTTGCAAAAGAGTCAGACACTATTTAGCGACTAAACAACAACAACACTACTTACTTCTACGAGATTTTGAGTAGGGTCTTACTAGGTTACATGCCATCCCATCACCACTGAACCTGGAATAATGACCAGGGGGCTGTACAGAATTAGAAAACTCCTTGCCATTAAATTTTTCAATATGAACTGGACATCCTATGATGACCTTCAATAGCATTCCTCCTCCCACCAACCCATCTCAGCCAAGTCACCCACCAGAAGAACTGCATAGGTATTAAAGCCAAGCATGGAATTTTACTGGGGCTTGATATGGAAATTCTCTTCTATTTGTTTAAACAAGCCTCTTTGATCATAGAATCTGGATCTGCTGCTTTAAATTCAAATTCAATACACAAGTCACTTTGACAACATCCTTCATGGATTCTTATGCCTTGTTTAAACACTTTTACAAACACTGCTTTGGAAAATAACTTGTTTTCCACAAGTCAGCACTAATTAGCGAAAGCTACTTTTTCATATTCAAACAAAATTTGTTTTTCTGTAACTCACATCCTATCTCTTCTTAAGCAACCACAGGAAAAAAAAAATCTTCCCCACTTCCACATAGCATCTTTATATTTGAAATTTAACCGTGAAAAAGGCAATTATGTCCAGAGAGGTTGGAAGGATATACAAATGTCCAAAGTCACAGAATAGCCAATACCCTTATTTTGAAATAGAAGCAAATTATTTTAAAATTACAATATAATTTTATAATTAGTGCCCAGAGACCTACTTAAGCTTGTAGCAATCTCTCCTTCTACCTTCAATGATTTCAGAATACTGCTCTTCTTGTTTAAAGTAGCACTGTGCATTTCTTTTCTTGCCTGGAATTTCCACATTCCCTGATTCTAGTGTGCTTCTCTGGGGTGACTTGTTCACTTATTTCACCATTTTTAATTGTGACCTATTGTGACCTATTTGCAAAGTGTGGAAAATGAGCAAAGTAAGAGTTGATAGACTTTGAGTGATGCTAGTCAATGGAAATGAAGAGGCAGCCAGCAATAGGCTGTATATTTTAGCTTTAAAAAGCTGCCTCGTCATTCTAACATCCTACTAATTATGCCCTGCCGTTACTCACATGGCCTTTCATTCATTTAATAGCAATTATGTTCTGAGTGATTTGAGTGTTCAAGGTGATGCATCCAATGAGTTGGGCAGTTGAAAATGCTTTGAGCGTCACAGAGGGCTTGTGCTGGTAATTAGACCAACTAATTGTCCCTCTTAAAGGATTCGGAGTGCCTTTCAGAAGTTCCTTAAATTCTCTCTGCTGGTTTGCCTGTAATATCATACACACTCACTACGTACAGTGGGAAATTTCACAATTTCCCATTGAATCTCACTCTGTGTTAATCAGGTTCGATTTTAATGCATAAAATATATCCTTTAGTTCAAGCATTTAGTTTTACTTGTTGGGGACAATGAACTCTTTTGAGGGCATCATCTCTCATACAAATAACAAATTCTTTTGACAGAACTGCTTTTTGTGTTGCTATATATTAATATGGATTCACAGATATCTGAAGCCTAACCATGAAAGGTTTAGTACCTATGGATTCAGATTTAGTACCCTTGCTTGAAAAAATCCTGTAACCTTCACATCAACCATCAAGCTCCATACCAAAAAAGTCCTTTTCATTGATACCTGGGGTTTCCCCAGATGAGTAGCTAGCCCTGGCCAGGTACCTTCCCCGAGTTATCATTCCTGTTGGAATTTGAGGTCCTGCTCATTCCTGGAACACTTGAGTTTATCCTGCTCAACTAAACAGCTCACATGTATGCTGAAAGATAGATAGAGATAGAGAGATAGATACAGAGATCAGTTCAGTTGCTCAGTCATGTCCAAGTCTTTGCAACCCCGTGGACTGCAGCACACCAGGCCTTCCTGTCCATCACCAACTCCTGGAGTTTACTCAGACTCATGTCCACTGAGTTGGTGATGCCATCCAACTATCTCATCCTCTGTTATCCCTTTCTCCTGCCTTCAATCTTTCCCAGCATCAGAGTCTTTTCAAATGAGTCAGTTCTTCGCATCAGGTGGCCAAAATATTGGAGTTTCTGCTTCAGCATCAGTCCTTCCAATGGATATTCAGGACTAATTTCTTTTAAGATTGACTGGTTGGATCTCCTTGCAATCCAAGGGGTTCTCAAGAGTCTTCTCTAAACACCACAGTTCAAAAGCATCAATTCTTCTACATTCAGCTTTCTTTGTAGTCCAACTGTCACATCCATACATGACTACTGGAGACAGATAGATATAGGTATAGATCTGTGCCAGATATCCTAGAGAATTCTGTCGGCCACAAATACTGTAATATAAACTCTTGATCCCCTTAGTAATATTCTCAACACAATTCATTCAGCTACAATGGGAATGGTTACCATCTTTCCAGGATTCACTCAAGAAGGTTAGATAAATATTCAGCTTCCACAGGGGAGGGAGGTAATGGGAATGACAATAAAGCCAGGCGAGAAAATGCAAGGTGAATAGTGGGAAAGGACAAGGAAGCTCTTCACATTCCTACTTGTCCCTAGACTCATGTCTCTTTGAATTGAGCCCACGAAAAGGGTCACAGACCTCCAAGAGACCCCTAGAATAGCTATGACTGTCCTAGGAGCTCCACTGACCTTGTAACCATAGTCATCCTTACCAATAGTCAAGCTGAGGTAGATAATTACATCCTGGTGGCAGCAAACTTAACAATGAAAAGAAAGAATTCGGAGATTTCACAAGACCATGCAGAACTCCTGAACACCTAGTTGCATGGGCCAGTCTTGCTCCTTTCTTTAACTTCTTCGAAATAAAATGATGCATCAGATTTAAATTTAAATCCGTATTTTGTATTGTGATGAGGTTGTTCTGTATTTACTAATAATAGATATCTCATTGAACATCATAGCCATATGGTATGTTGCTGTTGTTTAGTTGCTAAGTCATGTCTGACTCTTTCAGGACCCCATAGACTGTGGCCCACCAGACTCCTCTGTCCATGGGATTTCCCAGGCAAGGATACTGGAGTGGATTGCTATTTCCTTCTCCAGGGGATCTTCCCAACACAGGGATCGAACCCACATCTCTTGCATTGGCAGGTCGGTTCTTTACTACTGAGCCACCTGGGAAGCCCAAGTGGTGTATACCAGTCTCTTAATTAGTTCATCGTTTATCTCAAGCCTCAGGATCCTCATTCTTGGTCTAGAATTTCAATCAAGAAGCTGAGACACTGTAGGTCAAAGGGCTCTTCCAAAGCCACACCGTCAGGCAGTACCAGACCTATGATCTGAATCCAGATCGCTCTGATTTCCAAAGACTACCTAGCTTTTCTCTTTGCTGATTGTGCTCATTATGCCAACTATGGTTTTTGTTAGGATAAGGAATGATTCTGTTCCTGAGTCCCCAGTCTAGCTCGTGTAGTAAGTGCCCAGTAAACACTGGTGGAACTGAATTTGAGTTGCCAAATAAGGATACCAGTTTCTTTAAAAAAAATAATAATTTGTTTAATTGGAGGCTTGTTATTTCACAATATTGTGGTAGTTTTTGCCATACATCGACATGAATCAGCCACGGGCGCACATGCGTCCCCCCATCCTGAACCTCCCTACCACCTTCTTCCCTACCCCACCCCTCTGGGTTGTTCCAGAGCACCAGCCTTGAGTGCCATGCTTCGTGTATTGAACTTGCACTGAGGATGCCAGTTTCTTACCTGGATTGCTGGTAAAAACCCACAGCTGGCAATGGTAGCATATGTACAGGTCTTTGCTCTCCTAGAAGAAACCTCAGAATTTGCTTTGCAGGATTCCTGGAAGCCTGGTCTCAGGAAAAGCCTGGAGCGCAGGCACTTTTACAAAAGCTCTGCAGCCTTCTAGAAATTAAAAAAAAAAAAATAATGTTCAGAGCTAAATTTTGCTGTTGAAGGAGGCAATCTCGAGCTCTGAGGGTTTAATTACTTATGCCAAAACAAAAGAGCCAGTAATAGGATAATTGCCCATGAAAGGGAATTAAATAGAATCAAAAGAAAATTTGAAGCCACAATATTCTCTTGCCTTCTGGAGGAGCAAAGCTAATTGTTTTCCATCTGAAGTTCCCTTTTGATGGTTTCATCCCAGCTAATTTTTCAAGTTATTTGAATTCCCTTGCAGATACTCATTTCAACAACTTAGGAAGGAAGGTTCCTTTCTTTCTGACTTTTGGAGTTGACTTGTTTAACTTTGCTTTGGACTGAGAATATTGACATAGAAGGCATAGGATATGAAAAAAGGAAGAACATGGATGGTTTAGTGACCTCAGTTCCCACATGATAAACTGCTCATTGGTCCTGCCAAAACTCACATTTATAATACTCTATTTTTTAAGGGAAGTTAGATTTAGAACAAGGAAAGTTTAATTCTGCCTTATTCCACAGTGGTCACAGCACACTTAAAATCCCACAATTAGCTGCTAACAGCCCAGATTGTGACAAGCACTGGCAAATTGGAATGGTTCCCCAGAACAAGGAGATGGCGACTACGAATTGTTTCAAGAGATAAAAGGGGCAAATTCTCTGTGCTTCCAGTGCCGGGGGGCACGGGTTCAATCCTCGGTTGGGGAAGTAAGATCCTGAATGCTGCGCAGTGAGGTCAAAAAATAATAAATAAATAAATGTTAAAAGAAAATAAAATTTAAAAAATTAATTCCTTAGAAAAAGATACTATCTAGTGCACACATGCTTGTGGGGGAACAGTCCCTCTCATGGTCTGTTGGACCCAGTGTGGACTGCTACTGTCTTTCTGAAGAACGTCTTGTTAACAGACACAAGGGACTTAAGAGCCAGACATATCCTGTGACGCAACGCTGTTGTTGTTTCGTTGCTCAGCTGAGTCCAGCTCTTTGCATCTCCATGGACTGTAGCCCACCAGGCTCCTCTGTCTATGGAATTTTCCAGGCAAGAATACTGGAGTGGAGTGCCATTGCCTGCAGATTGAAACTGCGTCTCTTACATCGCCTGCATTGGCAGACAGATTCTTTACCATTAGGGCCACCTGGGAAGCCTGTGATATAAAGCTCACTCTCCTCCAAATGTATTAATATTCCGAGAAGAAAGCTGTCTAAAGGCAGCAAAAATGCTGCTGCTATAACATGCTTTATTATTTTGAGCTTTAGGAAATTATACACATTGAAAAAATTGAGACTAGCTCAATATATTAAGGTATTCACAAAGGTATTCTGTATAGCTGTAAATAAAATTTTAGATCACTATTTATTGACATGTCTCCTCCATATGGTTATTGAGCTGTTTTGTGAGAGAAATTAAATTGTGTCCATTATGGAAATTTGGCTCATAAAATCTTTGCACAAACACCTTTGTATAAATTGTGCTTGAACCAAATGTTGCTTAACTCCTTTTATGTACTAGAAATTTCTGCTAAGATTCTGCTGGTCAGTCTCCAAATTATTCTAAGATAATAAGTGGCCAAAAGAGCTCCAATTACTAAAGGACTAGGTCACAGTAACAATAACAAATTTTGTGTGTTTATTTTAGGGTACTATTGGTCTTTCAAGTGGAGGCAGCCTCTGGGTTGTTTGTTATATTGGCCTGAAACTCACGAGAGAGTTTTGGGTTAAAAGAATAAAGGATACAACAAAGTCTTGCCTGTGGATGAGATTGCATATGAAATATGTAGTGAAAAAGAGAAAGAGCCTGGAACAGAAGCCCAAGGACACTCTACATACGAGGGATTGACATTGGAATACAGGTCAGTGAAGCCAACTGGACAGACCAACTGGTGATGTACAAAGAAGGAGAAAGTTACCACAAGGAGAGATGTTTTTCCAAGTGGGAAGAAAGGAGCCAATCTGAATGTCAGGTAAACTGAGGACTGAAAGGCCTTTGTCATCCTTAACCATCCGAGATTGCAGGTGACCTAGCGAAGGCATTCCGCAGGGGTAGGAAGCAGGAAGCCAGACTGAAGTGGGTTCATGAGGTTGACAAGAGGAGCCCATAAACGCAGATAATTTTTTCAAGTTTGATCATATAAGGAAAGGGATGAGAAAAGAATTAACTGAAGAGAAATGAGCTGGAGGCTCTATTCCTACCCTCCCTTCTCCCCTCTTATTTGTTTAACAGAGAGAGGATTGTAAGAGGTTTGAATGCTGTTGGAAGTTGCCAGTTTACAATGGTAAGATGGGACAATGGGGTGCATCCCCAGCAAGTGGAAGTGGGGGGCATGGGCCATGACACGCAGGTGGAAGGATCATCCTTAGATGAGAGAAAGGATTTACTTTCCACCATATGCAGATGCGGGGTGAGGAAGAGCTTGCAACCACAGGAGACTGAAGGTCTGGTGTCATGAAGCTGGTGCAAGAGGACACTCAACAAGGGAAGCAGTCTGGCTGAGCGCACAGGGGACGCCACCCATCATGCATGTCTGGAGGCACAAGCCTGTGAGCTGTGTCACTTCCTTTGGTGTCATCCGATAGCCCAGATGGAGAGAGTAAGAACCAACTCTTGGTCTGTTCAGCAAAGTTAAACGACTAAGCCAGTATCATGCAGTAAGTTCCCTCATTCAATGAATATTTATTGCCCATCCATGATGAGCCAGGCAATCAATTTTAAGAATTATGAACAAACAGACTCCATAAAATGTCTGCACTTACAGAGTTTACATTTTAGTGGACTTGGTTTTAAAATCAGAGTCATACCTGTATAAATTCAAAACGTTTCAATCCCCTCATAATAAATCTTCCTTCCTACCTTGGGGGGAAAAATAAAGCCCTAAACTTTTTAAGTGAACCCATAAAATATCAGTAGAATTAAAGGTTGTACTGTGTACTTAGAGCATAAGTGCCACACAGGAGAGAATATAGTCTTAGACGCTAAGGAGCAAAATTTTTATGTAATAATGCAAAAAATTTTTGACACTAGAGTTTCTTTCCCTAGAGTCTGTGCTCTTTTAATTAAGGGAATGTTTCTCTTTCATGTCTATATTCCCAGTGCCTAGCATAATATCTGGCACATATTATACACCCAATAAAAATTTGTTGAATTAACGAATAAATTACTGCAAACATGACAATGCAATAAATGGAAATAGCAATCCCTAATAAGAAGTTCAATGTCACATCAAAGGAAAACATGAAATCTCAGGATTGTATTTCCTTATGTGCAACACCAAGACATATACAGATCTCATTCACAATGACAGAGATATCCATCTTTACCATTCAGTATAAAACACGGCAACAACAACATAAAAACTCTATGTAGGGGCCATAAAGCATATGGGAAATTTGGAAGGTGAGTAATAACCTTAACAGTGTTAATTTCAGCAATTTCCATTCAGGCTACAAGTTTCAGGGGTTTTATCGCTAAACTTTTACAATCTTCAAACTCTTGCTGCTAAGGTCCATAAATTTTGAGTGGAAGATCCACTTAGTTGTGACATACAGTTATGGCTTGATATAGGCTGGGTAATTTGGGGCTATAAAACTATGGGAAAGAAAAGAAACAAGGTTGTTTGTGGTGATTGTTTTCCTGGAAATAAAAATTGGTGAGATAAAAGAGGCCTCATCTTCATAACTTTCTTGATTAATGCATGTAAATGTTCTGCTCACTAACTGACTGATGCTCTGTTTGATTATCTGTAACATGAGCATTATATTAATAATGAACTTAATCATTGCTTGATAAACGTGTTTGGCTAGGTGTTCTGGAAAGAGCACACTTTTTGGAGACAGGAGCCCTGAGCCCCAATCCCACTCTGCCACTGAGGTAAGTGTGTCTGTGTGTGCGTCCGTGTGGTTTGTTTAGCTTCACTCGGTTCTGATTGTCTTAGGATAATGCCCGCTCGGCATGGGCACTGCGCCATTCACCATTCCCTTGTGTGGTTCCTCCTTAAAGACCATTTTCAAGAAGTCTTTTCATATGCGTTGCAACGTTCCATGTCATGTGGCCTGACTCTTTAGACTCACAGATGGGTAAACCAGTGAGGAAAAGCAACTCCACAAACTGCCTGCCCCCAAATGGATAAAGGTGATTATTTAATCCAATCTTCCTTGACAAATATTTTAGTTTTCCTAGGTGGCACAATAGTGAAGAATTTGCCTGCCAGTGCAGGAGACACAAGCATCGGGGGTTTGATCCTTGGGTTGGGAAGATCCCTTGGAGAAGGAAATGGCAACCAAGTCCAATATTCTTGCCCAGAAAATCCCATGGACAGAGGAGCCTGGTGGGCTACCGTCCATAGGGATTTCCCAGGCAAGAGTACTGGAGTGGATTGCCATTTCCTCCTCCAGGGATCTTCCCAACTCAGAAACTGAACTTGCATCTCCTGCTTGGCAGGCTGATTCTTAACCACTGAGCCACCTGGGAAACCAAAATTAACATTAGATAAATAAAATTAGATAAAAGGAAACTTCAAAATAAAAAATAGCAAGCTTCAGTTTCATATAATACTCATTTACATGCAGTTTTATTTCCCCACATTTTAAGATGTGAATTGTTATACAGGTTATTTTCTTCCATTTGAAATGTCTCTATGATAAATAATACAACATAAATAAGTGGTAATATTTGGAGCCAAATGATTAAGAAATGTATGGTTTTATTATGAATATAAATAGGCAGAATTAAAACTTTGAAAGCTGAAGTGAAGTGAAAGTCGCTCAGTCATGGAATTCTCCAGGCCAGAATGCTGGAGTGGGTAGCCTTTCCCTGCTCCAGGGGATCTTTCCGACCCAGGAATTGAACTGGGATCTCCTGCGTTGCAGGGGGATTCGTTTCCAACTGAGCTATCAGGGAAACTTGTACCCTAAATAAAGCAAGCATAATGGCTTACTTGCCTCTAGAAAGAAAGACTAAACTAAGCCTCTTTTTAGGAGTCCGTGATCTTGGCATTATTACTACCCCTGTTTTATTGTCTTATCCATCCTGTAAGGCTGAATACAAGCTCTGTCTCTTTTTGGGCTGCTTCTATCTTAGAAATCCATTACTTGCTTGATTCATTAGTTTTGTTTTGGGTGTGTGTACGTGTTTGAAAATATGAAATACGCCTTGCCTGAAGATTCTCATTGCATCCTTCTTTGTATCAAGTACATATTCACCAAACAGAATGATAACCTTGTAAATGATGACAGTGACTTCGGCCTATAACGTGAAGTAAGGCTGTGTACAACTAACATTTTAAGTTGTGTGTTAAGTTAT